>NC_069504.1:54770625-55370625 GCF_027579735.1 Bombina bombina | reverse complement strand
AATTAAACAATTACAGGTAAGGGGATTGGGTGAGCTATAGAGGAAAGTGAGACTGTGTTTCAGATGAGCTAAGTGTGTAAATATCAGCTGAGCTTATTGTCAAAGCCTTTGTATAAGTGCCTGTCCTTGTATGGACCCAAAAGGCTGTATCAGAATTTGTCTGCAAGGTTATAGCTGGTTGCAAGGTGGAGATATTTATGTCTCACCGTCACTCCATGGTCCTTGTGTTTACTGGCACCATGATGTTTGTGGGTTACAGGTGTCCACAGGGGCAGAACTACCATTGGTGCAGCAGGTGCAGTGGCTGCAGGGCCCAAGTGTTGGGGGGGCATAGCATCCAGTCTATACATAGGTGTTTACAGAATGTGTTCAATCCTAATGCAAGAGAGCCTATCATAAGTGCAAGTTGCAGGTCCATCTATCCATCTATCTATCTATCTATCTATCTATCTATCTATCTATCTATCTATCTATCTATCTATCTATCTATCTATCTATCCTCAAAATCATTAAAATTCATTAAAATTATGGCAGAGATAAAAGTTTGAGATTAAAATCCTCCATGTCTCAAAAGTAAATCAATAAATATAAAATACATAGCACATCTAGGCAAGTATCCTGCTTGCTTTTCCCAAGTATAACTCCATATACATTATTACCAATGCACAAGAGGATTCTGGGTAAGATATGCAAATTAGATATGCAAAAAGTCTGAGAGTTTGAATATCTAATTTGCATATCTTACCCAGAACCCTCTTGTGCATTGGTAACAATATATATGGGGCCTATTTAATAACGTGCGAGCGGACATGATCCGATATTGCGGATTATGTCCGCTGCACATCGATAAATGCTGACAGCATACGCTCTCGGCATTTATCATTGCACCAGCAGTTCTTGTGAACTGCTGGTGCAATGCTGCCCCTGCAGATTCGCGGCCAATCGGCTGCTAGCAGGGGGTGTCAATCAACTGGATCGTATTGGATCGGGTTGATTTCCGGCGATGTCTGTCCGCCGCCTCAGAGCAGGCAGACAGGTTATGGAGCAGCGGTCTTTAGACCACTGCTTCACAACTTGTGTTTCTGGTGAGCCTTAGGGCATCAATCTCCATACGTTGCTTGATAAATAGTCCCCATGGAGTTATACTTGGGAAAAGCAAGCAGGGATACTTGCCTAGATGTGCTAATTTCCTATGCAATTTTTTTTATTGATTTACTTTTGAGACATGGAGCATTTTAATCTCAAAATTGATCTCCACCATAATTTTAATGAATTTTGTTTTAACCCTGAAATGAGCTTTATCTAAGCAGCAAGCAGAAATATATCTGCTACTGAAGAGTTCTAATAAGAACGAAACAGGCTGTCTAGCAGTGATTTCTGTATTTGCTGCAATCACCCTATTAAGGGATCACTTTGTTAAAACAGTATTTGAAGCAAAAAGTCTGGATATGGCATATCTACTTTGCATATCTTACCCAAAATCCTCTTGTGCATTGGTAACAATGTATATGGAGTTATACTTGGGAAAAGCAAGCGGGGATACTTGCCTAGAAGTGCTAATTTCCTATGCAATTTTTTTTATTGATATATTTCAAATCATTATAAAGAGCAGCATGTATTTTATTACTATTGCTTACTACTGATTTACTTTTAGCGGGCCTAAAAATATTTTTGCACCAGAGCCCTCTGTTGAGCAGGTCTGCTACTGTGTGTCAGGGCACTGATGTCTTGGCATATGTGTGTGTGCTTCTGTCTTTTTAATATGCCAAGAGTGTGTCTAGCTGGACAAATTACCCCAAGACCATGAATTATATCATTCTCTCAGTGCTTGATTAGGCTACCAGCATTTGTCTTGTAATCTTCTGACCTTAAACTTCAACCGTTATTTCATCTCCTTCCTAAAAACTGACCCACTTACCATATACCAGTCTAATCTGGTCTCCTGTCTGACTTCTGCCTGGATGATCGATCTGATCGATCTGTCTGATCACCTGGCCTTATTAACCATTATCCGACCTGATTGTACTTAGACCTACCTGACCTTTTACTCTGCCCACCTGCATCAGCTTTTGAAGTCCTACCCATAACCTTATCTGCTCTTCTTCATACCTGGTTGTCTGCTATGATCCTCTAAGGTAGACAACCCTGGCAATCTCTATGCTTTATAACATTACAATGAGCAAGTTTTGTGAAATTCCAAGGACAACTCTTCTATACTCTTTTCTAACTTCAAACCTTTGTAAACCATGAATTTGCTGCATTTATTATTAGCTTTTGCCTTTAAATAAGAAGGTAATGTTTATCATTGCAAGATGTGCTTAAATTATCATTAAGGAAATAAAAAGCAATGAAAAATGTTAATATAATATACAGATCTGTTCTTACAGTACAGGTATACCCCGCTCATACAGCGGGTTATGGACCGGAGCCCCGCTGTAAAGTGAAAACCGCCTTAAAGTGAAACAAGGCAGTTTTAGCTTTCTTTTCAGTGTTCAAAATCCTGAAAACATGTTTGAACTAACATATATTAGGGGTGCAATAGTGCTATGTTTAGTTTAACACTAGCACAGCAAGTATTCAATTAGTATTCAATAAATACTGTACCTGTAAAATAGTGACAATTACTGTAGTAAAATTTGCCAACTATAGCACTGAGACACAGATTGCACTGCAATGCTATAAACAGAGTGAACTAAGCATAACAAAATGATGCCATTCACTTTTCTAGCAATCTCACAATGATTATAGCACTGTTTCAAAATCCTTGGAGGTTGAACTTCAGCTCCACAAAGCGCTGTATTAGCGAATCGCTGTAAAGTGAAGCGCTGTAAAGTGAGGTATACCTGTATTGTTGTCTGATGGATTTTACAGAGAGGTTTTTTTTTTACTATTATTTTGTTTAAATTGGGAACATGCTTGAAGTATCTGGTCCAAACCCCTGTAATAGTTACCCTCTCTGATCCTGGTGGAAACATTTGCTGAAACTCAGTATTGCAGGTGTTATTTCCAACAACGGAATTAAAAGAAAGTATAACATGAATGCGAGTGGTTTGTAAAGGACCCGTTCAGCTTTCAGTCTATTTCAGGTTACAGATGAGGTATTTTATACTCTTTCTTTATTCTGTGAGTTAAACTATATTTTACACACAATTGGGGCAAGATTACGAGTGGAGCACTATTTTGCGTGCGAGCGATATTGTGTTTTCAAGGCTGGTTGCTTGCAAGTTAAATTCCGCCCATATTACAAGTTGAAAGTAAATGTGAACAAGTGATCGCAATCGTGATTTACGCTAGAATGATTACCGCAACTTCAGAGCTCTGGTTAACTGTCACAAATGTGTTACAAAACAAATAAAAAATACATTGAAAACTACAGTTAAACTCATAGCGGCCTATTTAAGAACGTGTGAGCGGACATGATCCGATATTGCGGATCATGTCCGCTGCACATTGATAAATGCAGACAGCATACACTGTCGGCATTTATCATTGCACCAGCAGTTCTGGTGACCTGCTGGTGCAATACCGCCCCCTGCAGGGGGTGTCAATCAACTCGATCTTATTGGATCGGGTTGATTTCCGGCGATGTCTGTCCGCCTCAGAGCAAGCGGACAGGTTATGGAGCAGCGGTCTTTAGACTGCTGCTTCATAACTTGTGTTTCTGACGAGCCTCCATACAGAGCTTGATAAATAGGCCCCATAATAACAACATCTAATAAAAAATATTAATGAAGAAGTTTGCATAAAAAAGGGCTCAAAGATATGAGGTCTCAGGTGTTAGAAAAAAGGCAGGTATAGGACTTTAACAAAGATACATACACATGTCTAAACATGTATATGTATGTATGTTTATATGTTTATTTGTGTGTACATATGCATTTATATGTGTATATTTGTATTTACAGACATATATATATACACATATAAATACATAAATACATATGTATAGAAATAAATACATACATCTCATTGCAATCATGCGCTAGTGTTTGCACGAGCTGGCGGCTGTTATCTTTTTTGTCCAAAATGAAGCTCAATTAAAGTCTATGGGGGGGGGGGGGGGGGAATAAGATCCTGCATTCACAACATCGTAAAATCTTTTTTTTGTGTGCGACGATTTGACCCCGAGAGTGCTAAATTTGCACTCCACTCGTAATCTATCCCTATGTTGGGTGCACAAATTGTAAACTCAAGGAACCGTTTTAGAAAGTACTTTAAGAAATCTTGTTTTTTGAAGAATATTTCTGACTTATGCAAGTTAATGGGACATGAAACCCAAAAATTTTCTTTCATGATTCAGATAGAGAATACAATTTTAAACAACTTTCTAATTTACTTCTATTATCTAATTTGTTTCATTCTCTTGGTATCATTTTTGAAGAAGCAGCAGTGCACTACTGGTTTCTAACTGAACACATGGGTGAGCCAATCACAATCGTTATATATCTGCGGCCACCAATCAACAACGAGAACCTAGGTTCTTTGCTGCTCTTGAGCTTACCTAGATAAACCTTTCAGCAAAGGATAACACGTAAAGGAAGCAAAATAATTAATAGAAATAAATTGGAAAGTTGTTTAAAATTCTCTATCTGTTTTAAGACTGTTTGGCGTATACAAATGCAGATTCATTTTTCAGCTTTTCTAGTTTTTTTGTTTTTTTTGTGGCGGTTGGAATCATTCCCTCTTTATATTTTAGAATTAATTTATTTACTTTGGTACAATTAAAAAATATAGGTATGAATTTGGATAATTGTGTATATTAGCGTTTTCTTTCTTTTAATTAATTAATATTATAAATTATATATTCTTGCAAAATTATTTTTTCTTAAATATTTTTTTACTAGTTTATCTGTATTGAAACATTTTATCCAATGAGTATTTGGCATTTACCAGCTTATTGTGAGAGCCAAGTCGTTAAACACTGATTCCTAAAATGTAGACTGGTCTAGTATGTAGACCGGTCATGCAGTAGAGTGGCAATATGTGACAAGTAGCATTTATGTGTTTTTAGTAGCACTATATTCTGTATATTTTTAACCATCCGTTTTTGTCCATTTTCAAATTTCGCATTACATCATCTGCTTTGAGTTCTTCTGAACACATCAAGGTGCAGTGTATTCTCTAAACATTTTCCCCTGCAGTTCTCGCAGTTTTTTTGGGCAAACTAAAAAGTGGTGAGATTGTGTCAAAATGTGTGAAATATTTATTACTCTAATAGAATAACATATGTATACAAAAATAGAGTTGATTGCACGATACTATACACTTAAAGCAGATTAATCTGATCGGTATTGGCTCCAGTATTTAATTGTAAAGTGCACCCCTGCTGACTTCCCTCTCCCCAGTGAAGTTTCCCTTACCAGCAAGCTCTATAACTTTTTATAGCAGACATCTCACAACTTGCAAGTGAAGATGCTTTTTTTTTAGATAATTTCCTAATGGCAGCCCCTACGAGTGTTAGTAAGTTGTTGTTTTTTTCTTTTGCATGATGTACCGAGTCCACGGATTCATCCTTACTTGTGGGATATTGTCCTTCCTAACAGGAAGTAGCAAAGAGAGCACCACAGCAGAGCTGTCTATATAGCTCCCCCCTTAACTCCACCCCCCAGTCATTCTCTTTGCTGGCTCTAAGCTGGAAGGGTAAAGAGAAGATGTGTTAAACTGTTAGTTTTTATTTTATCTTCAATCAAGAGTTTGTTATTTTTATATGGTACCGGTGTTGTACTATTTACTCTCAAGCAGGACATAGATGAAGATTTCTGCCTGGAGGATGATGATCTTAGCATTTGTAACTAAGGTCCACTGCTGTTCCCACAGAAGCTGAGGAGTACAGGAAAACTTCAGTGTGAGGAACGGTTTCTTGCTTTTACAGCAATGAGGTATGTACAATAATTTTTTCTGCAGAGACTGTGTTAACTCAGAAAGGCTGACAGTTTCCCCATTAGGGTAAGGGTAAGCAGTAATTCTAGTTATATAAGGGGCATTACTAGTTTACATACAGGGCTAATCTTATGGGCACTCAGTTTGTGTATAATATATTGGGCAAACGTTTGTGTCTTCTGGGAGTACGGTCTTTATTTTTATGGGACATATGTTTGAGGGTACACTTGGCTTATTTAAGGGGTTTTATAACCCACATGGCTTTCAAAAAAAGGTTTTTGTGTAGGCCCCAGCAACATCGAGTTTTCGCGCCTCGGTTGCGCACTTAGTTGATGCAGGCAAGCAGCAAGCAACGTCTCCAGAGGTCCTAGTACTCTTCTGGGGCCCAATCAAAGCTTTATTCCCACAGAATCGTTCCCTAAGGGCAAGTAGGGCCACAGCAGAGCTGTTGCAAGGTGCTGACAGGGTTTTTTTTTTACCGGTTTTAGACATTTGTCATTCCGTTTTTTTCATTTGGGGCTATATTGCTTAGATATTTGTGGTGCAATCTTACTATATCTTAGTGGGTGTACTGTAAAAATTTCGGAAAATTTGAGGCCATTTTAAGCATTTTTGCAGTTTCTGTATGTCTTTTTTTATCTTAAAGGCACAGTACCGTTTTTGAAAATTGTGTTTTTTTCATTAAATAAAGTGTTTTTCCAAGCTTGCTTGTCTCATTACTAGCCTGTTCAACATGTCTGACATTGAGGATACTCATTGTTCAATTTGTTTAGAAGCCATTGTGGGAACCCCCTCTTAGAATGTGTCCCACTTGTACTGATATGTCTATAAATTGCAAACAGCATATTTTGACTTATAAGAGTTTGGCATTGGATGATTCTCAGACAGAAGGAAATAAGGTTTTGCCATCTAGTTCTCCCCATGTGTCACAACCAATAACGCCTGCTCAAGTGACGCCAAGTACTTCTAGTGCGTCTAATTCTTTCACCTTGCAAGATATGGCCCCAGTTATGAATACTACTCTCACAGAGGTTTTATCTAAACTGCCAGGGTTGCAAGGGAAGCGCAGTAGCTCTGGGTTAAGAACAAATGCTGAGCCTTCTGACGCTTTAGTTGCCGTATCCGATACTCCCTCACAATGTTCTGAGGTAGGGATGAGGGATTTGCTATCTGAGGGAGAGATTTCTGATTCAGGAAGGTTACTCCCTCAGACAGATTCAGATATGACGGCATTTAAATTTAAGCTAGAACACCTCCGTTTATTGCTCAGGGAGGTTTTAGCGACTCTGGATGATTGTGACCCTATTGTAGTTCCAGAGAAATTGTGTAAAATGGACAAATATCTAGAGGTTCCTGTTTACACTGATGTTTTTCCAGTCCCTAAGAGGATTTCAGACATTGTTACTAAGGAGTGGGATAGACCAGGTATTCCGTTCGCTCCCCCTCCTGTTTTTAAGAAAATGTTTCCCATATCTGACACCATGAGGGACTCATGGCAGATGGTCCCTAAGGTGGAGGGAGCTATTTCTACTTTAGCTAAGCGTACAACTATACCTATTGAAGACAGTTGTGCTTTTATTGATCCTATGGATACAAAATTAGAGGGTCTCCTCAAGAATATTTTTGTTCATCAAGGTTTTCTTCTTCAACCCATAGCGTGCATTGTTCCTGTAACCACTGCAGCTGCCTTTTGGTTTGAGGCTCTAGAAGAGGCTCTTCAGGTGGAGACCCCACTAGATGATATTCTGGACAGAATTAAGGCTCTTAAGCTAGCTAATTCTTTTATCACAGACGCCGCTTTTCATCTCGCTAAGTTAGCGGCAAAGAATTCAGGTTTTGCCATTTTAGAACGTATAGCGTTATGGCTTAAGTCCTGGTCGGCTGATGTGTCATCGAAATCTAAGCTTTTGACCATCCCTTTCAAAGGTAAGACCCTATTCGGGCCTGCTCTGAAAGAGATCATTTCAGACATCACTGGGGGGAAAGGTCATGCCCATCCCCAAGATAAGTCAAATAAGACAAGGACCAAACAAAATAATTTTCGTTCCTTTTCGAAACTTCAAGGGTGGTCCCGCTTCCTCTTCCCCTGCTGCACCCCATTCAAAGAAACTATGGTCTTTGAAAATCTATTTAGTCCTTCTATTCTGTATACAATAGGTCACATCTCTACAGCAGCTTTATACCAATGCACATGTTGCAGGTGATATTATTTTGTTCTGGGTATTTTATTGTTTAAACATTTCTGTGGATGTCTATGCATAGAGGTGATACTATCTGTTCAATAGTTCTGAATTTACAGAAAAAAACCCACATATGTATTAGTGTAACTATTTGGCTATCACCTCTCTGAGATTTATGTAAAATTTTGGAAACAATTGATGGAATCATATAACATATCAAAATTTAATTTTGATCTAAAGTTAAATTATATTTTATAACAAAATACTCCAGTGCATCCAATAAAAATACCCTACAATTTTCCAATAGATTAAAATATCAGCAGAGTCTGAGTGAAGATAATTTGAATGTGAAATATGAATATTTCATGTAAGGTTAGCGCACTTAAGAAAATGCGATCCGGTTTGCACGTGAGTGAGGGTGTTAGTTTTTCCCCCCGCTTTATTGAAGTCTTCGGCTTTTGCACGCGTCAGGTTAGTGTGCAAGCAAACACTTTTTACTTTTTCTGAACTGGGTAGAATGCTTGCTTAAAGAGACACTGAACCCACATTTTTTCTTTTGTGATTCAGATAGAGCATGCAATTTTTAACAACTTTCTAATTAACTCCTATTATCTATTTTTATTCGTTATCTTGCTATCTTTATTTGAAAAATAAGGCATCTAAGCTAAGGAGCCAGATAATTTTTGGTTCAGACCCTGGACAGCACTTGTTTATTGGTGGGTGAATTTATCCGCCAATCAGCAAGAACAACCCAGGTTGTTCACCAAAAATGGGCCTGCATCTAAACCTACATTTTTGCTTTTTAAATAAAGATACCCAGAGAATGAAGAAAAGTTGATAATAGGATTAAATTATAAAGTTGCTTAAAATTGCAGGCTCTATCTAAATAATGACAAAAAAATTGGAGGATTGGACAAATGGCTGGGATCTAAAATTTAATACTGCAAAGTAAAAAATACGCATTTAGGGAAGAAAACTCCAAGGGACATATTTATCAAGTTCCGTATGGAGCTTGATGCCCCGTGTTTCTAAAGACTGCTGATCCATAACCTGTCCACCTGCTCTGAGGCAGCGGACAGACATCGTGGAAATGAACCCGATCCAATACGATCAGGTTGATTGACACCCCTGCTAGCGGCCGATTGGCCGCAAATCTGCAGGGGGCAGCGTTGCACCAGCATATGCTGTCTGCATTTATCAATTTGCAGCGGACATAATCTGCAATATCAGATCATGTCCGCTCGCACTTTCTTAAATATGTCCCCAAACATTAATTACAGACTCAATTAAGCTTTACTGACGGTTCCAAATGAGGAACAGGACTAAGGAATTATTATTTCAGATGATTTAAAATTTAGTAAACAATGCAGTATTGCAGCAAGTAAGGCCAGTAGAATGCTTGGTTGTTGCGGTAGAGGTATTAGGTTCTTATGCCACTTTACAGATCATTAGTTATGCCTCATTTTATCCATATCTCCAGAAGGATATAAACGGGAATCTGTGCAAAGGTGGGCTACTAAAATGGTACATGGTGTAAAACGTAGGAGAGGTGGGAAAAGGGTGATATGATAGCAACTTTCAAGTATATTAAAGGGCTAAGTAAAGCTGACACTGTGAGTATTTTTCATAAAAAGAAAAATTCAAGTAAAAGGGGTCATGATCTCAAGCTGAAGGATAGTAAATTCAGGAGTAATTTGCAGAAGCACTTTACAGAAAGGGTGATTGATTCATGGAATAAACATCCATAAGAAGTGATAATGATAAACACTGTAGGGTACTTTAAGAATGCCTGGGATAAGCATAAGGCTATCCTATGAACTAGGCCTATGCTGGGCCTATGGCTCTTATCTGCTGTCAAAATCTGTGTTTCTACTTTCAACTTGTAATACACGTGCTAACAGATGTGCACAAAAAGCTGAAAGTCTAGCAGAGTTAACGCACGAGTGGAAGCGATAAATAGCACTCCACTCATAATCTAGACCTTGGAGGGCCAGTCTGGACTTGTGCCTGGAAATGACAGGGCTTGCCAATGTAGTTATGTTAACAAAATATCCATTGTTTGGCAGAAAAGATAAGATAACAAACCACAAATAAGATGAAGATCTGTAGATACAAAAGAAGGGCCATACAAAAAAAGGATCTAAGTGCAATATGTGATGTCACAAGAATTACAATGTTTTAATAAAAACACACTCACAAAAAGCAACCTTGTTTATAGCCGAGGTGAACAGTTAAAGCGCAATCACAGTGAAACAACGGTACTGGTGTCTGAGGAGTGTCCCTTTGTTTAGGAATGATAGTCCTCTCATTCAGCTACCTGCTAAATCATTTAGATATGCATCCAAAGCTGGTGGAGGTTGTGTTCCTTGTCAAATCCCTTCACAGTTTTCTCAATGTTCTCCACTTGTTGCGAATAATGGTTAAAAGTTCATATTAAAATAATTTCTCATATGAATATAAGACTTAAAACTAAATCTGTTAAAATCAGAATAAGTGTATGAAACACAAACACTGCATCAAACATAACAGACAGACAGTGCAGTGGCTTGTGGGCATGTCCTGATGCGTTTCACGGTTACAACTCGCTTCATCAGAGGCTTGCCACTTTACCATGCTCTCCTCTATTTACACTTTCTATTGTAGTAGCTTGGTCATGCCCACCTGCCGCTGATTGGTATAAAAGCTATCCTATTGCTTCCTAAAATCCTTCTATTGGTTATGTGAATGTACATCTAAAATACCAATAACAGATATGTATATATACACCTCTGTTGTTTGTAGATCTATAAATCACCCATTATTTATAAGCAGGCTTTACTTATTAACATGTTCACCACAAATACCTATCCAAATTAGATTGCTATAGTGCCACAATATTCTATAGGGTCCTATTTTTCTGAAAATGATGCATGGACGTTCATCTATAGCATCTTTTAGCAGAAGATCCTTTAAAAGGATAAGCCATACCTTTTAACAACCTTTTTTATCATTTGGGGTGAACAATTATATGTAGTTATTAGAATGATTCCATTCTTAGCTTTAATTTGTTTTACTTTACATTTTAATACATTCTCTCTCTCTGCATCCCCCTTGCCTTGGAACAGGCCCCTGCTATCAAATCCTGCGGGTATCCCTTAGTTAAGAAAGTGTCTGCAGCTGTATCATAATGCTCCAATTTTGAACAGTTTTGTCTGACTCTTTTAAATTGTCCAAAATGGACATTCTCAATGTATTTTCTATAATGGACACTTTCTGAGTGTAGTAGACCATAAGGTCTTGGAGGCTTCAATTGCTTCCATACTCAGGGAGGAAAGGAGAACCCACGGCATAGCCCGCCCAGTAGATAAACCACCAGATCAACCCTCTGGGTTGGTGTATGCCGCGGGGTAATCCCATCCCTATCACTGCCACGCCTATGTGCCAGATCTGAATTTCACCACCACAAAAGAGCTCTTTCTTTCTGCCATCATTAACTTAATTTCTGTGACCTTTCCTTACCTTCACCAGTTCTTGCAACATCGTCCTGATGTCCGTTAAGAGCTGGTCGTTCCCATCATCTGTAAATGCACCCCGTCTCTCCTAAATAGCTCCTCCTTTTTTGACACTATCAGTGGATGTTCTAATACTCCGCCTCCTATTTCCCTTATTGCCTTTGCTGCTACCTGGTTTCTTTCTCTTTTCTATCTGTATCCTTCCCTTTTTGTGTGTGAATTTCTCCAGTAAATCCTAGATATTATGTTAGACCATACTAAATGCACCATCGGCCATCCTAAGATAAGCCACCTCAATGCTTCCTTGATTTTTTCTTCTAACTTCCTCAGTGGATAAGCTACGATGTCATTTCCCCCGAGTTGGATAATTAGCATGTCAGGACAACTCCATCTCTGTCTAGCCTGTTGTAATGTGTCTACTAATTCTCCCCACATCATGCCTCTCTTGCCTATCCATCTTATGCTCGCTTCTTTTGGTAAGAAACCCAAATTCATGTCTTGTGAAGATGCTGCTGCTCTTGCTTGAGCCCAAAACACACAGGAATGTCCTACGATCCAAACCCTTATTACTCTCCCTGAAACGAAAATGAGGCATCATTATTAAACTGCCATATTACCCCAACGACTTTTTGTCTCTTTTCATTTTATTGCCCCCCTTTTAATCTTATGTATGACTTATATGCAGCAGATTTCTATCGCCCCAATTTTTTGATTTGTTCAACAGAACAACCCTTGCCTGCTGCAGAGGTTGCTGCCCCAATTCTAAATAAGTGTGTGTGTGGGGGGGCAAAATATGCATCATCCCATCCCAACTTTAACACCATCATATTCAATACTCTTTTGAACTAGAAAATTTTAACCTCTGAATCGTCCCCATGTCTAAATAATGTATGACCGCTGATCCTTTTAACCACTAGATATTCTTTAGCACATGTTACGAGACAAACGGCGTCCAGTGATGCCGGCATGTTAACCCATGTCCCCCTACCAGCTGTGTCTGTTTTTGATTTCCTAATGAACACCATTACTGTCTCGTCCCTTACCCACACATTCACAGAGATTACGAGTTTTGCGGTAACAGGGGTGCGTTGCTAACGCTTAGTTTTCCCTCAACGCTCACCTAAAGTAACGCTGGTATTACAGGTTTTTTTAACCCTGGCGTTAGCCGCAAAAAGGTGAGCGTAGAGCAAAATTTAGCTCCACATCTCACCTCAATACCAGCGCTGCTTACGGTAGCGGTAAGCTGGCTAAAGGTGCTCGTGCACAATTTCCCCATAGGAATCAATGGGGCTGATTTGGCTGAAAAAAAACTAACACCTGCAAAAAAGCAGCGTTCAGCTTCTAACGCAGCCCCATTGATTCCTATGGGGAAATAAAAGTTATGTCTACACCTAACACCCTAACATGAACCCCGAGTCTAAATACCCCTAATCTTACACTTATTAACCCCTAATATGCTGCCCCCGACATCGCCGCCCCCTGCATTATATTATTAACCCCTAATCTGCCGCTCCGGACACCGCCGCCACCTACATTATACTTATGAACCCCTGATCTGCTGCCCCCAAATCGCTGCCACCTACATTATATTTATTAACCCCTAGTCTGCTGCCCCCAATGTCACCGCAAACTAACTACATTTATTAACCCCTAATCTGCCGCCCCCAACGTCGCCCACACTATAATAAAGTTATTAACCCCTAAATCTAAGTCTAACCCTAAGTCTAACCCCCCCAACTTAAATATAATTTAAATAAAACGAAATAAAATTACTACAATTAAATAAATTATTCCTATTTAAAACTAAATACTTACCTATAAAATAATCCCTAAGATAGCTACAATATAACTAATAGTTACATTGTAGCTATTTTAGGATTTATTTTTATTTTACAGGCAAGTTTGTATTTATTTTAACTAGGTACAATAGTTATTAAATAGTTATTAACTATTTAATAACTACCTATCTAAAATAAATACAAAAGTACCTGTAAAATAAATCCTAACCTAAATTACAATTACACCTAACACTACACTATCATTAAAATAATTACCTACAATTAACTACAATTAAATAAAATAAACTAAAGTATGAAAAAAAAACCTCCACTAAATGGCAGAAAAAAATTAAATAATTACAAGAATTTTAAACTAATTACACCTAATCTAATCCCCCTAATAAAAAAAAAAGCTCCCCAAAATAAAAAAAAATCCCTACCCTATACTAAATTACAAATAGCCCTTAAAAGGGCCATTTGCGGGGCATTGCCCCAAAGTAATCAGCTCTTTTACCTGTAAAAAAAAATACAATACCCCCAACATTAAAACCCACCACCCACACACCCAACCCTACTCTAAAACCCACCCAATCCCCCCTTAATAAAACCTAACACTACCCCCTTGAAGATCACCCTACCGTGAGACGTCTCACCCAGCCGGGCACACGTGGTCCTCCAGAGGGGCAGAAGTCTTTATCCGATCCGGGCAGAAGAGGACCTCCAGAGGGGCAGAAGTCTTCATCCAGGCGGCATCTTCTATCTTCATCCATCCGACGACTACACGCCGAATGAAGGTTCCTTTAAATGACGTCATCCAAGATGGCGTCCCTTGAATTCCGATTGGCTGATAGGATTCTATCAGCCAATCGGAATTAAGGTAGGGAAGATCCTATTGACTGATCCAATCAGCCAATAGGATTGAGCTTGCATTCTATTGGCTGATTGGAACAGTATTCCTAGTAATTTTTACATCTCTCTCAACGTCACTTTCTTTCTTTTGCTTATGCCCGCTATTGCCTGTCTAGCTTTTCGAACTTTGTCTCCTGGTAATTCGCATTGTTCTTTTACAGAATCAATAATTATGCCAAGGAAGGCTAGCCTCACCCCCGGTCCTTCCGTTTTTTCCTTTGCCACTGGCACTCCTAACTCCTCCAACATTTCTACCAATCCATCTTTCATTTGTCTACGAGCCAGCTGGCCCCACTACCATGTAATCATCCAGGTAATGTACCACCGAATCCTTCCCAAGTCTTTCCACCAACAACCAATGTAGAAATTAACTGAATTTCTCAAATATTGCACAGGAGATTAAACACCCCATTGGCAAGCATTTGTCCACATAAAAATAATCATCTAATCTACACCCCATAGATTTGAAACTGTTCGGTTAAAAGTCAATAGCCTGAAAGCAGATTCTATGTCTATATTGGCCCATAATGCCCCTCTTCCTGCCTCTCTTACCAGTTCTACTGCACTGTCAAACGACACTTATTGCACTGCAGCATCCATTTTATTGATTGCATCATTTACGGATTTACCCCTGGGGTAAGATAAATGATGAATCATTCTATATTTCCCTTTTCCTTTTTCGGGACACCTCCAGGGGGGAAATCACCATGTCTGCAAAAGGTTTGTCCCACCCATAGCTTCCTCCTTCTCTAGATTTTCTTTTAAATTTTTGTGAACTCGTTAGCTGATTTTAAATTCCTAGGGGGCTAGTTATCAAGCCGTCTACTTTTCTGGCTTCGCCGGCCCAATACGTCCGCCTAAGCTCGCCTACCTTCGCCGCCGCGGACCTGAAAAAATACGCCTAAGTTATCAAATAAAGCTGTCAAAAAGCCGCGGGGCGATGAGCAGCGGACTGTGACAGTTATCACTCATCCGATCTCGCTGCCCTTCGGCTTTTTCCCAGCTTTATTGCTAGCCTGTCACTAAGCACTCACACTAAACTGCACTGTTCTACCCCCTATACCGGCGCCCCCGGAACCTCCCGCAACTAAATAAAGTTACTACCCCCTAAACCGCCGCTCCTAGACCCCGCCGCAACTCTTATAAATGTATTAACCCCTAAACCGCCGCTCCCGGACACCGCTGCCACCTACATTATACCTAGTAACCCCTATCCTGCCCCCCCTATACCGTCGCCCTCTATTATAAAATTATTAACCCCTATCCTGCTGATCCCGCACCTCTCCGCAACTAAATAAATAGTTTAACCCCTAAACCGCCGCTCCATGAACCCGCCGCAACCTATAATAAATTTATTAACCCCTATACTGCCCCCCACTACGCCGCCGCCACTGTAATAAAATGATTAACCCCTAAACCTAAGTCTAACCCTAACCATAACGCCCCCCTAACTTAAATATTAATTAAATAAATCTAAATAAATTAACTCTTATTAACTAAATGAATCCTATTTAAAACTAAATACTTACCTTTAAAATAAACCCTAATATAGCTACAATATAAATAATAATTATATTCTAGCTATCTTAGGATTTATTTTTATTTTACAGGTACCTTTCAATTTATTTTAACCATGTACAATAACTATTAAATAGTTATTAACTATTTAATAGCTTACCTAGCTAAAATAAAGAGAAATGTACCTGTGAAATAAATCCTAACCTAAGTTACAATTACACCTAACACTACACTATACTTTAATAAATTATTCCTATTTAAAAATAAATACTTACCTGTAAAATAAACCCTAAGATAGCTACAATGTAATTAATAATTATATTATAGCTATCTTAGGATTTATATTTATTTTACAGGTAACTTTGTATTTATTTTAGCTAGTTAGAATAGTTATTAAATAGTTATTAACTATTTAATAACTACCTAGCTAAAAGAAATACAAAATTACCTGTAAAATAAATCCTAACTTAAGTTACAATTAAACCTAATACTACACTATCATTAAATTAACTAAATAAACTACCTACAAAGAACTACAATGAAATACAATTACATAAACTAACTAAAGTACAAAAAATAAAAAAAGCTAAGTTACAAAAAATAAAAATTTAAGTTACAAACATGTTAAAAATATTACAACAATTTTAAGCTACTTACACCTAATCTAAGCCCCCTAATAAAATAACAAACCCCCCCAAAATAAAAAAAATCCCTACCCTATTCTAAATTACATAAATTTCAAAGCTCTTTTACCTTACCAGCCCTTAAAAGGGCCATTTGTGGGGGCATGCCCCAAAAAGTTCAGCTCTTTTGCCTGTAAAATAAAAATACAACCCCCCCCCAACATTAAAACCCACCACCCACATACCCCTAATCTAACCCAAACCCCCCTTACAAAAACCTAACACTAATCCCCTGAAGATCATCCTACCTTGAGTCGTCTTCACTCAGCCGAGCCACCGATGGAACTGAAGAGGACATCCGGAGCGGAAGAAGTTAATCCTCCAAGCGGCGCTGAAGAAATCTTCCATCCGATGAAGTCATCATCCAGGCGGCGCTGAAGAAGTCTTCGATCCGGCCGATGTCATCTTCAAAGAGGCGCTGAAGAGGTCTTCTATCCGGGCGAAGTCATCTTCCAAGCCGGGTCTTGAATCTTCCTTCCGCCGACGCGGAACCACCTTCTTCACCGACGGACTACGACGAATGACGGCTCCTTTAAGGGACGTCATCCAAGATGGCGTCCCCTCAATTCCGATTGGCTGATAGGATTCGATCAGCCAATCGGAATTAAGGTAGGAAAATCTGATTGGCTGATGGAATCAGCCAATCAGATTCAAGTTCAATCTGATTGGCTGATCCAATCAGCCAATCAGATTGAGCTCGCATTCTATTGGCTGATCGGAACAGCCAATAGAATGCGAGCTCAATCTGATTGGCTGATTCCATCAGCCAATCAGATTTTCCTACCTTAATTCCGATTGGCTGATAGAATCCTATCAGCCAATCGGAATTGAGGGGACGCCATCTTGGATGACGTCCCTTAAAGGAGCCGTCATTCGTCGTAGTCCGTCGGTGAAGAAGGTGGTTCCGCGTCGGCGGAAGGAAGATTCAAGACCCGGCTTGGAAGATGACTTCGCCCGGATAGAAGACCTCTTCAGCGCCTCTTTGAAGATGACATCGGCCGGATCGAAGACTTCTTCAGCGCCGCCTGGATGATGACTTCATCGGATGGAAGATTTCTTCAGCGCCGCTTGGAGGATTAACTTCTTCCGCTCCGGATGTCCTCTTCAGTTCCATCGGTGGCTCGGCTGAGTGAAGACGACTCAAGGTAGGATGATCTTCAGGGGATTAATGTTAGGTTTTTGTAAGGGGGGTTTGGGTTAGATTAGGGGTATGTGGGTGGTGGGTTTTAATGTTGGGGGGGGTTGTATTTTTATTTTACAGGCAAAAGAGCTGAACTTTTTGGGGCATGCCCCCATAAATGGCCCTTTTAAGGGCTGGTAAGGTAAAAGAGCTTTGAAATTTATGTAATTTAGAATAGGGTAGGGATTTTTTTTATTTTGGGGGGGTTTGTTATTTTATTAGGGGGCTTAGATTAGGTGTAAGTAGCTTAAAATTGTTGTAATATTTTTAACATGTTTGTAACTTAATTTTTTATTTTTTGTAACTTAGCTTTTTTTATTTTTTGTACTTTAGTTAGTTTATGTAATTGTATTTCATTGTAGTTCTTTGTAGGTAGTTTATTTAGTTAATTTAATGATAGTGTAGTATTAGGTTTAATTGTAACTTAAGTTAGGATTTATTTTACAGGTAATTTTGTATTTCTTTTAGCTAGGTAGTTATTAAATAGTTAATAACTATTTAATAACTATTCTAACTAGCTAAAATAAATACAAAGTTACCTGTAAAATAAATATAAATCCTAAGATAGCTATAATATAATTATTAATTACATTGTAGCTATCTTAGGGTTTATTTTACAGGTAAGTATTTATTTTTAAATAGGAATAATTTATTAAAGTATAGTGTAGTGTTAGGTGTAATTGTAACTTAGGTTAGGATTTATTTCACAGGTACATTTCTCTTTATTTTAGCTAGGTAAGCTATTAAATAGTTAATAACTATTTAATAGTTATTGTACATGGTTAAAATAAATTGAAAGGTACCTGTAAAATAAAAATAAATCCTAAGATAGCTAGAATATAATTATTATTTATATTGTAGCTATATTAGGGTTTATTTTAAAGGTAAGTATTTAGTTTTAAATAGGATTCATTTAGTTAATAAGAGTTAATTTATTTAGATTTATTTAATTAATATTTAAGTTAGGGGGCGTTAGGGTTAGGGTTAGGTTTAGGGGTTAATAATTTTATTACAGTGGCGGCGGCGTAGTGGGGGGCAGGATAGGGGTTAATAAATTTATTATAGGTGGCGACGGTGTAGGGGGGGCAGGATAGGGGTTAATACATTTAATATAGGTTGCGGCGGGTTCAGGGAGCGGCGGTTTAGGGGTTAATACATTTATTATAGTTGCGGTGGGCTCCGGGAGCGGCGGTTTAGGGGTTAATATGTATAGAGTAGCTTGCGGTGGGCTCTGGGAGCGGCGATTTAGGGGGTAATAACTTTATTTAGTTGCGGCGGTGTAGGGGGGGCAGATTAGTGGTGTTTAGACTCGGGGTACATGTTAGGGTGTTAGGTGTAGACAGCTCCCATAGAAATCAATGGGATGTCTGTCAGCAGCGAACTTGTACTTTCGCTATGGTCAGACTCCCATTGATTCCTATGGGATCCGCCGCCTCCAGGCTGGCGCTTTGAAAACCAGGTACGCTGGGCCGTAAAAGTGCCGAGCGTACCTGCTAGTTTTTTGATAGCTAGCAAAAGTAGTGAGAATGTGCCGCACTTGTGTGCGGAACATCTGGAGTGACGTAAGAATCGATCTGTGTCGGACTGAGTCCGGCGGATCGAAGCTTACGTCACAAAATTCTACTTTTGCCGGTCTCGAGCCTTTGATAACTAAGGCGTATCAGCCTCGCCACAAATACGCTGCGGAATACGCAGCGTATTTGAGGTTGACGGCTTGATAACTAGGCTCCCTAGTCTTAGTTGCCCCCACCACTTCATGTTTAATTGGTACTGAAAGTGAAAAACTCTTATTTAATCAACAACTCACTGCCCCTTTTGTTAGAGTACCTTTGCAACTCAGCTGTTATCCTATCTACTTTTAGTGGGGTTGTGGCCAGATCCCCTTGCATTACCTCCTGCATTTCCTTAATTCCGAAAGGAATGCCTCCCTGCTCCATTATTGTTGTTATTTTTTCTGCACTCTACTCCCGCATGCCCCCCCCGCTACAATACTTACATATGTGCATGTATTTGCATGCAGGGCCCCTGTTGCACCTTTTTTCATTAAATGCCCAACACTCCCTTCCTTCTGGCTTATGGATTTTACTAAAATTCCTTGTTACCTTCAATAGCCTTGTGTACATGTCCAGTAGTTTTACCCCAAATTCCTTTCTCCCCTTATCCCCCAATTGTAAATTACCCCTTCTAAATTCTGTGTCATAATCTTTCCACGCATAACCTCTCTACGTAGTATAACACTCTGCTATTAGGTGGATATACCTCAACATCCATTTCACTTAATCTGGATTTGATGTCACAAAACACTCAGCATATATCAGCATACCCTTCACCCATTCTACAAATGTGTGTTTTCCTTTCTTACCCTTTGATTCGTCACCTCTAGATTTTACGGCTAGCACTTCCCTAGTTATATCAAATATGTCCACGTACTTTCCTTTCTGCGCCTTAATTATCACCTTTGCATTTAGTTGAGTTGTCAAGGGTAATAGCAGTGTCCCTGTTACCTCATCATCGGTATTTACCTCCTCTAAATCTCTTGTCGCAGTTTCTCCCACTACCAATCTATCCTCCCCTTTACCCTGGCTAGTATATATCTCCTTTAAGAACTTTTCCATTGTATTCCAATTCCATTGTATCACAGTCCCTGGGGAGAGACTGAAAGAAGGCAGCGGTCGAAATTAAAGGAGAGTATCAGTTCTTAGACCATTGTGTAACAGATTGTATATTTTTCCATCTTATATTATCTGTACATTTGCTTTTTGCAGTATATATCTTCCTCACTATCTTTAAAATTCTCTTATTGCCCCCACTCAAACCTTTCTCATCCTCAGAATCTACTTTGTAGGAACTATCAGACATTTCAAATTTTTTACATATAATTCTCTTACCCTGTTTAGCCTTTTGTGTGCTGCCTCCTCCTGCTGGTGATTCCTTTCCGTCTTTTTGCCGCACTGGTTCCACTGCCGGTGTCCCCCCCATTTCTGTATTTGCTCCAGATCTTACTACGGCCTCCTGTAAAGGACTTCTCTCCTGCTCCATTTGTGCACTGTTTGTCTGCAATGTAATAGTACTGTCATTAATAATCCTCTCCTTGGGCAATGTTCTCTGGGGCTCCCTCTCCTATTGCTGCCCCCTTGCCACACTCCCACTACCCCCTACTTCCGTTTCCCTCCTTCCTCCCTGAATTTTCCTGTCCCCTGCTGACTCCTCCTGCTCTATCATTCTATACATGTTACCATCTATGTCCCTTATTATCTTGGCCCTGTCCTCTTCCAGCTGCCTTACCCATTTCTAAAGGCCTATCTACCAAGCCACCACCCCTTCCATATACCTCCATATATCCAGGTTCCCTATAGATGTCTTGCCGCCTCCACTCCCACCCCCTATCCCTCATCTCCCTCTGCCTCACTGGCCTACTACCCTCCCAATACTCCTCATAATAAAAGCCTGGCACACCGGGACCACATCGTATATTGCCCTGAAATTGTCGCCCCTCTATCCGTCCATACATTCTCTACCTCCCTTCTGCCCATCTGCCCTCTTGCCTGACCCCTACCTGGCATCATGATCTTTCCTGCTATTGAGCCCAGTCCTGCCTCCTGCATGCCGGTCTCTATGCTCTCGATCAGATGACCTATCATAACTACGCGCAACATCTGTGCCTCCTCCATGCAGGTCACTATGCTCCCAATCAACTGCCCTATCGCAAATACGAGCGGCACGAGCATCATCTGTGCGCCGATGAGATCTAATGACATCATCGGGATGCAACGCAAGAAGAATGCTATTGCTCTGCCCCCCCGCCGTGTTAAATTGTGGTCTAACTCCTTGACAACTCTGCGCCTCCCTACGCGTCTGGGCCAATGGGTATTCCTCACTGGGTGAACTGGGGCCAACATTAAAGCAGTCCGGTATCCCAATGCTGCTACTGGAACCGCTATAGAGGCTTACACTGGCAACATTAGGGCCCAGTGCGGGCGAGGTACCCACCGCCATATGTTCAGTGCCGGGTGGGACTGCCTCCCCTTCCACACTTATCGTTACTGGATCTATGGAATTATCCACATTGGGGATGGTTTGCGCAGCGTCCCCAAAAGACCTGACCGCTGTTATTTCCTGCACTGACGGCAAGACCGCTTTGGTTTTCTCCAGCCTCTTCAGCTTCCTCTGCACTTGGCTGGCCCTCGTTTTCCAGACGGACTCCCCATCATCTAAGAACCTCTTTGGAATTCTTCTATTCCTGGACGACATTCTGAATCCAAAGTTCAATAGCTGCTTCCTACAAACACAAAGAAAAAAGGTTAGTTTGCTCACTTTCTGTCCATCCCCACCTCATATAACGGATTCACTCAAGAAACTCCCCTTAGTTCACCTCCAATAGGTGACAGAAAGCTAATCTCTTAGCCAGATTACACTAACAAAGGAATCACAAACGCCTACACAAGACACCACATTAACCTCTTACAGCCCAGAAGCCTATCCCTTATGTCTTTCCAGTCGTATGCACTCCCTTTAAAAAATTTTTATCTGAATCTTTCTTAAACAAACAGGTAATCATTTTTTTTCCTTTATGAGTTAATGTAAGATCTAGAAAGGTGACACTATCCCAATCAGTATGATGCGTGAATTTCTAATTCAGTACGTTTAGATTGAGATGACTGACAAAGAGATCTATCAATTTAGTGTCACCTTTCCAAATCACTACTATATTGTCAATACTATATCGTCAATGAACCTATACCATTGAATGAGGTGCTCTTTATATGGGTTGTTCGCATATATGTAGTAGTCTTCCCACCATTCCATGTATAGGTTTGCAAAGTGGGGGTGAATTAAGTTCCTATCGTCGTTCCTGTTTTTTGTAAGCAGTAGTTATATTCAAAAAGGAAATAGTTGTTCTCTAGAATAAACAAGATGGCTCTGTTCACAAGCTCTTGTTGTTTATAATCTATAATCTGGAATATATATTCCACCATTGCAATACCATTGCAATACCCATATTGCAATACCCATATCATCTGCTTCCACTTCTGTTCAAAGTTCAAATATGTGTGGGGTATCCTTAACAAAGGATTTCAGACTTTGGACCATGGGTTTCAGTATAAATGCTACATACTCAGTTTCATGGTTAAGGAATCAATCCCTGAAACAATCGGTCACCCAGGGTTCTTATACAATTTCGGTAGGTTATAAAACACAGCTATTTTAGGACTTTTTACTTCTAAATAGTTAGCCTCCATCTTATCCAAAACCCCTTCCTTCCTCCCATCGTCTAGCAATTTCTCATTCTGTTCAAGTAACCTATCACTAGTGTTGTTTGTTTAATTTCATAGGTTTCCCCTTCATTAAGATAGCGGAATGCTTCTTTTAGATAAATTTTCAATTTAATTTGTCTACTTATAACCCCAATGACATCCATGGGAACACAACTAGTAAGACACAAACAAATCTAGTTATTAGTTCTCAAACATAAATAGGATTAGCAGCTCCCTAGAAGAAGTGTAAGAAATGACAATAGCAGCAAAAGCCTCACTACAACCATTCAGGTATGGAGCTCTTACAACCAATTGGTTATAAGGGCTCCATACCTGACTGGTTGCAGTCAGGAGTTTGCTGAAACTGCAAATTGGGCACAATTAAGTGGCAGGATTAGTTAAAGGGACACTGAACCCATTTTTTTTTCTTTCGTGATTCAGATAGAGCATGCAATTTTAAGCAACTTTCTAATTTACTCCTATTATCAATTTTAATTTTTTTCGTTCTCTTGCTATCTTTATTTAAAAAAGAAGGCATCTAAGCTAAGGAGCCAGCCAATTTTTGGTTTAGAACTCTGGACAGCACTTGTTTATTGGTGGGTGAATTTATCCACCAATCAGCAAGAATAACCCAGGTTGTTCACATAAAAATGGGCCGGCATCTAAACTTACATTCTTGCTTTTCAAATAAAGATACCAAGAGAATGAAGAAAATGTGATAATAGGAGTAAATTAGAAAGTTGCTAAAAATTGCATGCTCTGTCTAAATCACAAAAGAAAAAAAAGAAAAAATTGGGTTCAATTATAAGCATTTTTTTTTTTTTAAAACTTTTATTTTCCAATCAAAGTTACCAAGACTACATACATTGCTTCAGTGAGTATTGACAGTCGAGTATATATATATCTTTACATGGATAGTGACAAATAACAATATCTGCAGACTCTCAAGAAGTTTTTAGTCTCACCGTAAATTTAACAGATTCTACCAGAGAGAGTCAGGTAGGTAATGATTTGAACCTCTCTTGGCAACTTTGTTTTCCACTTTTGCTTTAACCCTTTCTAACTTACCTTCTCTCCTTTTTCTCCCTCCAAACAGCACTCCTCATATTGAGGAGAAGTGTATCCTTATTATGTCCTATAGATTACATAATGATAAATAACAAACATATAACAATTTGCTCTCTGACAGAACTGGTATTAGACGGCTCTTATGTAAAGAACCTTTCCTCACCTCTCTCCCGCGGTACCGGCCTCCCCAGGACAGATCAAGACAGTGTGTATGTATTGGCGGCTCTTCTTGTGTCCCCACTCACTTGGTGAATGTTGCTCCACTTCCCTCTAAGATGTTCCTCGAGCATAAATTCTGTGTCCTTTATGGGATATAGGAGTTGCTTCTGCAGCGATGGTTTTAATGTCTCTATGTATGTACCCCATTTTTTCATCAGTGACCTGGTTCTGCCCTGTGTGTCTTGCATGGCATCCGCTATTTCATAGGTTACCTGCTTGAGTATCGTATTTTTAAGTTGTGTAAGAGTGGGAGCCTCTGGGCTAAGCCATTTGTGGAAGATGAGTTTTCTAGCCTGTAGTAGGATGTTACTAACCAGCCGTCCATGAGATTTTGGCTCATGCTCTGGAGAATGCAAGAAGACTATCAGTTTGGGAGACATCTCTATTTCTACGTATAGTGTGGTGTTCAACCAGTGCGCTATCATACCCCAGAATCTAGTTATTTTCGGGCAAGCCCAAATCAAGTGTAAAAGGTCTGCATTTGGGAATTGGCACTTATGACAAGAACCTTCTGTTTCTGGCCTCCATTTTTTGTATATTTTTGGTGAGATGTACGCTGTCTGTAGTAGTCTGATATGCGACTCTCGGCTAATCGCCGACAGGGACCCTTTCCTCGATAAAGATATGCTCTTCTGGGTAAGATCTATTGTTATGTCCGTGTTCAGTATATTCGTCCACGTGTCACTAATGTGCGCTAATGTTGAATCGTTAGTTTCCTTCATATGAAGCTTGTATATATGTGATATAGAGGTCACCCCCTGTTCGGTGTAGTGAAGCAGTCTATTTATGCTTAGGTTTTGATCTACGACACTCTCTTTCCTAAGCAGTTCTTTGGCGTAGTGTCTAGCCTGTAAATATGCGAAGTGGTGTGAGTTTGGTAAGTTGAACTGATTCTGTAGGTCTTGAAATGTTTTAACCGTTGCGTCTAGTTTGTTTAACATGTGTGATATGGATGTCAGTCCCCTAGCCTTCCAGCTTCCAAACACCCCAGAATCAATGCCCGCCGGGAACTCCGGGTTCCCTTTTAGAGGAAGAAATCTAGTAAAGTGGTGGTCAAATTTGAGGGCTCTACACAGTTTCCACCATGCTCTCAGGGGTTGAAGTATCATTGGATAGTCTTTAAGGGATTTTTCAGCTTGCGCTGGGGACATGTGTGGGATCGCCTGCAGTGACCAGGGGTACGTCCCCTGTTCCTCTAGTTTGGGTATTGTGAAGTTCTCTCTCTCTGTCACCCAGTCTGCTACATACTTGATCTGTGCTGCACTACAGTATGCTCCTATATTGGGGAGTGCCAATCCCCCTGAGGGGGTCTCCGCCATCAGTCTACTGGCCTTTATCTTGTGTTTTTTCCCTGCCCAGACAAAAGAGGTGATTGATTTATTCAGTTTGCTCAGATCGGACTTATGAATGTTTTCAGGTATCATCTGGAACAGATACAGGAGTTTCGGGAACGCGATCATTTTTATGAGGGCTGTCCTACCTGACAGTGTAAGTGGCAGTCCCCCCCATCTGACTAGCATGTCTTGGATGTCTTTTATTTGGTTACAGTAATTCAGATCGTACCACTTCCCAGGATCTGTGGACAGTATGATCCCCAGGTACTTGAAGGAGTGGGTGACTTGTTTAAAGGTACGCTGCAGATTTGGGTGTGTCTGTTTTTTGTATAGCCAGACTAACTCGGACTTGTCTGTGTTTACTTTGTATCCTGAGATTAGACTGAATTGGTGTATGATGTCCATAATTTTGGGGATGTTTCTGGATGGGTTTTGTACATACAGTATCATGTCATCAGCGAAAAGGGACAAGTGGCACTGCTCCCCACCTACCCACAACCCCTCCGTGTCTGCTCTTATTTTAATGGCAAGGGGTTCGATGGCCATATCAAAAAGGAGAGGGGACAGCGGGCATCCCTGTCTAGTTCCCCTACCCAGTTGGAAGGGAGGGGATGCCACCCCATTAACTATGACAGACGCCTTGGGGTTGGCATACAGAGCTTTCACCGCGTGCGCGAAGTGGCCTGTAATACCAAAATTTTCAAGGGTGAGGAAAAGATGGTCCCAAAGGACCATGTCAAAGGCCTTTTCCGCGTCTACTAAGAGGGCGCAGGCCTCCGGAGTGTCTCCCCTTCCCTCCTTCGATTTATTCCAAAAATGTGTGAGAATGAATTGCAATTTTCTTAGGTTTAATACTGAGGATCTGCCCTTGACAAAGCCTGTTTGGTCCCGGTGAATCACCGAGGGGAGCGCAATTGCCAGTCTATCTGCCATTATCTTCGTGAACAGTTTGTAATCTTGGTTCATCAAGGAAATTGGGCGGTATGACTGTGGTAGTAACGGGTCTCTGCCTGCTTTGGGAATAACTGTGACATTTGCCTCTGTAAAACGATCATTGGGTTTTATCTCCCCTGCCATAATTTTATTAAACAGTTTGGTGAGTACCCCCATCACCTCCCCTCCTATCAACTTGTAAAATTCCCCAGGTAGTCCGTCTGGTCCTGGCGTCTTGTCTAGAGGCAGGGACTTAATGGCTCGCAACGTCTCCGTTTCTGTGATGGGTGCATTTAGAAGTGTCAAGTGTTCGTCTGATATTTGAGGGATGTGTATGGAGTCCCAAAACACTGCTTGTTTTGTTTTATCCACTGTCTGTCCAGAGTAGAGCGTCTGATAATAGTCTGTGAAGGCTGTGTGGATTCCCGCCGTTGTTGTGCATATGGAGTTCTTCACTTTGATTGCCCCTATACATTTGTTGGGTTTAGCTAGTTGTGTAAGTCTAGCTAGGAATCTACCCGTCTTACTACCATGCCTGTAAAATTTGGCCTGCGTAACTGTCATTTCCCTGATTGCATTTTGATGTAGTGTCATGTCTCTGTGCTTTTTTGCTTCTATGTACTTCTGTTTTGTGAGTTGGTTGGGGTGTCTCAAGTATTTGTTTCTAGAGCTAATGAGCCTGCGCAGCATTTCCTCAATTCTATTCTTTCTCTGTTTTAGTTTGCCAGCCGAGTAGGAGGTGATGACACCTCTCATTACCGCTTTACTTGCCTCCCAGAATAAGAGTGTGTCCTGCACGTGTGTAGCATTTAGTGTTTCATATGCTTTCCACTCCCCCATAAGCCATCTCTTAAAATTGATGTCTCCATAGAGGTAAGATGGGAACCTCCATCTACAAGGCCCCTCTCTCACTGGTGTTAGCCTGATTTTAAGCGTAATTGGTGCGTGATCCGATATTGTCACTACATCTATGTCAGTGTCTGTGATAAGTGGCCCCAAAGCGTCTGATGTCAGAAATAGGTCAATCCTGGAGAGGGTATGTTTAGCTAAAGTGTGACATGTGAAGTTTTGTTCTTCTGGGTGTCTGTCTCTCCAGATATCCGTTAGTTTCAGCGCATGTTTGAATTTAGAGAGAATATGTGAGTCCCTTCTAGCATTGTGATGTTTTAAATGCTGGGAGGTGTGAATACTGGGATCCCTGTATCTGTCCGCTGGTGTCTGAGGTGCTATGTTGAAGTCCCCTCCCAATATCAGGGGAGCATCTGCGAATCTCAATATCTCCCTATGGAAGTCTATCCAAAAGTCTCTCTTATTAGTGTGGGGACCATATACTCCTCCAATCATTGTCACTTTGGTCCCTATCTTAAGCCTTATGAGGACGTATCTGCCCTGTGTATCTACTAGTTTTTTGTCTATATGATAGTCTAGATTTTTCCTAAAAAGAATTGCTACTCCTCTGGCCCGCTTTTCCCCATATGTGGTGTGAATGACTTCTCCTACCCAACCTTGTTTCAGTTTCTGGTGCTCTACACTAGACAGGTGTGTCTCTTCCAGTATCGCTATATCTGTGTGATGGTTTTTGAGGTATTTGAGAATGGCTTTCCGTTTTATGGGTGAGGTGATACCCCCCACATTCCACGAGACAATTTTCATGATAAGCAATGGTAGTGTGATGCTCAGGTATAAATGATATGTGGTGAGCATATGGTGTAGGGGATCTGTCCTGGGTACTCACGGTTAGCCGTCCGCGGGAGAAGATGATGCCCTTTCAGTACTGGGTCAATTTCTCAGATATGCCTTAACTGACCTGTGCACAAAAGAGAAAGTCAACAGTTCAATACCATGCCCTGTCTAGTAAACGCTAATTCGATCAGTTATCCAAACATTTCAAGTGCTAAATTGAAAACCAGTATTTGAGTCTTGATGGTGAATTATAGTGCAAAAACAAATACACAAACAAACGAATATACTTCGCAAAGCCCCAACAGCCCTCCCCCCCCCCCAACTTGAAAAGAACAGTTAGGTAGTGGAATAAACCACTTAGAGTCTTTAACGGCCCTCCATATGGCCGAAATAGTAACTTAGATTATACTTATTATATTGTCCGCCCGGACTATACATGCTGGTTTCAGGTCTCTTCTTCTTCTTCCTGGTGCGGTCTCTGTACTGTTCCTGTGGCAGTTCCTGATCTCTCCAGGAATAGCTGGAGATGCTTGGGAGAGTCGAAAAACTGAGGGCCTTGGGCTGTTTGTAGTCGCAGTCGAGCTGGGTATAGGAGAGCCACCGACTCTCCGCGGGTAATCAGATCTCTGCAATATGGCGAGAATTCCTTCCTTTTCTTAGCCACCTCTGCTGAGTAGTCTTGGAAAATATATATTTTCTTTCCTTCATACATGAGTGATGGTATTTGTCTATATGCCCTTATCAGCATCATTTTGTCTTTAAAATTTAAGTAGCGCACCATGATTTGCCTCGGACCCTGATTAGATGTTCCCTCGCGTTGAGGGGCTCCTATTCTGTGTACTCGTTCTGCAACACATGGTATACTGGAGGCAGGAATTTTAAGCAGGTCAGGGAGAACGTTTTCAACAAAGTCCATTAGTGCTTTAGGTGGGACAGACTCTGGTACCCCCACAATACGAATGTTGTTCCGTCGTGAACGGTTCTCTAAATCGTCCAGTTTAGTTAGCAGCATTTTATTTTGTTTCTGTAGCGTGGAGAGCGCTGATGAGGCTTCCCTGTGTCTCTCCTCTCCCTCCGCCACTCTCTGTTCTACATTCTGTAGTCGGGATGAGAAGGCCTTGAAGTCTGTGGAAAGCGTGTCTACCCCTGTTTGCAGTTGTTCAATTTTTGGCAGGAACAGAGCTGAGAGTTGCGCCACTATAGGGTGTGTATCTTGGGTGAGTTCTGAGGTGTCTCCTTGCGGATGCGAGTCTCCCTGAGTTTCCGCCTGATGCTTTTGGCGTCTATCCGGTTGTTTCTGTCTGCCTGCCATTTTATCAGTCTTTTTGTTATAAGGTAGGAAATACTTTTGCATACAAGCAGCTCTTGTGGTTTGGAAGTAATACAGAGATTATAATGACCTTCACTAGTTAGGGCAGGACAAACATAGCTGAATAAGTGGAGGGCCTCTGAGGATGTGGGGGGTTACAAGGGCCTCCGGCGCTGGTCTAGTGTGCCATGCTGAAGATGAAGTTACTTATGTGGAAATAGGTTAGAGCAGGAGGCTTTTTTATTTAGTTTTCAGTGTCAGGGACTCCTTCAATGATCTGTTTTAGGGAGAAAAATATCCTCCGGAAAGAAACATGGGGGAAGCACTCTGTCACCTAACTTCTGTCTCTTTTCTCTGCTGAAGTGCTATCTATGCCTGGGTGGTTCGTGCTCCCCGCTTTATTTGCGGGATTATAACAGTCTGTGGACCCTCTCTGGGGCGCGACTAGCAAAGGTTGGCCTTATCGGTGTCGCCCTCTTGCCTGTTGGTGCTCTTTTAATTTATCCCTTCTAGGGTCTGAGAAGTCCTGACACTTGTTAGGCCCCAAGATGGCGCTTGTTCCCGCGCCTTGCCCAGGGTCAGTCACTGGGCCCAGTTACTGTCGTGCCCTCTTTGCTTGTGTTATGTTTATTGAGGGATATCTGTGCCCCCCCGACTTACTGACCGCTCTGGAATTCTCCGGTCTCCTCTTTGCGCTGTTACGATAGTGCTGCTTTCCACCGCCCGGTGGATCTTCGTTCTGTGGCCCCTCCGGTAGTGGAGCGAGATGACAGCTCCTAACACTGTGGCACTCCGGCAGTCTACCGTTTGAAGTGCTGCCTAGGAGAAATGTGTTGGGGTACTTTGGGGACCAAAAAGATCCTTTTCATTGCACAAACCGCACGGAGCTCTGCTGAAGTGCGACTTGTTGCTCTGCCCGCCCACCGGAAGTCCGGCAATTATAAGCATTTTATATTAGCCTCAGTGTCCTTGTCCCTTTAAGTCTACCTCATTATTCTAAAGTGCCTCTTTAACAAATTGTCTCAAAATGAATTCTGTTGGATGAAGGCTAAATAAAATGTTGTAAATAATGTAAAACATTTCATGCAGCTGTTGATTCTGGTTAGTCTTTATTATGCAATAGTAGAAATGAGTTCACAAATAACTGCTATCTTAGGTAACTTTGCTGCATGGTAGACTGAAAGCTACTGAAATAAATATCACTAGAATATCCTGTGCAGTTAATATATTGGTACAATTTGCCCTACCTGAGGGGAAGAAAGAAATTGTATCTCAAGTCTAACTCCTGTTAGAGAGCAGGTGAAAAATAGCTGTTGGACAGACAATGAAAAACAGAGACACATGCAGAAAGGAGAGGACGAAGCAAAGACTAAAATGAAACATGACATCATGTGTGTCAGGTTTTGTGGTGAGGGTCTGCAATGTGGAAAAGACATATGCTGTGCTAGAAGTGAAATGGATATTTCATGTGTTGTGCTATATTATGAGCCAGGAACATACAGTAACTTGAGTCATTGCTTGGCTTCTGTATTGCTGGTGTCTGATTATAGAAATATGGGCTGTTTTTCTAACTGCTGAAACATAGACTTCGAAAGCAGATTATAACTAATAAGTAAATAGGGGATATCCATTACCTATAGTGTAGGCTTAAAGGGACATCAAAGTCAAAATTCAACTTTGATGTCTACTTGGTAGTTGTTTTATTTTATTAGATTAGTTATGTTAGGTTAATTTATAGTTTAATGTAAGGTTTATATTTATTTAAATAGAGTTATATTGTAATTTTAATTTAAAGTTAGGGGGGGTGTTAAGTCTAGGTGTTAATAGTTTAATTTAGTGTTTTGCGATGTGGGGGGCTGGCGGTTTAGGGGTTAATAGGTTTATTTAGTGGCGGATATGTGGGAGGCCGGAGGTTTAGGGGTTAATTGGTTTATTTAGTGGCGGAGAAGTGGGAGGCCGCAGGTTTAGGGATTAATAACTTTATTAGTGTTGGTGATGTTGGGGAGTGGCAGAATAGGGGTTAATAGCTTTATTATAGTGGTGGTGATGTCGGGGAGCAGCGGAATAGGGGTTAATAATTTTTATTAGTGTCAGCGATGTCGGGAGCAGCAGATTAGGGTTTAATACATTTATTTAATAGTCACAATGTGGGTGGGCAGTGGATTAGGGGTTAATAAGTTTAATATAGTGTTTGCGATGCGGGAGGACAGCGGTTTAGGGGTTAATAGGTAGTTTATGGGTGTAAGTATACTTTGTAACAGTTTAGTTATGAGTTTTGTGAAACATTTTGGTGGCGCAAAACTCATAACTCCTGCTCTCAGATGGCGGTATGGTTCATGTCAGTATAGGTTGTAACGCAAGCTTTTTAGCCTCACCGCACAACCTGTAATACCTGCGCTATGACAATCACGACACGTAATAGCTGCGTTACTGCTGTTACGCTGAAATTGCCATTTTTTCAGGGTTAAAAGCCGTAACGCAAAACTCGTAATCTAGGTGAAAGATATTATGGCATCTACTTATCAAGCCGTCAACTTACTTGCATTCGACGGCACCAATATGCTCGCCTAAGATCGCCTAACTTTGCGGCCACAGACCTGAATACACTCTCCAAAGTTACCAAAAAAGCTGTCAAAAAGTCGCGCACCAAGTACGGGGCGATGAGCAGTGGACTGTTGTTAACTAACAGTCATCGATCTCGTTGCTCTTCGGCTTTTTCCCAGCTTTATTGGTAAACTGTCACTAAACACCCACACTATACTATACTGTTACCCCCCTACCCCCTATACCGCCGCTCCTGGAGCCCACCGGAACTCTAATAAATGTATTAACCCCTAAACCGCTGCTCACGGACCTCGCCACAGCTAAATAAAGTGTTTAACCCCTAAACCGCCGCTCCCGGAGCCCACCGCCACCTACATTATACTTATTAACCCCTAATCTGCCGCCCCTACAACGCCGCCACCTACATTATACTTATTAACCCCTAATCTGCCGCCCCCTACACCGCCGCCACCTACATTATACTTATTAACCCCTAATCTGCCACCCCCTACACCGCCGCCACCTACATTATACTTAGTAACCCCTAATCTGCCGCCCCCTACACCGCCACCACCTAAATTATACTTATTAACCCCTAATCTGCCGCCCCCTACACCGCCGCCACCTACATTATATTTATTAACCCCTAAACTGCCCCCCTACACCGCCGCCACTATATTAAATTTATTAATCCCTAAACCTAAGTCTAACCCTAACACCCCCTAACTTAAATATAATTTAAATAAATCTAAATAAATATTCCTATCATTTAATATATTATTCCTATTGAAAACTAAATACTAAAATAAATACAAATATACCTGTAAAATAAAACCTAACCTAAGTTACACTAACACCTAACGCTACACTATAATTAAATTAATTCCCTAAATTAAATACAATTAAATAAAATTAAATAAAATTATCTAAAGTACAAACCCCCCCCACTAAATTACAGAAAATAATAAACAAATTACAAGATTTTTAAACTAATTACACCTAATCTAATCCCCCTAACAAAATAAAAAAGCCCCTCCAAAATAAAAAAGCCCTACCCTACACTAAATTACAAATAGCCCTTAAAAGGGCCTTTTGCGGGGCATTGCCCCAAAGTAATCAGCTCTTTTACCTGTAAAAAGAATTACAAATCCCACCCCCAACCTTAAAACCCACCACCCGCACAACCAACCTTACTCTAAAACCCACCCAATACCCCCTTCAAAAAACCTAATACTAACCACTTGAAGATCACCTTACCGGGAGAAGTCTTCACCCAACTGGGCCGAAGTCCTCAACAAATCCGGGCGAAGTGGTCTTCCAGATGGGCAGAAGTGATCCTCTAGACGGGCAGAAGTGGTCCTCCAGACGGGCAGAAGTCTTTATCCAGACAGCATCTTCTATCTTCATCCATCCGGCGCGGAGCAGCTCCATCTTCAAGACATCCGACGCGGAGCATCCTCTTCGGCTGATGTCTTCTTGCTGAATGAAGGTACCTTTAAGTGATGTCATCCAAGATGGCGTCCCTTAGATTCCGATTGGCTGATAGAATTTTATCAGCCAATCGGAATTAAGGTAGAAAAAATCCTATTGGCTGATTGCAATCAGCCAATAGGATTGAGCTTGCATTCTATTGGCTGATTGGAACAGCCAATAGAATGCAAGCTCAATCCTATTGGCTGATTGGATCAGCCAATAGGATTGAACTTAAATCCTATTGGCTGATTGCATCAGCCAATATGATTTTTTCTACCTTAATTCCGATCGACTAATAGAATTCTATCAGCCAATCGGAATCTAAGGGACGCCATCTTGAATGACGTCACTTAAAGGTAGTTTCATTCAGCAAGAAGACGTCGGCCGAAGAGGATGCTCCGTGTCGGATGTCTTGAAGATGGAGCTGCTCTGCACCGGATGGATGAAGATAGAAGATGCCGTCTGGATGAAGACTCCGGCGCGTCTGGAGGACCACTTCTGCCATCTGGAGGACCACTTCTGCCGGATTCGTTGAGGACTTCGGCCCGGTTGGGTGAAGACTTCTGCCAGTAAGGTGATCTTCAAGGGGTTAGGTTTTTTTGAAGGGGGTATTAGGTGGGTTTTAGAGTAGGGTTGGTTGTGTGGGTGGTGGGTTTTAATGTTAGGGGTGGGATTTGTATTTTTTTTTTCCAGGTAAAAGAGCTGATTACTTTGGGGCAATGCCCCGCAAAAAAGGCTCTTTTAAGGGCTATTTGTAATTTAGTGTAGGGTAGGGCTTTTTTTATTTTGGGGGGGGCTTTTTTATTTTGTTAGGGGGATTAGATTAGGTGTAATTAGTTTAAAAATCTTGTAATTTGTTTATTATTTTCTGTAATTTAGTGGTTTTTTTTGTACTTTAGATAATTTTATTTAATTGAATTTAATTGTATTTCATTTAGGGAATTAATTTAATTATAGTGTAGTGTTAGGTGTTAGTGTAACATAGGTTAGGTTATATTTTACAGGTATATTTGTATTTATTTTAGCTAGGTAGCTAGTAAATAGTTAATAACTATTTAGTAACTATTCTACCTAGTTAAAATAAATACAAACTTGCTTGTAAAATAAAAATAAATCCTAAGCTAGCTACAATGTAACTATTAGTTATATTGTAGATAGCTTAGGGTTTATTTTATAGGTAAGTATTTAGTTTTAAATAGGAATAATTTATTTAATGATAGGAATATTTATTTAGATTTATTTAAATTATATTTAAGTTAGGGGTGTTAGGGTTAAGGTTAGACTTAGGTTTAGGGGTTAATACATTTAATATAGTGGCGGCGGTGTAGGGGGTGGCAGATTAGGGGTTAATAAGTATAATGTAGGTGGCGGCAGTGTAGGGGGTGGCAGATTAGGGGTTAATAAGTTTAATGTAGGTGGCTGCAGTGTAGGGGGTGGCAGATTAGGGGTTAATAAGTATAATGTAGGTGGCGGCGGTGTAGGGGGGCAGATTAGGGGTTAATAACTTTATGTAGGTGGCGGCGGTGGCGAGGCGGCAGATTTGGGGTTAATAAGTATAATGTAGGTGGCGGCGGTGTAGGGGGCGGCAGATTAGGGTTGTTTAGACTTGGGGTACATGTTAGGGTGTTAGGTGTAAACATTACCATAGGAATCAATGGGATATCGGGCAGCAGCGAACATGAGCTTTCGCTGCTTTCAGACTCCCATTGATTCCTATGGTATCCGCCACCTCCAGGGCGGCGGATTGAAAACCAGGTACGCTGGGCCGGAATAGCGGTGAGCGTACCTGGTAGATATTTGTTAACTAGCAAAAGTAGTCAGATAGTGCCGAATTTGCATTCAGAACATCTGTAATGACATACGCATCGATCTGTGTCGGACTTTGCCCGGCGGATCGTATGTTATGTCACAAAATTCTACTTTTGCCGGTCTGTAGGGTTTGATAACTATGGGGAATCAGGTTTGCCACAAATACGCTGCGGAATTCCAGCGTATTTGCGGTTGATGGCTTGATAAGTAGATGCCTATGAGTCGATTGCTTAGAAACTCGTAGTCCTTTAACAAACAATAGAAATAAATATTATTAAAAACAATACTTGTGAAAGTTGCAAAGCGACCATATAGCAATAGAAATAGTCTGCCCATCCTGACAACCTAAAAGATGCATTTTGATGGTTTAGCAGTGGTGTGGATGGAAACGGATTGTAATAGTTAACTATGAAAGTTTCGACTAAGGGATCTCCTTTAAAAAACAGATTTTAATAATGTCAGTACTGTTTGTGACAAGTGCAAATCAAATATAAAAAATGAAAAATAAAAGAACACTATGGGCTCAATTTATTAAAGTGCTAGCGGACATGATACGATGTAGCGTATCATGTCCGCCGCACATCGATAAATGCTGACAGCATATGCTGTCGGCATTTATCATTACACAAGCAGTTCTTGTGAACTGCTTGTACAATGCCGCCCCCTCAGATTCACAGCCACTAGCAGGGGGTATCAATCAGCCAGATCGTATAGGATAGGGCGGATTGAAAACCGCAACCTCAGAGGCAGCAGACCAGTTATGGAGCAGCTGTCTTTATACCGCTGCTTTATAACTGCTGTTTCCGGCGAGCCTGAAGGCTCGTGTAGAAACAGGGGCATTAAGCTCCATTTGGAGCTTGATAATTCAGCCCCTATTTGTAGATGTTATTGTCTTGAAGTGCCTTTAGACGTTTGTCCATCCTGGCAAGATACCAATTACATTCATATGGATACTGAGTGTTAAGGATGTATTCTGAAGACAAAAGGTTAATGTCACACATGCAAATGATTAGTTTCCTTCAACAGTGCAGTGAACAAAGTAGCTATAACTGTATAACTGTAACCTTAAGAGGTACGAATGGGCTTTTTGTATGTGTCCGTTTTGAGGACCTTTTCTATTTAGAAAACAGGTACTTTACACATGAAAGTCCTTTTCTGGAGCAATTTGGTTAAAAGCTGTTCACAGCGGTGGGGTTTTAACAAACAAAACAATATAGCATTGTGATCACTCAAAACCCTTGGCTCCAAATTCTGTCGTAAAACAAAATCCATTTTCGGGGGGGGGGGGGGGGGGGGCAAATATATATCATTACAACACTCATTGTTGCAAATACATGTGCCATATACTGCTCAAGACGTGCATGTTCCTGAGATATGATCTTTTGAAAAGGTGGTAAATTTCTACAAAGGATATGAATGAAAAGAGACAAATTTTATCTGTATCTGAATTGTAGGTTTTTGTATGTGAGGTGTTCCTGGGTACTGCACTTACTGAATTTAGTCCTACAACTCTAATGAGAAAGTACTTTAGTCAATAATAAATAAGTGTATAGGGGAGTTTTGCTAGAGCTGAACAGGGTATAGTAGGAGATGAGTTCCTTCAGATTTATCTGCTGCACCTGAAGAGGCTCATTAAAATAATTGTGCTGCAGATGCTATGGCAACTTTCTATATAACAAAAAATACTCTCAGGAAGAAGGGTGTAAAAGCTTTAAATTCTGTATGAAAACTTCCCCCTCTATTCTATAAACATCTTCATACCATTGAGGGATTGTGTCCAAAAAGATCACTATTCCACATCTGAGTGGGATGTGCCCATTTACTCAAATTTTGGGATAACATATTCAAGATGATTGAATCCCTGCTAGGCTGTATTTTAGACAGGTCTCCAGAGATTTGCATGCTTTATAGTGCTCCTAAGTTGCATTAGAAATACCGCCTTAACCTTTTTAAAATTCTAACTAATTGTGCAAAATGTCATCCGACATTTTTGGAAATAGCGGACAAACCCTTCCTACACCATTTGGGTCAGCTTAATCTTTTTTTATTTATTTATTTAGGGGCCCTAAATGGAATTCTTTATGAAGAGGCTGCCCTTCCTATTTCATTCGAGGTTTGCACTTGTTATATTAGTTTTATTGGTGACAAATGACATCATACCCAAACTTTTTCTTTATACATAGTAACATAGTAGATGAGGTTGAAAAAATACAGAAGTCCATCATATTCAACCTATACAAATCTTAAAGGGACACTCAAGTCAAAATTAAACTTCATGATTCAGATAGAGCATGCAATTTTAAACAACTTTCCAATTTACTTCCATTAACAAATGTGAACAGTGTTTTTATATTTACACTTTTTGAGTCACCAACTCCTACTGAGCATGTTCAAGAATTCACAGCATATACGTATATGCATTTGTGATTGGCTGATAGCTGTCACATGGTACAGGGGGAGTGGAATTAGACATAACTTTGCAATTTATTTAACAAAAATATACTGCTCATTTGAAGTTCAGACTAAGTGCTATTACATTGTCTTCTTATCATGCATTTGTTAATTATGCAAAACTACTGTATTGACTGGTCCTTTAATATACTTACAAAAAAGCTCCAGTTGAGCTTACATTAATCCCATTAAAATGTGACCCATTTAACACAAGAAATCATATCCATGACTTCTGTTTCTAGACAAAAATGTATATAAACCATTTTTAAATGTATCTAAGCTATTGACATTTACTACCTCCTTTGGTAATGAGTTCTACAATGTTATTGCTCTTACAGTGAAAACATTTTTACATTGCAGGAGATTAAATCTTCTTTCCTCCAGCCTTAAATTGTGACCTCTTGTCACAAACAATTTTCTTGGAATAAACAGATTCAGATAAAGCACACAATTGTAATGATCTTTCTAATTTACTTCTTTTATCAAATTTGCTTTATTCTCTTTTGAAGGTGCAACAATGTACTACTGGAAGCTAACTGAATATATCTGGTTGGCCAATAACAAGAGGCATATGTGAAGCCACCAATCAGCAGCAAGCACCCAGCAGTAAATTGATAGTGTTGAGGCTACTTAGGTATGCTTTTCAATAATGGATATCAAAAGACAAAGTACACTGAAAGGTCTCTTAGAATTGCATTTTCTTGCTGAACCATGAAAGTTTAAAATTGATTTTCATGTCCATTGGTTTGGTAACTTGAATTAAAAACAATGTCTGATATTAGTAACTTTATATTTTCAGCCTTTTAGTCAAACATGGATTCTGGGTGGGTAGGAAATGCTGCAGGTTAATCTGATGTTTATTCCATGACTATCAGCCCCATGTAACACAGCCAGTTCAACCACATGATTTCCATTGTTCTTCAGAGTCTATTTTCCCTGACATTTCCAGGCTGTCTGCTGGGGATGTGCAATATGATATCTCTGTAAAACAATCTCACAATAGAAAATTATATTCCGGCTCTTAATTTGTTTTGGACTTGACTGCTGTTTTTTTCATACTTTTTTTTTCTATGTTTGTTTTATAACTGAGAGACTATTTAGATGTTTTAGAAAATAAAATGATATATATGCCCAAAAGTATATGGGCACCCCTATTAATTATTGACTTCAGGTGTTTCAGCCACATCCATTGCTAACAGGTGCATAAAATCAAGCACTTAGCCATTAAATCTCTATAGAAAAACATTAGCAGTACAATATGCCGTACAAAAGAGCTCAGCGGCTTTAAATGTGGCATTGTCATAGGATGCCACCTTTGCCACAATTGAGTGCTATTATTGTGAAGTGGAAGCGTCTAGGAGCCACAATAGATTAGCCATGCAAGCTCACAGAGCAGGGCCACCAAGTGCTGAAATGCGTAGCAAGTAAAAATGACCTATTATTTGTTGCATCATTTACTACAGAGTTCCAAACTACCTCTGAAAGCAACATCAGCACAAGAACTATGTGTCAGGAGCTTCATGAAATAGGTTTCCGAGGGCCAAACAGCTATACACAAGCCTCACATCAACATGTGCAAAGCTAAGCGCTGGCTGGAATGTTGCACATTGCCATTGGACTCTGAAATAGTAGAAATGTGTTCTCTAAAGCGTTGAATCTTGCTTCAACATTTTGGAAGTCTCATGGAAGAATATGGCTATGGAGGATGGCAGGAGCACGCTACCTACTGGAATCCATAGTGCCTACTGTAAAGTTTAAAGGGACAGTCTAGGCCAAAATAAACGTTCATGATTCAGATAGAGCATGTAATTTTAAACAATTTTCCAATTTACTTTTATCACCAATTTTGCTTTGTTCTCTTGGTATTCTTAGTTGAAAGCTTAACCTAAGAGTTTCATATGCTAATTTCTTAGACCTTGAAGCCCACCTCTTTCAGATTGCATTTTAACAGTTTTTTTACCACTAGAGGGTGTTAGTTCACGTATTTCCTATAGATAACACTGTGCTCGTGCACAAGAAGTTATCTGGGAGCAGGCACTGATTGGCTAGACTGCAAGTCAGTCAAAAGAACTGAAAAAAGGGGCAGTTTGCAGAGGCTTATGTAAGGACCTTGCCCTTACCCAAAATGGCTGCTGTAATAGTTGTATTGAGGAAGAGAAATGCCATCTGGGAAGGGGGAGGAGTTGTTAGTGCTGAGGAGATTTCTTAGGTGTTAAGAGAAGTGTGGAGCTTTGCACAGACTTTGAAATGGGGGAAGAAAGTTGCTGTTTCCAAGCTGAAAGAAGCTATTCAGACTAATGCATGGATTCCAGAGACAGTTCAGACATTGCTACATGTGGCTGCTGAAGACAGAAGTTGAAACCTTTTATTTGTACTGTGAGTGTCAGTCATTATCTCCTGTTTTAAGATCTCCATAACTTCATGTTAACTAAATGCAAGAGAAAAGATATACTAGTCATATCTGATGTGCTGCAGAGTAGTTGTATATTAAAGAGATAACCCAGAGAATATTCTAGAAGTTATTCTGCCTAAACAGTTGCATAAATACACTAAATGGATTGCACAGCTGCATTACATAAGGAAGTAACTGAGTGTGATGTGCTGCAGAGTTGTTGTATATTAAAGAGATAACCCAGAGAATATACTAGAAGTTATTCTGCCTAAACAGTTTGCATAAATACACTAAATGGATTGCACAGCTGCATTACATAAGGAAGTGACTGAGTGTGATGTGCTGCAGAGTTGTTGTATATTAAAGAGATAACCCAGAGAATATTCTAGAAGTTATTCCGCCTAAACAGTTTGCATAAATACACTAAATGGATTGCACAGCTGCATTACATAAGGAAGTAACTGAGTGTGATATATATTAAAGAGATAACCCAGAGAATATCCTATAAGTTATTCTGCCTGAACAGTTTGCACAAATACACTGACTGGATTTATAAAGCTACATTACATAAGGGCATAACTGTAAGATTTCTGCAGCTGTTTATAGTAAAAGAGTGACTGAATTTGCAGTATAAGGCAAGTGGATTGCTGAAATTCAGTAATAAGGTAGAGGCTTATGTTATTCAGTATTTCTGAGGAGAAGTTTTCTTGAGCACTGCATCGATCACAAGCAGCGCTCTCTAGCTTCGTTCACAAGCAGCAAGGGATAATTACCTCAACTAAATTCTATTTAGTATATGAAATTGCATTGTACAGCACCACCTCAAAGTATTTTACAACAACAGTTATGTTATTATTTCATGAGCTCATGAAGGACTTCTGAGTTAAAAAAAGGTATACTGATGTCATAAGAAGATATTGTGATTAATATTATTATTTGTATTTGTTACACTGTATGTTATTGGTTAAACACTTTATAATAATCAAAGCAACATTTTATTTGAAGATTTCTTGTGTGGTTATTACTTGTTTTCTTTTTGTACTAAAATCTTATAGGACCCCATACCCTATTATTCTAGGGTGTCCCCTATAGGTGGAGGCACTGCGTCATACAGGCATCCCTTATATACCTGATTTCAACCCCCCTCCTACTCCCACTCTGCGGAGGCTTAGTTCTCATACACGAAACAGGTAGACAGCATTACACTATCACCCACCTCAGGGAAGGTCAGGAAAGGGTGTTACAGATGGAGGCACTGCTGAGATCGAGAGGCGGGGCAAAATCAGAAGAGATGCATCTTTTAAAATTAGAAGAGGTGAGAGAGTGGGCAATGCAGAAAAAGGTACCAATTGAGCAGGCAGTGGCTGTGACTTGGATACCAGTAGGAACCAGTCGAGATAAACTATGTGAGTCACTCCAGAGAGCACTTCAACTAAGAGAGTACCCTAAGATAGTAGCATTCAAAAGAGTACCAAATGACACTTGGGATAGCATATTAATAGACACCAACCAATGTTTCTTAGAAGTACCCAACCCCTCTGAGCTACAGCTACTAGGGCTACCTTCAGTCAGACTACCCCTCATTTATGCCATAAAATCAGAACTGCATATAGTCAAGGAAAATGAAGTGGCATTATACCAGACCACCGAATAGCCATCTTTCTTAGAGCCCAATTGCACTCTCAAGCACCAAAAGAATTGGAGGCCCTTATGCCTATGATAAGGACTCAAGAAGAGGAAATGAGTTTCCACACTGTGCGTAAGTCTGGCGAAGCTTGCATAGGTAAAAGTGAGACTAAAAAAAAATTAGAAGACTCCAGAAATGCAGATACTTTGTTGAAAGAGCTTATGGAGAATGGACTGCCTGACCAAGTAAAGGCTGAGTTGGAGAGAGCAAAACTACCTGTAAAACTCCAAAATACTACTCGACCAAAAGGGAGTTGTTTCACTTGTGGAGAGATAGGCCATTTCTCAAAGGATTGCTCCAGCAAAATATATTCATATGCTGGTGATTTTTTGGGAAGTCTTACAGTCCCTCAGAAGAAGGGAATGACTGATATTTCCTTTGATTTATCTGAAGATGATGTAGCTGGGCCAAGGGCTTTTATTGGAGTAAAAGTTTGTAACATTTCTACACAGGCGCTGTTGGACACTGGATCTCAGTGCACCATAATCTATCGTAGTTTTTATGATACTTACCTTAAAAATCTTAAAATCAAGCCTCCCTCTCAAATTGATTTAAGAGGTGTGGGTGGAAATAGGTGTGCTGTTGATGGAGTTGTCACTGTAGTCATTAGTATAGTCCAGTTACATACTAGTATGATATACCCCATGAAAGTGAAGGCTTTAATCTGCCCAGAAACCTGCAAAGATTCCGAAGCCCCTATAATTCTAGGGACCAACACAAAATATGTACAATCTTTGCTACGGAAATTCATGATGGAGGTTGGGGGGCAAGACATAGACAAGTCATTACACCCAACTTTACGTCAGGAGGTTGAAAAGATATCTTTGAGACAATATGCTGGTCAGTGCTACAACCGTTCTGCCGGAGTGACTTACATTTCCCCAGGAGGGATGAAAGAGTTAAAATGTTTGGTGGTGTACCCTGACGGCAGACCCAAAGAGGACTGTTTTATTCTTGAAACGCCAGATGAAGAAGCAACCAAGCAGGGTTGGATTTTGGTACCTGAAATCTTACACAGAAGAAAGGATGGGCCTCCACCACAGTGGCTAAGTGTTAAGGTCCAAAATTTGGCCCCATACCCTGTTGGTATTGATTTTAATCAGACTTTGGGATATCTTTATCCAGTAGTAGACTCATCATTGGCTATTCGTAAATGTTTCTCTCTCTCAAAAACAGAAACAGAAAAACTACAATTTAACTTTGAAGGATCTACAATGCCTAAGGAGGCATGTGAGCGGTTGCAGAAGGCTATGAAGGCCCGTGCAGGAGTTTTTTCTGCCGCAGAAATGGATGTAGGACGTTCAAAACATATGCTTCATACCATTCGCCTAACAGATTCTGCCCCTTTTAGGGAACGCTCTAGGAGATTGACTCCTCATGATGTTGAGGATGTTCGTGCCGTTTTGGCTAAGATGGAAAAAGCTGGAATAATTGTTCCTTCTCGCAGTCCATGGGCTTCACCCATTGTAGTGGTTAGAAAGAAGAATGGGTCTATACGTTTGTGCATTGACTATCGGACTCTCAATCGAAGAACTATACCTGACCAATATGACCTACCTCGAATTGAAGAGATTTTACATTGTCTTAATGGCAGCCGCTGGTTCAGTGTTCTGGATCTGAGATCCGGCTATTTTCAGGTAGGGATGACTGAAGAAGACCAAGAGAAGACAGCTTTTATTTGTCCACTAGGATTCTATCAGTTTACACGGATGCCACAAGGGATCTGTGGAGCTCCAGCCACATTCCAAAGGCTAATGGAACGTACTGTGGGAGATATGAATGGACGTGAGTATCTTGTCTATTTAGATGACCTTATTGTATTCGGTAGTACTTTGGAGGAACATGAGACAAGGTTGCTGAAAGTATTGGATCGTCTTCACGAAGAAGGCCTAAAGTTAAGTCTGGAGAAATGTAGATTTGGGCAATCATCTGTGACCTATGTAGGTCATGTGGTCTCAGCAGAAGGGGTGTCTACAGACCCTGCTAAGGTGGAAGCAGTAACCGCATGGCCACAGCCTAACAACATTGGTGAACTTCGATCATTTCTTGGATTTTGTGGATACTATCGAAGATTTGTGAAAGGATACTCCCAGTTAGCTCGACCCCTAAATGACTTGCTGAAACATAGTGAAGATGATCCTAAAAAGCCACTAAATGCAAAAACTCCTTTGGGAACTGGGTGGACATCAGAGTGCTCCAAAGCGTTTGAGAATTGAAAGAAAAATTTAACTGAGGCACCTGTCTTGGCCTATTCAGATCCCGAGAAACCTTATGTGCTACATATAGATGCTAGCTATGTGGGTTTGGGGGCAGTTTTACACCAAGTGTACCCTGGAGGGTTGAGACCTGTTGTTTATCTAAGTAGGAGTTTGTCTAAGAGTGAACAGAATTATCCAGTCCACAAGCTTGAGTTCTTGGCTCTGAAATGGGCAGTAGTGGATAAACTCCACGATTACCTTTATGGAGTAGAATTTGAAGTTCGAACAGATAATAATCCACTTACCTACATCTTGACTACAGCAAAGTTGGATGCAACCGGTCATCGGTGGTTGGCTGCACTATCAAATTACACTTTTAAGTTACGTTACAAGCCAGGGCCTAAGAATATAGGGGCTGATGCAATGTCCCGACGACCAGGACTACCAGAACAAACAGGTGATTCTCAATGGGAAGAAATTCCTTCACTTGGTGTGAGAGCATTCTGCCAAACCAGTTTCTTCAAAGACGAAACCTCTGTTTTTTCAGATTTGAGAGCAGTAGATTCTTTGGGATGTCATCCACAAGCTCTGCCTGTATATTATTGTAAACCATCTGTAGTGGAATTAGCCAGATGGTCTCGAATACCTCCTGAAGAATTAATAAATGCACAGGAACAAGATCCTTTAATTGGACTACTTCAAAAAGCTGTTCAAACTGATAGCCCACACTTACTGAAGAGAATTCCTAGGGAATGGTCTGGTCCACTAAATAGAGAGTGGGATAAGTTTCAAATTCAAGATGGACTTCTGTTTCGAATAGTTAAATACCACAATCATCCAGATCGAAGACAATTGGTGTTACCTGCCAAACTAAGAAAATTTGTTCTGTCATCCTTGCATGATCAGCACGGACATCTTGGGATAGAAAAAACGTTTGGCCTCTTGCAGGATAGATGTTATTGGCCAAAGATGAGAGAGTATGTAGAAGACTACATTCATAAATGTTTTAGATGTGTACAGAGGAAAACTCTTCCAACTCGAGCTGCCTCTATGGGTCATCTGAAAAGTGAAGGCCCCATGGATCTTGTTTGCATGGATTTTTTGTGCATTGAGCCAGATTCTCGTGGCATTGGAAATGTTCTTATTGTAACAGATAACTATACCCGTTATGTTCAAGCCTTCCCAACAAAGGACCAGAAGGCTAGTACAGTGGCTAGAGTTCTTTGGGAAAGGTTTTTCATTCATTATGGTCTTCCTAAGAAACTGCATTCTGATCAAGGTAGAGACTTTGAGAGTCGCCTCATTAAAGAAATGATGAATGTTTTGGGAATTAAGAAGACAAGAACTTCTCCCTATCATCCAGAAGGAGATGCTTTGCCTGAGAGGTTTAACAGAACTTTGCTAAATATGTTAGGGACCCTGCCAGAGTCTGAAAAGAGAACTTGGAGTCGTCAAGTAGAAGCACTAGTTCATGCCTACAACTGCACCCGACATGATTCCACAGGTTATTCACCATACTTCCTTATGTTTGGGAGAGAAGCAAGACTACCTATAGATCTCCAGTTAGGGGTGTCATCAGATGGAGTTTCTCATAAGAGTCACTATCAGTATGTCAGGCGATTGCAGGAGAGTTTACAAACAGCTTACAAGTTGGCTGAAGAAGCTACTGCTCGATTAAATGAAGCTAATAAGCAACGATATGACAAGAGAATAAAACATCAGGATTTGCAACCAGGAGACCGTGTCCTTTTACGGAATTTAGGGATACCAGGCAAGCACAAGTTAGCTCCTAGGAGGAGGAATAGTATCTATAAAATAGTCAGACAATTGCCAGGTCTTCCAGTTTTTCAGATAGCAGATGAAAATGGTGTTGTGAAGACATGGCATCGGAATCATTTGTTGCCTATACCTCAATTTCAGCATGATGTTACATATCATGAGGACCAAGGCCCAAGCATGTCAATTAATAATGAATATAGTATCCCACATGAAGACTCATCAATTCAATTGGACCCTGAAATGAGATCTCCATTGCAAAGAGAGACCTATAATGATGAGCATGCCACCTCTGTTGCCCCAACCTCTGAACCTGATATGCCATCCTTCCCTAATAGTCCTATACCATATAGGGAATCTCCAAACCCTATACATTATGATAGTAGATGTCCCTATAGAGAGAAAAGACCAGCAAGAAAGAGACATCCCCCAAAGAAATTGACATATGATACACTAGGAAACCCTGGTTATAATGTTGAACCCTTGTTGCCTGCTCTTACATCTGCTGTACGATGTGTTTTAAAAGATGTATACCCTAACCATAATTTGACTCATGATGAATATGTGATTTTGTTAGTAGACTTGCTAAAGAAAATGTATTGATGTGTTGCTCTTGTACCCCTTGCTGGGGACAGCAAGTTTTTTTTTTTTGGGGGGGTATGTAAGGACCTTGCCCTTACCCAAAATGGCTGCTGTAATAGTTGTATTGAGGAAGAGAAATGCCATCTGGCAAGGGGGAGGAGTTGTTAGTGCTGAGGAGATTTCTTAGGTGTTAAGAGAAGTGTGGAGCTTTGCGCAGACTTTGAAATGGGGGAAGAAAGTTGCTGTTTCCAAGCTGAAAGAAGTTATTCAGACTAATGCATGGATTCCATAGACAGTTCAGACATTGCTACATGTGGCTGCTGAAGACAGAAGTTGAAACCTTTTATTTGTACTGTGAGTGTCAGCCATTATCTCCTGTTTTAAGATCTCCATAACTTCATGTTAACTAAATGCAAGAGAAAAGATATACTAGTCATATCTGATGTGCTGCAGAGTTGTTGTATATTAAAGAGATAACCCAGAGAATATTCTAGAAGTTATTCTGCCTAAACAGTTGCATAAATACACTAAATGGATTGCACAGCTGCATTACATAAGGAAGTAACTGAGTGTGATGTGCTGCAGAGTTGTTGTATATTAAAGAGATAACCCAGAGAATATTCTAGAAGTTATTCTGCCTAAACAGTTTGCATAAATACACTAAATGGATTGCACAGCTGCATTACATAAGGAAGTAACTGAGTGTGATGTATATTAAAGAGATAACCCAGAGAATATCCTATAAGTTATTCTGCCTGAACAGTTTGCACAAATACACTGACTGGATTTATAAAGCTACATTACATAAGGGCATAACTGTAAGATTTCTGCAGCTGTTTATAGTAAAAGAGTGACTGAATTTGCAGTATAAGGCAAGTGGATTGCTGAAATTCAGTAATAAGGTAGAGGCTTATGTTATTCAGTATTTCTGAGGAGAAGTTTTCTTGAGCACTGCATCGATCACAAGCAGCGCTCTCTAGCTTCGTTCACAAGCAGCAAGGGATAATTACCTCAACTAAATTCTATTTAGTATATGAAATTGCATTGTACAGCACCACCTCAAAGTATTTTACAACAACAGCTATGTTATTATTTCATGAGCTCATGAAGGACTTCTGAGTTAAAAAAAGGTATACTGATGTCATAAGAAGATATTGTGATTAATATTATTATTTGTATTTGTTACACTGTATGTTATTGGTTAAACACTTTATAATAATCAAAGCAACATTTTATTTGAAGATTTCTTGTGTGGTTATTACTTGTTTTCTTTTTGTACTAAAATCTTATAGGACCCCACACCCTATTATTCTAGGGTGTCCCCTATAGGTGGAGGCACTGCGTCATACAGGCATCCCTTATATACCTGATTTCATCCCCCCTCCTACTCCCACTCTGCGGAGGCTTAGTTCTCATACACGAAACAGGTAGACAGCATTACACTATCACCCACCTCAGGGAAGGTCAGGAAAGGGTGTTACACTTAGATACAAGATAATCACAGAGGTTAAAAGTATATTATTATAACTTTGTTGGTTATGCAAAACTGGGGAATGGGTAATAAAGGGATTGTCTATCTTTTAAAACAATAAAAATTCTGGTGTAGACTGTCCCTTTAATGGATGAGGGATAATGGTCTGGGGCTGATTTGTATGGTTTTTTAAGGAGCCAAGCCCTTAGATCCAGTGAAGAGTCATCTTAATGCTACATGATACAGACAATTTGGTGCTTCCAACTTTGTGGAAACAGTTTGGGGAAGGCTTTTCCTGTTCCCCCTGTGCCCAAAACAAGGTCCATAAAGACATTCTTTGATGAATTTGGTAAGGATGAACTTCAGCGGCTTGCACAGAGCTCTGACCTCAACCTCAATGAACATTGTTGTGGGGAATTGGAATGCTAATTACAATCCTGACCTTCTCATCCAACATCAGTGCCTGACCTTACAAATGCTCTTATTGGCTCAATAATCACAATTTCCCACAGACACACTCCAAAATCTTGTGGAATGCCTTGCCAGAAGAGTAGTGGCTGTTATAGCCACAAAGAGGGACAACTCCATATTAATACCTGTAGTTGTAGAATGCAATGTGCAACAAACTCATTCGCTAGCACAATCACCATTTGTGCTTCAATCCTTACCGCAATTTCAGAGCTGTGGTTAACTGTTTTCCAAAACAAAAAAGTTGCACAAAACACTGTCTAATAAATATTCAAAAAATATTGTACAAAAAAGTTATAAGGGCTAAAAGATATGAGATATTGGGTGTTAGAAAAAAAAAGGCAGGCAAGGGGCTTTAACATTGAGACACATACCTATATATTGCTAAAGATGTATTTGTATGTATATATATTTATATATATATGTATGTGTGTGTGTACATATATACAGGGAGTGCAGAATTATTAGGCAAATGAGTATTTTGACCACATCATCCTCTTTATGCATGTTGTCTTACTCCAAGCTGTATAGGCTCGAATGCCTACTACCAATTAAGCATATTAGGTGATGTGCATCTCTGTAATGAGAAGGGGTGTGGTCTAATGACATCAACACCCTATATCAGGTGTGCATAATTATTAGGCAACTTCCTTTCCTTTGGCAAAATGGGTCAAAAGAAGGACTTGACAGGCTCAGAAAAGTCAAAAATAGTGAGATATCTTGCAGAGGGATGCAGCACTCTTAAAATTGCAAAGCTTCTGAAGCGTGATCATCGAACAATCAAGCGTTTCATTCAAAATAGTCAACAGGGTCACAAGAAGCGTGTGGAAAAACCAAGGCGCAAAATAACTGCCCATGAACTGAGAAAAGTCAAGCGTGCAGCTGCCAAGATGCCACTTGCCACCAGTTTGGCCATATTTCAGAGCTGCAACATCACTGGAGTGCCCAAAAGCACAAGGTGTGCAATACTCAGAGACATGGCCAAGGTAAGAAAGGCTGAAAGACGACCACCACTGAACAAGACACACAAGCTGAAACGTCAAGACTGGGCCAAGAAATATCTCAAGACTGATTTTTCTAAGGTTTTATGGACTGATGAAATGAGAGTGAGTCTTGATGGGCCAGATGGATGGGCCCGTGGCAGGATTGGTAAAGGGCAGAGAGCTCCAGTCTGACTCAGACGCCAGCAAGGTGGAGGTGGAGTACTGGTTTGGGCTGGTATCATCAAAGATGAGCTTGTGGGGCCTTTTCGGGTTGAGGATGGAGTCAAGCTCAACTCCCAGTGCTGCTGCACTCAATGTTGATGGTGAACAGATCAAAACACTGACAGAATCCATGGATGGCAGGCTTTTGAGTGTCCTTGCAAAGAAAGGTGGCTATATTGGTCACTGATTTGTTTTTGTTTTGTTTTTGAATGTCAGAAATGTATATTTGTGAAAGTTGAGATGTTATATTGGTTTCACTGGTAAAAATAAATAATTGAAATGGGTATAAATTTGTTTTTTGTTAAGTTGCCTAATAATTATGCACAGTAATAGTCACCTGCACACACAGATATCTCCCTAAAATAGCTATAACTAAAAACAAACTAAAAACTACTTCCAAAACTATTCAGCTTTGATATTAATGAGTTTTTTGGGTTCATTGAGAACATGGTTGTTGTTCAATAATAAAACGAATCCTCAAAAATACAACTTGCCTAATAATTCTGCACTCCCTGTATATTATTGTATTTATAGGTGTATATATTTATTTAGAGTCATATATACACATATAACACATTAATATACAGTATATGTACACACATATAGGCATAAGTGCATTAGACCCCTTTGCTATTAAGTAGATGAAAAGATGATAACGCATATTTATGCAATATTCATATTAAATAAAGATTAACTATGTATTTACTGTAAATATCTCAAATGTTATGTTTTTCTCCATTGATTTCTATGGGGGAATACATGGCGCTGCACATCACACCTAGATTACAAGTTTTCCACTATGCGTAAATAACGCAAAAAAAATTACAGTTATTGTACTTTCCATAGTGCTGCCATTACAAGTTAAGCCAAAACCTTCTCTTGTTGTGCGGTACGGTGAGATAAGCTCCATACTGCACAAGACCCAAGTCCTGACTTTACGTGCACGCTTTCCCCCATAGACATCAATAGGGAGAAAGTGTCGGAAAAAAATGAACACCTGCGATCGCGAAATGGAGATTGCCGTAACGCAACCCCATTGATATCTATGGGGAAAAAAAAGTTATGTTAAAACCTAACACCCTAACATAAACCCCTAGTCTAAACACCCATAATCCACCACACCCCGACATCGCCGATACTAAATTAAATTATTGGCTGATTTGAACAGCCAATAGGATTTCAGTAGCTCTCAACCTATTGGTTGATTTGAAAATATCAGCCAATAGGAATGCAAGGTACCCTATTTTTAAACGGATACCTTGCATTCAAGCTTCAGCGCCACCTTGAGGAAGATAGGAGATGCCCCCACCGGTTTAGGGTTTAATATTTTAATTTAGTGTGTTGCGATGTGGGAGGGCGGCAGTTTAGGGGTTAATAGGTTTAGTTTAGTAGTTGCGATGTGAGGGGCCGGCGGTTTAGGGGTTAATAGGTTTATTATAGTAGTTGCGATGTGGGGGGCCGGCGGTTTAGGGGTTAATAGGTTTATTATAGTAGTAGCGATGTGGAGGGCTGTGTGGTTTAGGGGTTAATAGGTTTATTTAGTGTTGGCTATGTGGGTGGGAGGTGGATTAGGGATTAATAAGTTTAATAAAGTATTTGCGATGCTGGAGGGTGGCGGTTTAGTGGTTAATAGGTACAGGGCCGATACAAGGATTTTTGTCTACACAGGCGAAGATGCATTTGGACCCCCCCACCCATCCCCACCACAAAAAAACCTATACAATACCACGAACCTCCCTGGACCCCTCCACCTGACATGAGCACCCCCATTCCTAGGCTAGAAATGACCGCTCTGGCCTATATATGTCTTATATATAATATACATACATATATATGTGTGTCTTTTATAAATATAAAAGTGGTGAGTAAGTCTCCAGCGCCAGAGAGTATTACTACTGTAGCTCCTATATGCAAGATCTCTTGACCAGATCTTTTTGAAACAAAAAGGTAGTGGCTGAAAGGAGCGCTGAGATGACCTGAAAAAGGGATCTCTGCTAAGTAGGGTCAGGGAAGATTCTATTTAATTCTAAATCCAAACCCTTACGATTAAAAATTTTACGTATTTATTATACAAATGAATTAAGAAAAAAAAAAAAGAAAACAACAATGATATTAAGCATTGACAATCCTAAATCCTATTAAACCCTAATTGAATACAGTGATAATAGGGTATACAGTGATTTATAAAAATAAGTTATACAAATAAAAGATTATATGCAATTGCTCATAAAAATAAGTGGAAAAATTCAAATATCAAATAGAAAAAATAGGTGTACACCTACAAAAATTATTATAGTGTCAATTTCCTTGTGAGTTGTGAAAAAATGTGAAAATAATCCTGTGAAAAGTGAAAGTTAATAGCGAATAGTCCCTTGTTGAAAAAAATAAAAAAAATCCAAAAATCTTCTATGATGTAAAAAGTTATTGTGTAAAAAGTGAAAGTTAATAGCAAATAATCCCTTGTTGGAAAATCCAAAGATTTTTCTATGTGATAGTGTATCCAATTTTGTAGTAGTATTAGATTCCCAATGTTCCTAATAATCCATTATTCAAAATGCTGTTTTCAAAACTTCTTCATTGTCCTAAATAGAAAATAAAAATACATAGTGCAATATTGTCTTGTAAAATGTGGCTAAAATAGGTAAAGAACTCACCATATAGGGACCTGAGCCGTTTATACCAGTATATGTCTACGCGTTTCAATCCTACTGGATCTTTCTCAAGACTGGTATGGCTCTATTCGGTCCCTTGTTTAAATAGGATGTTTGTCTCAAAAAGACCGCCAAACAAATTTTAGCGCCAAAAATACGATCTATTCATTGGTCCATTTGGACCCGGATTTGGTGTTTTTCAGAGCTGATGTACTGATCCGGATGTTTTTATTAAACCGGATGTATGCTACTGTGTTCTTACTTCTCTATTCGCGGTCCTCTGTGGGAACTCGCGGTTGAATTTTGTTTGCGCTTAAGAAATGAAACCGGAAGTGGCGTTCTGTGTATGACGTCACTTCCGGAGTTTCATTTTCTGTCGGTTAGAGGAAATAATATTCCTATGCGGTATAATGGCCCAAGTCCCTTATCGGGAGTTCAACTACCTTACAATCTATAGCCACAGGTTCTTATAATGGCATCCATTCGGATAACATGATAATCTAAATGTATAATTTTAATGCGGTTTCCCTTATATTCCTAAACATTGCTAATTATGCATGTGTAATATAATAAAAATGTATCAAATAATAAAAATGTATCAATTAATAATATATCAATTAATACTTGTTTAGTTAAAAACATCATTTAGTTAAAAACACGCAACAAAATAAATAAATGAATATGCACAACCAGATAAATAATATAATATAAATATAATATAAATAGATGTTAAAATGAATTTGCGATGTGCCCTTAAAACCCTTTTTGTGTGATACCTTTTGTATAGATACATCTGCAAATCATTACAACCAATGTTATATATATATGTTTTAAATATGTATAAAAAAATGTATTGTAAAAATAGTATATAGAGCCACATGTGATGATACATTTTAAAAAGGTGTCCAATGATAAAATGTTTTTTAAAATGTTTTTTTTTAAAATGTTTTTTTTTTTAAAAATTTGACAATAAAATAGATAAAAATGGAGTAATCAGTCCATATAGAGTTCCTTATGGTATGCAAGAGATCAATATTATGTAAGAAATTACGTAAAAAATTAGGTAAAAGACTTTTAAAACTTTTTTTAAAAACTTTTTTAAAACTTTTTTAAAAGGTTTTTTAAAAAGAGAGTGTAAAAGGTTATATGAGTAAATTGGAGTTAAAAATGGAAGTTAAAAATGGAGATATAAAACGGGGTTTTGGCTTTTCTTATATGAGATGTAATATTTCTGTATTGCCATTAAAACCCTTGGGGAATATACAGTCCAAGTAAAAGATCCACTTGGACTCTTCTCTCAAAAGTGACTTTTCAAAGTCCCCTCCTCTCCAATTCTTCCTGATTTTACTTATTCCCATATATCTAAAAGTTTTATTGGAGCTGTCGTGGACTTCTTTGAAATGTTTATACAGGGGAAAATCATCCTTTTTCCATTTAATCTGTAACAGGTGTTCTCTTATCCTGTCTTTGAGTTTCCTAGAGGTTTGACCTATATATTGAAGTCCGCATCCACACTCTATTAGATATATAATGCCACTATCTTGGCATTTGATCATATCTCTTATATTAAAAACCTCTCCTGAAATTTTAGATTTAAAAGTCCTTGTTTTTCTACCATGTTTACACGCTTTACATAAATGACATGGGAAAAAACCTTTTATAAATATATATATATAAAACTAATAGCACTTTTTATATTCTCAATACTACCATTTTTCACTCTGACGAAATTATCTGGTAACCGTTAAGCTATTGAACAAGCATTATTCCATCCAGTATAAATATTATAAATAGTGCTTGCTGAGCAGCTAATAAGCTATTGAACTACTGTGGCTGTGGGTGGATGGACTGTGGACACAGGCCTGGCCAGGCAGGGACGTTAAAATACAATTATTCCATAGCTTTAGTGAGAGGCTGGCCTGCCTGGCTCCTGCTTATTATGGGTCTGGTTAAAATCAGTAAATTATAGATGGCGCCATTATATTCTGTTTTTTTTTCTCTCTGACAAAATTATCTGGTAACCGTTAAGCTATAGAACTGTGAGAACAAGCATTATTCCATCCAGTATAAATATTATAAATAGTGCTAAGCAGCTAATAAGCTATTGAACTCAAGTCAAGTGGGTGAATGGACTGTGGACACAGGCCTTGCCAGCGGCAGGGACGTTAAAAATACAATTATTCCATCCATAGATTTAGAGGATGGCCTGGCTCCTGCTTTGCTTATTATGGGTCTGGTTAAAGTTAAAATCAGTATATTATAGGGTGACGGACCCTCATCTTTCAGAGACCCCCACGGCCCACCACTATCAATCAAGTGTGCCCACCTCCAGGACCACAGCCATTCCAGATTTTCCTACCTGCAGTCCTTTACTCACAGTCACTCCTCGTCGACGGTCGACTTCACTGGACCTGGACTGGTCGTCTGAGGTCTGACTCTGCGACTGCGGGCAGGGCAGGCAGCAGGCTCACTCACCTCATGTTGCTCAGATGGAGCCAGAGTGTCAGGCGGCCGTGGCTGTTATCCCGCTGCTTTCTCCCTCTCAGAGTGTGTGATGCAAGTGAAGTGAGCTCAACCTCCGCACGCCTCGTCACCAGTCCTCCACTGAGCTCTGAGACATCTCATCTGATACTCAGACACGGTCACAAGTGCATCCGCACGTTGCGACGTGCACAGACTCCATGCCAGCCCTCTGTGGGAGGGAGGGACAGGGCGGCACACAAGTTAGAACTTCAGAACTTGTTGTTTGGAAATGTAATTGGTGTAAAGTATTAGTATAAACACTTAAACAGTTTAGTTGCGAAGGCGCGGGGCGCAGATGATGGTGGATCAAATTTAAAAAAAATAAAAATGCATTTTTTTTTTATCATTTTTATCATAGGCAGCAGTCAGCACCGCTCTCAGCGCACCCTGCGGCTGCCTATACTGCCTATTACAAAACACCGGCCCTGAATAGGTAGCTTATGGGTGTTAGTATACTTAGTAACATTTTAGTTATGAGTTTTGTGAAACATTTTTGTTTTGCAAAATCCATAACTACTGGTCTCAGATTGCGGTATGGATCACGGCGGTATAGGCTATAATGCAAGCATTTTAGCCAGACCGCACAACCGTTACGCCGCTAAGGAAATCCCGTACTCAAACGTCATTTTTTTGAGTGCGTAATGGATCGTTGTGTTACAGGCTAAAATGCTTGCGGTATAGCTATACTGCCGCCACTTGTAATACGGGAGACCTGCCATTCCTACACGCAATGGCCAATTTTTCAGCGGTACAGCCATACCGCACCATACCGTAAAACTTGTAATCTTGCTGCGTTGGGTTTTTCACGCTATTCGAGTTAATGCTAGCGCCAAATACGTTTTTTGGAACTTCTAATACGAAGGCAACTCAACTAGCAAAAAAGCATAACTTTAGCGGAAAAAATATATACTGCGCCACTTGTAAACATGCCCATAATGTATGTTGTGTGGGACTCTGTGGAAGATATAATTTAAAAACAATATTTTATGAGCTTTTTTTTATTTATTAATTATTTTATTTATATGAAATTTTAACTTGTACATTATGGCAAACACGACAGTGGACGCAAAATGGATCGTAAAGTAACTGTTTTCAATTGTGGCTCATGTGCCATTAAATTATGTGTCAAATTGAACAAGAGTATAATTTAAATTTGACAGCTTTTAATAACTTCAGGATTCCCAATGATATTTTGCAACAGTATTACAAAGCAAAACAGACTGATGTATGAATATTTTATAGTGTTAAGCTTTCTGGAGAGTGGCTAGTCAGGAAGTGGCAGCAGCAGGAGGTGCAATTTCATCACCTCTTAACCAATGAGCACAAGGGGGCAAAATCTAAGAGTCTGGAGGGCACCCACTACTAATAAGCCAGATTTAAAAGGTTAACTTACCTGAGCACAGGGATTCTTAAGGAGTGCAATAGAGAAACCCAGCTGTACATGATTCTGTTTAAGCATTACTTGACATTTTGTTACTTGATTTTTTTTCTTATTGACAAAAGGTAATTATATATATTTAATCATATTATTTTTCTTATAGATGTCAAATATTAAAACCAAACTGGCTATTATTAGGTTAATTTGTTCATTACACACACACACGTGAGTGATGTTGAACTTCTATCAGGTGTGTGTTAGCAAAGGCACACTATTTGCTGAAAATGAAATATTCAGTGTTTGTTATAAATTCATAATATTTTATTATTGTAATATAAACCTTATAGTGCATAAGGGATTAAAGGCTTACCATGTCGATCCCAGGAAAAGAAGGGGAAACACATAACTCTTAACCTTATAACTAACGGCTAGATTTAGAGTTTGGCATTAGCCGTCAAAACCAGCGTTAGAGGCTCCTAATGCTGGTTTTGGGCTACCGCTGGTATTTAGAGTCAGTCAGGAAAGGGTCTAACGCTAACTTTGCAGCCGCGACTTTTCCATACTGCAGATCCCCTTACGTCAATTGCGTATCCTATCTTTTCAATGGGATCTTTCTAACGCCGGTATTTAGAGTCGTGGCTGAAGTGAGCGTTAGAAATCTAACGACAAAACTCCAGCCGCAGAAAAAAAACAGGAGTTAAGAGCTTTCTGGGCTAACGCCGGTTCATAAAGCTCTTAACTACTGTGCTCTAAAGTACACTAACACCCATAAACTACCTATGTACCCCTAAACCGAGGCTCCCCCACATCGCCGCCACTGTATTAAATTTTTTTAACCCCTAATCTGCCGACCGCACACCGCCGCCACCTACGTTATCCCTATGTTATCCCTATGTACCCCTAATCTGCTGCCCCTAATACCGCCGACACCTACATAATATTTATTAACCCCTAATCTGCCGCCCCCGCTATTGCTGACACCTGCATATTTTTGTAACCCCTAATCTGCCGCTCCGTACACCGCTGCAACCTACATTATACCTATGTACCCCTAATCTGCTGCCCCTAACACAGCCGACCAATATATTATATTTATTAACCCCTAATCTGCCGACCCCAACGTCGCCTCCACCTACCTACAATTATTAACCCCTAATCTGCCGACCGGACCACACCGCTACTATAATAAATGTATTAACCCCTAAAGCTAAGTCTAACCCTAACACTAAAACCCCCCTAACTTAAATATAATTTAAATCTAACGAAATAAATTAACTCTTATTAAATAAATTATTCCTATTTAAAGCTAAATACTTACCTGTAAAATAAACCCTAATATAGCTACAATATAAATTATAATTATATTGTAGCTATTTTAGGATTAATATTTATTTTACAGGCAACTGTGTAATTATTTTAACCAGGTACAATAGCTATTAAATAGTTAATAACTATTTAATAGTTACCTAGTTAAAATAATTACAAAATTACCTGTAAAATAAATCCTAACCTAAGTTACAATTAAACCTAACACTACACTATCAATAAATTAATTAAATTAAATAACTACAAATAAATACAATGAAATAAACTAACTAAAGTACAAAAAATAAAAAGAACTAAGTTACAAAAAATAAAAAAATATTTACAAACATTAGAAAAATATTACAACAATTTTAAACTAATTACACCTACTCTAAGCCCCCCTAATAAAATAACAAAGACCCCCAAAATAAAAAAAATGCCCTACCCTATTCTAAAATTAAAATAGAAAAGCTCTTTTACCTTACCAGCCCTGAAAAGGGCCCTTTGCGGGGCATGCCCCAAAGAATTCCCCCCCCCCAACATTACAACCCACCACCCACATACCCCTAATCTAACCCAAACCCCCCTTAAATAAACCTAACACTAAGCCCCTGAAGATCTCCCTACCTTGTCTTCACCACGCCGGGTTTACCGATCGATCCAGAAGAGCCTCCGATGTCTTGATCCAAGCCCAAGCGGGGGCTGAAGATGTCTATGATGCGGCTGAAGTCTTCATCCAAGCGGGAGCTGAAGAGGTCCATGATCCGACTGAAGTCTTCTATCAAGCGGCATCTTCAATCTTCTTTCTTCCGGATCCATGTAGTTCATCCCGCCGACGCGGAACATCCATCTTCACCGACGACTTCCCAATGAATGACGGTTCCTTTAAGGGACGTCATCCAAGATGGCGTCCCTCGAATTCCGATTGGCTGATAGGATTCTATCAGCCAATCGGAATTAGTTCCGATCAGCCAATAGAATGCAAGCTCAATCTGATTGGCGGATCGGATCAGCCAATCGGATTGAACTTGAATCTGATTGGCTGATTCCATCAGCCAATCAGAATTTTCCTACCTTAATTCCGATTGGCTGATAGAATCCTATCAGCCAATCGGAATTCGAGGGACGCCATCTTGGATGACGTCCCTTAAAGGAACCGTCATTCGTCGGGAAGTCGTCGGTGAAGATGGATGTTCCGCGTCGGCAGGATGAACTACATGGATCCGGAAGAAAGAAGATTGAAGATGCCGCTTGATAGAAGACTTCAGTCGGATCATGGACCTCTTCAGCTCCCGCTCGGATGAAGACTTCAGCCGGATCATGGACATCTTCAGCTTAGTGTTAGGTTTATTTAAGGGGGGTTTGGGTTAGATTAGGGGTACGTGGGTGGTGGGTTGTAATGTTGGGGGGGTATTGTATGTTTTTTTTTAAAAGGCAAAAGAGCTGAATTCTTTGGGGCATGCCCCGCAAAGGGCCCTTTTCAGGGCTGGTAAGGTAAAAGAGCTTTTCTATTTCAATTTTAGAATAGGGTAGGGCATTTTTTTATTTTGGGGGTCTTTGTTATTTTATTAGGGGGCTTAGAGTAGGTGTAATTAGTTTAAAATTTTTGTAATATTTTTCTATTTTTTGTAACTTAGTTCTTTTTTATTTTTTGTACTTTAGTTAGTTTATTTCATTGTATTTATTTGTAGGTATTTTATTTAAATAATTTATTGATAGTGTAGTGTTAGGTTTAATTGTAGATAATTGTAGGTAGTTTATTTAATTTATTTATTGATAGTGTAGTGTTAGGTTTAATTGTAACTTAGGTTAGGATTTATTTTACAGGTAATTTTGTAATTATTTTAACTAGGTAACTATTAAATAGTTATTAACTATTTAATAGCTATTGTACCTGGTTAAAATAATTACACAGTTGCTTGTAAAATAAATATTAATCCTAAAATAGCTACAATATAATTATAATTTATATTGTAGCTATATTAGGGTTTATTTTACAGGTAAGTATTTAGCTTTAAATAGGAATAATTTATTTAAGAGTTAATTTATTTAGTTAGATTTAAATTATATTTAAGTTAGGGGGGTGTTAGTGTTAGGGTTAGACTTAGCTTTAGGGGTTAATACATTTATTATAGTAGCGGTGTGGTCCGGTCGGCAGATTAGGGGTTAATAATTGTAGGTAGGTGGAGGTGACGTTGGGGGCGGCAGATTAGGGGTTAATAAATATAATATAGGGGTCGGCTGTGTTAGGGGCAGCAGATTAGGGGTACATAGGGATAATGTAGGTTGCGGCGGTGTACGGAGCGGCAGATTAGGGGTTAATAATAATAATATGCAGGGGTCAGCGATAGCGGGGGCGGCAGATTAGGGGTTAATAAATATAATATAGGGGTCGGCGGTGTTAGGGGCAGCAGATTAGGGGTACATAGGGATAACGTAGGTTGCGGCGTTGTACGGAGCGGCAGATTAGGGGTTAATAATAATATGCAGGGGTCAGCGATAGCGAGGGCGGCAGATTAGGGGTTAATAAGTGTAAGGTTAGGGGTGTTTAGACTTGGTGTACATGTTAGGGTGTTAGGTGCAGACTTAGGAAGTGTTTCCCCATAGGAAACAATGGGGCTGCGTTAGGAGCTGAACGCTGCTTTTTTGCAGGTGTTAGGTTTTTTTTCAGCCCAAAATGCCCCATTGTTTCCTATGGGGATATCGTGCACGAGCACGTTTTCCCAGCTTACCGCTACCGTAAGCAAAGCTGGTATTGAGGGTGGAAGTGGAGCTAAGTTAGGCCTTTTTTGAGCCTAACGCAGCCCCTCAGACAACTCTAAATACCAGCGTTGTTGGAAGGGTGCGTTGGGAAAAAAAGCAGCGTTAGCTACGCAGCTTTTTACAGACAAAACTCTAAATCTAGGCGTTGGTATTGCATTATACAGTAAGATGCATATACTGTAAATGTAGCGTTGTTTTTTTTTCAGCTCAAACAGCCCCATTGTTTCCTATGGGGGAATCGTGCACGAGCACGTTTTTGAAGCTGGCCGCGTCCGTAAGCACCGCTGGTATCGAGAGTTGCAGTGGCGGTAAATATGCTCTACGCTCCCTTTTTTGGAGCCTAACACAGCCCTTCTGTGAACTCTAAATACCAGCGGTATTTAAAAGGTGCGGGGGAAAAAAAGCATGCGTAGCTAACGCACTCCTTTGGCCGCAGAACTCTAAATCTAGCCGTAATTTAACCGGCCCACAGGGCCAATCTTGAAATAATGACAGAGACATTAGCTTTGGGTAAAATTTAGACCATCACTGGTCCCCTTTATTAACTTGGAAATAAATAAGTAAATAAATAACCGACAGGTTAGTAATAACGGATGGCGGCAAATGAGAGGCTAAGACTAAATCCCGGACTTAAGAGGAGAGCGGCCCGATCTAGGCACCAGCAGAGTCACTCTGCTCGAGATGAAGATGCTACTAGGGGTGTTCCGAGTTCTCCTGGCCTACCTACCCAGAGGGAGGGGCACTCCAGTTAACTGAAGTAATCAGCCCCACCCTCATCAGCCTGGCCATCACTCCCCCAGTTCACCATCTCCGTACGCTCCTGGCCACAAACCTCTCGCAGTTAGGGCGCTGTGACAAACCTACCGACCATGAGGCTCCGAGACCACCAGCCGCTTAAGCCGGCAAGTCATCGGAGGGAGGTAAAATTACAGCTACGGGCTTATGAGGATTAGGACACCTATCCCTATCCCAGCCATAGCGCCCTACCTACAGTATGCTACTCATGCCGCCATCAGGGTGGGAGGGTGGGCAACTTGTCAGCTTTCTGTCCAGGATCAAAGGGAAACAGAAACTGCAGGCATCAGCATAAGAAAGGTAAGCCACTCCCTGCCCCAGCAACAATGTTGCAACTTACACAGAAACTCCCTTCTATTTTCACTCTCCCTGACAGCCTTAACCCTTATGCTGCTGCAAGCCTATTTGGCTCTATACTTACTTTTCATGCCTACTGTCTCTGCAGGTTATGGGAAATATATATATATATATATATATATATATATATATATATATATGTATACTGTATATATATTGTATACTGTATATATATATATATATATATATATTTGACCTGGGTGTATGCAAGTCTGTTGCAAGTCCTGACTAATATTTCCTAAAAAAGTCACGTTATACTCTGACCAAAAATTATTATGGCCAAAAAACAGCCTAAAACCTGTGGGATGAGGGGGGTTGGGGGGGGGGGGGGGACACAGCAGAATTTTCATTGCCTAAGGCAGCACTAATCCTAAGTACACCACTGACTGTTAATAATGTTTTTTTAACCCCTTGCCCCATTTGGACGTAGGTACTATGTCACACAGGGCAAACGTCCAACACAGAGTCACATATTGTGGTCTTGCTCTCAGCTTAGACAGTGGAGACTGCAGCTGGGTGCAGAAGGCATTTGCCTTCATATGTTAATAAAGCACTGATCGTGCTCCCTTACCGTATGTAGGCAGATCTCCAATCGCTAGAGAGAGTGACGCTGTCTGTGTCACTTTCTACAACGGTCATCATTGGTGCCTAGTGGGAGTAGTGGTGTCACGCCGTGCCGCTCTAGCCGTTGCTAGGGGCGCGGCGTCTCCTTCCTTGCTCATTGCCTAGGGCTGTGTCGGGTCTGGATGCGTTTGACGCTGACGTCATCGCTGCACGCTCCTCTCCCTCTCTGATGCCGGTCTCACACTGTGGCGCCAATCCTGCGCCTATTTAAATGTCTCTAGTGTGATCTATCACTGCCCAAGTATAGGTATTACTTTGTGTGCTCCTGGGTGTGATAGATCGTATTATATTTGCTGGATTAATTATTGCTGCTGAAACTCTGCCTGTCTGACTACTCTGCCTCTTAATCCCTATAATTGCTGGATTGATTATTGCTGCTGAACTCTGCCTGCCCGACTACTCTGCCTCTTAACCCCTAACTCCTGGATTGATATACTGTTGCTGAACAATGCCTGTCTGACTGCACTGCTTATTAACCCCTGTTATTCTGGATTGCCTCTTTGTTGCCAAACCCTGCCTGCCTGACCATTCTAGGGGTGTGCCATTGGACTGCCTTTCTGTTATTATTATTATTATTATTATCGGTTATTTGTAGAGCAACAACAGATTCCGCAGCACTGTAAACAGAGGGTAGTACAACAAAACAATTAAAGGGATCAGATGGGTAGAGGGCCCTGGCAAGAGTTGCACTGTTGTAATTAGCTCTTAAGAAGGTGATCTACAAACAGCTGGACTTAAGGGGGTTCCGGGGATAGCAGTTTTCCAGAAGGCTACCTGTTGTAAGTTAGAGGGCAGTTGAAGCAGCTGAGTGTAAAAATCTGTGTATTTTCTGTGAGTTCTGGGAGAGGATGTGTTTGAAATCAAGCTGAAGGAGAGAGATATAATAGGTTAATGATGGGCCAGCAAAAGTGTTTTAAAGGAGTGGGAGGGTACATTTATGGACATTTGAGCTAAGGATCATTCATGCAGAAACAAAAAAAAACATCAACAAAATATTACAGAGATAAGACTGAGACTGAGGTATACAAGGGGTGAAATTAAACCATTAAACAAATAGACCTGCCTTTCTGTTACCAAATCCTGCCTGCCTGACCATTCTACTTGTTTGTCCTTGGACCACTCTGCAGTTGTCGCTGGGTACTGCCCTGGCTGTGGTGAGTGCCGCTTTTCTCATCTTACTAACTTTCTCTGCTCTGAGATATTCCCTATATTTCCAACTCGACGCCGGAGTAATAGGGGTAGTGACTAAGTTCGGAATATCCCACGAGCATTACAGGTGGGAGGGAAAGAGGGAGGTGGGGGGATCATCCCAGAGGAGAAGGGGAAGGGGCGTGGTTCCCTACACTACAGAAAAATGTGAGGCCAGGGAGAGGGAGGGATAGAGCCCTATACTGAACAAAATCAGCTGGAGGGGGACCCAATGCTACAGAAAAAGGCATCTTGAAGTGGGGAAGGGTGGGGCACTACATTACAGAAAAAAAGTTAAACAATTTTATTTTGTTAATATGGCGGTGGGCAGTAGGAGGGGAAAGGGTAAGAGAGCTGTTGAGGATCAGGGAAGTAGAAGGGTGAAGAGGGACCCCTACACTACAATAATAAATACATTTTTTTTAAAAAAGCCCTTAACTGCAGACTATCTGCCAGTACCTAAGATGTTGGTGACCATTGAGGGGGGGGGGGGGGGGGGTGGAGGTGTTTGGGAGGAATCAGGGGATGTAATGTATCAGGTAGAAGGGTAATCTTTACACTACAGCAAAAATTAACCTTAACAGTTGATTAACCCCTTCACTGTCTGGAATTTCAGAAGTGTGGCATACAGCTGCAATTAGCGGCCTTCTAATTGCCAGAAAACAATTTGAAAACCATGTATCTCTGCTGTTTCTGAACAAAGGGGACCCCAGAAAAGCTTTTATAATCATTTGTCTTATGATTGCAGAAGTTGTGTGCAAACAATTTCAGTGAGAAATCCAGTTTGCGAGAAAGTTAATGTTTAATTGTTTTACATGATCATAATTGGCAGCGAAATGGTGGCATCAAATATAGCAAATGAGGCCCAGATCAATACCTTGGACTTTCTACTTTAAAAATATATATAGTTTTCATAGGTAAATTAAAAAACAAAGCCTCTATTTCTATGCTAAAAATTCTCTGGTACTTTCAGTGTGAAAATTGCCAGATGCGAAGGGGTTAAATGGCAATTCACTAACTCAAGTGTAATTTTTCAGTATCTACCCATGTTGGTAGGATAATGCATTTTGGGCATTGATTAATGAAGTTTTATTTCCATTCTTATTTGAAGGCTCATTTGTGTTCTTTGTTGCCCCCTTACAGATTTTTAGATCTTTTATATTTTTGATACTGAAACCTATTATATATATATATATATATATATATCTGACTTGCTTTCATGTTGCATTCCTTTTGATAAAGTAACTTTATTATCTGCGAGAGTGAAAAAGAATTTAGTTTTTTAGGTACTCTTTGCCTTGGTAGTTTCTTATAGCTTTGGAGCTGTTTTTGGTCCATTAATCACCTCACGCCTCTGGCCAAATATCTAGGGTTCTTCTTATTGTTCCACCCCCCTGAGCGGCCAAACCCACTTGGTCTTTGTGTCCTTGAGTTCAATGATGCTTCTGTATCCTATGCTCTTCCAATGTTTTATTTACTAATTTTATTACAAATCAAAGACCCCTGGTTGCATGGGGGGGGGGGGCGAATATGAAATAAATTTGTTGGGGAAGGTGGGGTTGTGGGACAGCCGATATCCTAGTGCCTAGGGCTCCACAGAATAAAATACACCACTGTTCTTCAGCATATATTACAGACAAATTTGTCTGCATATAATGTGGAGCATACAGATGTTATGACACCTATTAATGATATATTTCTAAGGCACTAACAGTTTAAATTACTTGAGTTGCAATTATGGTGAGTAGGAAACAAAAAATAATGGATGTGGATAATGGTAATATAGGGCAACAAATTTGTCTCCCTATACTGTATCCAAAAGTGACATAAAACCCCCAAAATGTTCCATGAATGTTCACATTTGATAATTTGATAATAGAGGTTGATTGCAAACTTTTCTTTTTTAAATTGCATGCTCTGTCTGAATTGTGAAAAATAAATTTGGGTTTTGTGTCCCTTTAAAGCAAAATAAGATAAATTGCAACCTCATATTTTCCTATGCATATATTATTCACATGCTTTTCATGTAATTTACTTATGCAAACTGTGCTTTTTTCCTCTCCCACGGAGAGTCTGGATCCAGAGTTGTATCTCATTTACATCTGGCCTCTGATTGGCCTAAGGAGGCCCAGTAAAAAAAAAAAAAAAAAACCTACAAATTGACAGTTTATCCTTATTATTGTTTTAATAAAACCTATTTTATTTTGTTACCTGTGTATACTTGGGAATTTGTTTAACTGCAGGGGGTAACCTGAGTTTTCAGGGGGACAGTTGGGAGCCTGCCAATATTTCTAAACCATGGAGCTTAGCACTTGATGTGAGCCTGTTTTGTGAGCAAGTTTGTTTACTTTACTGTTAAATGAGTGTTAAAAAAAAGAATAAATCTTTAGAGTGTTTTGTTTTCTGTTTGATGATTTTATAGATACAATCCCAACTGCCAAGTGGACATCTGGCTGAGACACTGCCAACATACCCAGACTGCGAACTTTGCACATTAAGTGCTCTAGAAGTGTGAGTGTTTTGTTTACTGTGTAAAAGTTAACTTGTTAATTCACCGAGTGCTCTCTTTGTTTTGTATTTCTCCAGTGTTACAATGACATGTAAGCCATATTTTGCTTTGTTGCATTTACACGAGGGCCATTTTAAAATTAAGTTATTTTCTTTTTGTAAACAATTGATCATTTCCTGAGCAATGCTTGTTACGTTATGTCACTGTTTACCAACAGAGCTGTGGGAATTTTCCTCATTAGCCAGTGAGTTTCTATTTTATGGCCCACTATTTAATTTAAGTGAATTTGGATACTGCTTAAACCAGCCCAGAAACACCCAGCTCTGCTCTTGGGGTGCCCAACCATGCAACGGACCTCTTGTTTCCACCCACAGACCACATTGTTATGGAGTTATTATGTAAATACTGTGACTCTGTTTATGGTAATATGGCATTGCCTTATACTTCCTGTTTCCTGTTCCTACCTCTGGCCTGAATGCAGTTCTATAGTTCAACATGATTCCTCACACTAGCAGCTATAAGTGTCTTCACTCCTATACATGAAAAACACATTGATCCCAACCCACCAAGGTGTGTTCAGCTCTGCCCAAACACCAACAAGACTCCATCTTACTTTATCCCGGTTCTAGGTTAAATGAAATATTGTGTTGTAAATTAACACAGTCTGATGACTACAATTTTCTGGGGTTCACCACAATCCCATTTCTGTGCTGTTTTGGTTAAGATCTCACCGGTGGTCCTTATTGTGGTTTGTATATGAAACTTTTGTTACTAGGGTCAAAATCAACAATTAAGTTTACCTCACATGATGCTGCTTATATGGCAGTGTTTAATTAGTATGTAATAGAGCGTATTGCTCTGAGCATCTTGTAAGCAGCATATACTTTGTTAGACTAGCAGGATTCATCCAGCACTTTGCTAAATTACAGGGCAACAACTTTAAATGAAAGCAGATTTAAGCAGTTTGTAGTATCCATAGTATTATGACCACAGAGCTGAGAATAAAAAATAAAATCTTAAAGGGACATAAAACAAGTTGGGATAGAGACAAAATATAATAATAAGTACTTTAATTACTTCACCTGCAAATTTATACTGCAGTGCCCCGCCATTAACCCTTTCTTTTTAGTTTGTGAATTGTAAAGCTCTAACTCCCCCCACACATTTCCTTCTCTGGGGTAGATTTATCAATGTCTGTCCGACATGATACGCTGTATATATTTGTTATGTCAATTTTTTAAAAATGTTTACATGTCCCTCAATATTGTAATGTTAGAATAAAGCAATGTTGTCTATCATATCTCTGTATTTATTCGTACGACTATTTGCAGATATTGTAAATATATTATTAATCAGTTCAATAAAAATTGAAAGTATAACGTAATGGGAAGCATTAGTCAATTAATTGTTAAATTTCAAAGAATGTTAGTTCTGAGCTTAAAGGGACATAAGATAGACAAGACAATCTCAAGCAACATAAATCTTTTTCACTTCTATTATTCCTCAGGTATCCTATGTATTAGAAATAGCAATGCACATGTGCAAGCCAATCACATGAGTCATCTATGTGCAGACATCAATCAGCAGCTATATACTTTATTCAAATATGCTGCTCATCAAAGGATAGAAAAAATAATGAAGAGAAATAAAATATTTCAAACAAAATAATAATCAACAACATTGCATGCTATTTATACAAAATTAAACATATACACCTAGATTACGAGTTTTGCGTTAGAGGCTATGCGGTGCTAACGAGCAGTTTATGCTCACCACTCACTTACAGACAGCGCTGGTATTACAGGTTTTTACAACCCAGACAAGAAGTGAGCGTTGAGCAAATTTTGCTCCTTACCGCACTCCAATACCAGCGCTGCTTACGTTAGCGGTGAGCTGGTGTAACGTGCTCGTGCACGATTTCCCCATAGGAATCAACAGGGAGAGCCAGCTGAAAAAAAGTCTAACACCTGCCAAAAAGCAGTGTAAAGCTCCTTAACGCAGCCCCATTGATTCCTATGGGGAAATACATTTTATGTCTACACCTGACACCCTAACATGAACCCTGAGTCTAAACACCCCTAATCTTACACTTATGAACCCCTAATCTGCCGCCCCGGACATCGCCGCAACCTACATTATATTATTAACCCCTAATCTGCAGCTCCGGACACCGCCGCCACCTACATTATACTTATGAACCCCTAATCTGCTGCCCCCAACATCGCCAACACCTACATTATATTTATTAACCCCTAATCTGCCACCCCCAATGTCGCCGCCACCTACCTACATTTATTAACCCCTAATCTGCTGCCCCCAACGTCGCCACCACTATAATAAACATCTTAACCCCTAAACCGCCGCACTCCCGCCTCGCAAACATTAGTTAAATATTATTAACCCCTAATCTGCCGGCCCTAACATCGACACCACCTACCTACATTTATTAACCCCTAATCTGCCGCCCCCAACGTCGCCGCCACTATATTAAAGTTATTAACCCCTAAACCTAAGTCTAACCCTAAACCTAACACCACCTAACTTAAATATAATTAAAAGAAATCAAAATTAAATTACTATAATTAACTAAATTATTCCTATTTAAAACTAAATACTTACCTATAAAATAAACCCTAAGATAGCTACAATATAACTAATAGTTACATTGTAGCTAGCTTAGCGTTAATTTTTATTTTACAGGCAAGTTTGTATTTATTTTAACTAGGTACAATAGTTATTAAATAGTTATTAACTATTTCATTACCACCTAGCTAAAATAAATACAAATATACCTGTAAAATAAAACCTAACCTAAGTTACAATTACACCTAACACTACACTACAATTAAATTATTTCCCTAAATTAAATACAATTAAATTAAATTATCTAAAGTACAAAAAATAATAAACAAATTACAAGATTTTTTAACTAATTACACCTAATCTAATCCCCCTAACAAAATAAAAAAGCCCCCCAAAATAAAAAAAGCCCTACCCTACTCTAAATTACAAATAGCCCTTAAAAGGGCCTTTTGCGGGGCATTGCCCCAAAGTAATCAGCTCTTTTACCTGTAAAAAAAAAGTACAAATCCCCCCCCAACATTAAAACCCACCACTCACACAACCAACCCTACTCTAAAGCCCACTCAATACCCCCTTAAAAAATCCTAACACTAACCCTTGAAGATCACCTTCCCGGGAGAAGTCTTCATCCAACCGGGCCGAAGTCCTCAACGAAGCCGGGAGAAGTCTTCATCCAAGCTGGGCGAAGTGGTCCTCCAGACGGGCAGAAGTCTTCATCCAGACAGCATCTTCTATCTTCATCCATCCGGCGCGGAGCGGGTCCATCTTCAAGACATCCGACGCGGAGCATCCTCTTCTGACGACGGCTATCACAGAATGAAGGTACCTTTAAGTGACGTCATCCAAGATGGCGTCCCTTCAATTCCTATTGGCTGATAGAATTCTATCAGCCAATCGGAATTAAGGTAGAAAAAATCCTATTGGCTGAAATTGGGAATGGGCATAATAAACGGAATCCTAATTGTCCTTTATGTCTAATAATAAAGGTGTAGAACCATGGAGAAATACTGATATGCTTTTATATCATTTTCATTGTTAGAGGTTTACAGGGAGTAACCTCAAATATTGAAGTGCAGGGGTCTGTTTGCTGCAGCAATGTCTTTCTTATATATAGGAGGGCATTTTAAATGCACTTTCTTTCTATTCAAATGAGTATCTGAGAGTAAGTCTGGGACTGGACTTCATTTGTCCTTCTATATGTTTCAGTCTGATGTTATCTAAGTAAATCAGAGCACTGAATCTGGGGTAGTAATGTCATAGACATTATTCTCTCTTTTTAAAGCTTGATATATTAACGAAATGAGATCTTTCTATGTTGGCCGGTCTCAGAATAATCCTATCGACCCAATTTTTGAGGTAAGAATTGCGTACAAGTTCCCTCACCGAGTGGGTTTTATAGATTTTTATTTTTATTTTTATTTATTTTTATTTAGAGAGTAGTATAGTCTCTGTTAATGGATGTGGCTTGTCTTAACCACGGATTTTCCTAATTGGTTTAGACTGCTCTCTCACATGAAAGTTTACTATGATTGCGTTAGCTTATAGTGTGTAAGTTTCGAAACAGTTCCTCTAATCATATTCCAAGGGTAGGGGATCTGGCATGGAGTTTTATTTGGAAAATAGGTGGACATATTTTCACCATTTAGACTAGGATTGGTCTTATTAATTGGACTTTGGCATCCTAGTTTTATTGTTCCTGGTTATTCCAATATAGGTGGATAATTTGCGAATAGAGCAGAATGGATACTATAATTCAGGGATTGGGGGGCGGTCCTGCTCAAAGGTCCCTAGCAGATAACATAATGGATGGATGGAGGCGGACTGGTTAGAAGATGAGATAATCAAAAGAACAAAAAAGCAGGAGTATGGATTTGGCAGAGGTCTATAATAAGAAGGTCAATAATAAAGATAGTCCCTCTACTATAACAAGAGTTAGGGTGATTGGGGTATTCGGTGTCAAATGAGAGTTACTAGGATGGTTATATGCATGGAAAAAAGTCCCTATGTATAACGGGAACTTAAATGATGAGTGGTTTCCATATTGGAGCGAGCGTAAGTGTTCCATATATCTAGAGCTAGTATATGTAATACTAGAATAATTCTTGTGGTCCTTGTTTGTACAGGGACTCATGTTATAAACATGATGTGATTTATAGGACTGCAGTTATTATAAGCACCATTACTGACAGTCACATTTGAAAATTTACAGGTTCATGTCATTCCAATCCAGCAATATCATATTGGATTTTACAATCATACTTGGTAATCTGGTTTTTAGTCAGATTTGGATTGAATAAGGGCATCTTTATTATAGAAGTTAGGAGATTATTAGAAATTTGTAAGATTAGACTTTATACGTTAAGACGTACATAAAATCTTCTTGCAGGAGTGTAGAATTTCCCAGGATAATAAATTTATTCTAACGGTTCTATATGAGGTAGACATGTGCGGTTCGTTTCGGATTAATTCGGAAATTCGGTAAATTCGGTAAATTCGGAGATTCGGATCGATTCGGATTTCCGAATTAAAATACTTCCGAATCTACCGAATGAATCCGAAATAGCTGCCGTATCTCCGAATAAATCCGAATTAGCTCGTTAAAATTCGGCATTTCCCCATAGGAAACAATGGGAGTTTCGGCTGAAAAAAAACTAACACCGCAGCCCCATTGTTTCCTATGGGGAAACACTAAGTCTGCACCTAACACCCTAACATGTACCCCGAGTCTCTAAACACCCCTAATCTAACACTTATTAACCCCTAATCTGCTGCCTCCGCTATCGCTGACACCTGCATTATTTTATTAACCCCTAATCTGCCGACCGAATATCGCCGCCACCTACATTATAGCTATTAACCCCTAATCTGCTGTCCCTAACACCGCCGACCCCTACATTATAGTTATTAACCCCTAATCTGCCCCCCCCAATGTCGCCGCAATCTAACTACAAGTATTAACCCCTAATCTGCCGACCCGATATCGCCGCCTACATTATAGCTATTAACCCCTAATCTGCTGTCCCTAACACCGCCGACCCCTACATTATAGTTATTAACCCCTAATCTGCCCCCCCCAACGTCGCCGCAATCTAACTACAAGTATTAACCCCTAATCTGCCGACCCGATATCGCCGCCGCCTACATTATAACTATTAACCCCTAATCTGGTGTCCCTAACACCGCCGACCCCTACATTATAGTTATTAACCCCTAATCTGCCCCCCCCCCAACGTCGCCGCAATCTAACTACAAGTATTAACCCCTAATCTGCCGACCGCAAATCGCCGCCACTATAATAAATGTATTAACCCCTAAACCGCCGCACTCCCGCCTCGCAAACACTATAATACATTTTATTAACCCCTAATCTGCCTCCCCCCAACGTCGCCACAATCTAACTACAAGTATTAACCCCTAATCTGCCGACCGCAAATCGCCGCCACTATAATAAATGTATTAACCCCTAAACCGCCGCACTCCCGCCTTGCAAACACTATAATACATTTTATTAACCCCTAATATGCCCTCCCTAACATCGCCGCCACCTACCTACAATTATTAACCCCTAATCTCCCGCCCCCAACGTCGCCGCTACTATAATAAGGTTATTAACCCCTAAACCTAAATCTAACCCTAACACTAACAACCCCTAACTTAAATATAATTTAAATAAAACGAAATAAGTTTACTATAGTTAAATAAATGAATCCTATTTAAAACTAAAGACTTACCTGTAAAATAAACCCTAAGATAGCTGCAATATAACTAATAGTTACATTGTAGCTATTTTAGGATTTATTTTTATTTTACAGGCAACTCTGTATTTATTTTAACTAGGTACAATAGTTATTAAATAGTTATTAACTATTTAATAACTACCTAGCTAAAATAAATACAAATTTACCTGTAAAATAAATCCTAACCTAAGTTACAATTACACCTAACACTACACTATCATTAAATTAACTAAATAAATGAATCCTATATAAAACTAAATACTTACCTGTAAAATAAACCCTAATATAGCTGCAATATAACTAATAGTTACATTGTAGCTATTTTAGCATTTATATTTATTTTACAGGCAACTTTGTATTTATTTTAACTAGGTACAATAGCTATTAAATAGTTATTGACTAATTAATAGCTACCTAGTTAAAATAATTACAAAATTACCTGTAAAATAAATCCTAACCTAAGTTACAATAAAACCTAACACTACACTATCATTAAATAAATTAACTACAAGTACCTACAATTATCTACAATTAAATAAACTAAAGTACAAAACCCCCCCACTAAATTACAAAAAATAAAAAAACACTAAATTACAAAAAATATTACAAGAATTTTAAACTAATTACACCTAATCTAAGCCCCCTAATAAAATAACAAAGCCCCCCAAAATAAAAAAAAATGCCCTACCCTATACTAAATTACAAAAGTTAACAGCTCTATTACCTTACCAGCCCTGAACAGGGCCCTTTGCGGGGCATGCCCCAAAGAAAACAGCTCTTTTGCCTGTAAAACAAAAACACAATCCCCCCCCCCACATTACAACCCACCACCCACATACCCCTACTCTAACCCAAACCCCCTTAAATAAACCTAACACTACCCCCCTGAAGATCTCCCTACCTTGAGTCGTGTTCACCCAGCCGGGCCGAAGTCTTCATCCGATGGGGCAGAAGAGGACATCCAGACCGGCAGAAGTCTTCATCCAAGCGGGGCAAGAAGAGGTCTTCCATCCATCATACAAGTACCAAAATACAAACAAACACTAAATTACCAAAAATAATAAAATATTACAATAATTTTAAACTAATTACACCTAATCTAAGCCCCCTACTAGCTATTAATATAGCTTCAATATAACTAATAGTTACATTGTAGCTATTTTAGGATTTATATGTATTTTACAGGCAACTTTGTATTTATTTTAACTAGGTACAATAGTTATTAAATAGTTAATAACTATTTAATAACTACCTAGCTAAAATAAATACAAATTTACCTGTAAAATAAATCATAACCTAAGTTACAATTACACCTAACACTACACTATCAGGTAAATTTGTATTTATTTTAGCTAGGTAGTTATTAAATAGTTATTAACTAAATGTTTTTTTTTACAGGCAAAAGAGCTGTTTTCTTTGGGGCATGCCCCCGCAAAAGGCCCTGTTCAGGGCTGGTAAGGTAATAGAGCTGATTACTTTTGTAATTTAGTATAGGGTAGGGCATTTTTTTATTTTGGGGGGCTTTGTTATTTTCTTAGGGGGCTTAGATTAGGTGTAATTAGTTTAAAATTCTTGCAATTTTTTTTATTTTTTGTAATTTAGTGTTTGTTTTTTTTGTACTTTAGTTTAGTTTATTTCATTATATTTAATTGTAGGTACTTGTAGTTAATTTATTTAATGATAGTGTAGTGTAGGTTTAATAGTAACTTAGGTTAGGATTTATTTTACAGGTAATTTTGTAATTATTTTAACTAGGTAGCTATTAAACAGTAAATATCTATTTAATAGCTATTGTACCTAGTTAAAATAAATACAAAGTTGCCTGTAAAATAAATATAAATGCTAAAATAGCTACAATGTAACTATTAGTTATATTGTAGCTATATTAGGGTTTATTTTACAGGTAAGTATTTAGTTTTATATAGGATTAATTTATTTAGTTAATTTAATGACAGTGTAGTGTTAGGTGTAATTGTAACTTAGGTTAGGGTTTATTTTACAGGTAAATTTGTATTTATTTTCGCTAGGTAGTTATTAACTATTTAATAGCTATTGTACCTAGTTAAAATAAATACAAAGTTGCCTGTAAAATAAATATACATCCTAAAATAGCTACAATGTAACTATTAGTTATATTGAAGCTATATTAATAGCTAGTAGGGGGCTTAGATTAGGTGTAATTAGTTTAAAATTATTGTAATATTTTATTATTCTTGCTAATTTAGTGTTTGTTTGTTTTTTTGTACTTTTCTGATGGATGGAAGACCTCTTCTTGCCCCGCTTGGATGAAGACTTCTGCCGGTCTGGATGTCCTCTTCTGCCCCATCGGATGAAGACTTCGGCCCGGCTGGGTGAACACGACTCAAGGTAGGGAGATCTTCAGGGGGGTAGTGTTAGGTTTATTTAAGGGGGGTTTGGGTTAGAGTAGGGGTATGTGGGTGGTGGGTTGTAATGTGGGGGGGGTATTGTGTTTTTTTTTACAGGCAAAAGAGCTGTTTTCTTTGGGGCATGCCCCGCAAAAGGCCCTGTTCAGGGCTGGTAAGGTAATAGAGCTGTTAACTTTTGTAATTTAGTATAGGGTAGGGCATTTTTTTTTATTTTGGTGGGCTTTGTTATTTTATTAGGGGGCTTAGATTAGGTGTAATTAGTTTAAAATTCTTGTAATATTTTTTTATTTTTTGTAATTTAGTGGGGGGGTTTTTGTACTTTAGTTTAGTTTTTTTAATTGTATTTAATTGTAGGTACTTGTAGTTAATTTATTTAATGATAGTGTAGTGTTAGGTTTAATTGTAACTTAGGTTAGGATTTATTTTACAGGTAATTTTGTAATTATTTTAACTAGGTAGCTATTAAATAGTCAATATCTATTTAATAGCTATTGAACCTAGTTAAAATAAATACAAAGTTGCCTGTACAATAAATATAAATGCTAAAATAGCTACAATGTAACTATTAGTTATATTGCAGCTATATTAGGGTTTATTTTACAGGTAAGTCTTTAGTTTTATATAGGATTCATTTATTTAGTTAATTTAATGATAGTGTAGTGTTAGGTGTAATTGTAACTTAGGTTATGATTTATTTTACAGGTAAATTTGTATTTATTTTAGCTAGGTAGTTATTAAATAGTTATTAACTATTTAATAGCTATTGTACCTAGTTAAAATAAATACAAAGTTGCCTGTAAAATAAATATAAATCCTAAAATAGCTACAATGTAACTATTAGTTATATTGAAGCTATATTAATAGCTAGTAGGGGGCTTAGATTAGGTGTAATTAGTTTAAAATTATTGTAATATTTTATTATTTTTTGTAATTTAGTGTTTGTTTGTATTTTGGTACTTGTATGATGGATGGAAGACCTCTTCTTGCCCCGCTTGGATGAAGACATCTGCCGGTCTGGATGTCCTCTTCTGCCCCATCGGATGAAGACTTCGGCCCGGCTGGGTGAACACGACTCAAGGTAGGGAGATCTTCAGGGGGGTAGTGTTAGGTTTATTTAAGGGGGGTTTGGGTTAGAGTAGGGGTATGTGGGTGGTGGGTGGTGGGTTGTAATGTGGGGGGGGGGATTGTGTTTTTTTTTTACAGGCAAAAGAGCTGTTTTCTTTGGGGCATGCCCCGCAAAGGGCCCTGTTCAGGGCTGGTAAGGTAATAGAGCTGTTAACTTTTGTAATTTAGTATAGGGTAGGGCATTTTTTTTATTTTGGGGGGCTTTGTTATTTTATTAGGGGGCTTAGATTAGGTGTAATTAGTTTAAAATTCTTGTAATTTTTTTTATTTTTTGTAATTTAGTGTTTGTTTTTTTTGTAATTTAGTGGGGGGGTTTTGTACTTTAGTTTATTTAATTGTAGATAATTGTAGGTACTTGTAGTTAATTTATTTAATGACAGTGTAGTGTTAGGTTTAATTGTAACTTAGGTTAGGATTTATTTTACAAGTAATTTTGTAATTATTTTAACTAGGTAGCTATTAATTAGTCAATAACTATTTAATAGCTTTTGTACCTAGTTAAAATAAATACAAAGTTGCCTGTAAAATAAATATAAATGCTAAAATAGCTACAATGTAACTATTAGTTATATTGCAGCTATATTAGGGTTTATTTTACAGGTAAGTATTTTGTTTTAAATATGATTCATTTATTTAGTTAATTTAATGATAGTGTAGTGTTAGGTGTAATTGTAACTTAGGTTAGGATTTATTTTACAGGTAAATTTGTATTTATTTTAGCTAGGTAGTTATTAAATAGTTATTAACTATTTAATAAGTATTGTACCTAGTTAAAATAAATACAAAGTTGCCTGTAAAATAAAAATAAATCCTAAAATAGCTACAATGTAACTATTAGTTATATTGCAGCTATCTTAGGGTTTATTTTACAGGTAAGTCTTTAGTTTTAAATAGGATTCATTTATTTAACTATAGTAAACTTATTTCGTTTTATTTAAATTATATTTAAGTTAGGGGGTGTTAGTGTTAGGGTTAGACTTAGGTTTAGGGGTTAATAACCTTATTATAGTAGCGGCGACGTTGGGGGCGGGAGATTAGGGGTTAATAATTGTAGGTAGGTGGCGGCGATGTTAGGGAGGGCAGATTAGGGGTTAATAAAATGTATTATAGTGTTTGCGAGGCGGGAGTGCGGCGGTTTAGGGGTTAATACATTTATTATAGTGGCGGCGATTTGCGGTCGGCAGATTAGGGGTTAATACTTGTAGTTAGATTGTGGCGACGTTGGGGGGAGGCAGATTAGGGGTTAATAACTATAATGTAGGGGTCGGCGGTGTTAGGGACAGCAGATTAGGGGTTAATAGCTATAATGTAGGCGGCGGCGATATCGGGTCGGCAGATTAGGGGTTAATACTTGTAGTTAGATTGCGGCGACGTTGGGGAGGGGGGCAGATTAGGGGTTAATAACTATAATGTAGGGGTCGGAGGTGTTAGGGACAGCAGATTAGGGGTTAATAGCTATAATGTAGGCGGCGGCGATATCGGGTCGGCAGATTAGGGGTTAATACTTGTAGTTAGATTGCGGCGACGTTGGGGGGGGCAGATTAGGGGTTAATAACTATAATGTAGGGGTCGGCGGTGTTAGGGACAGCAGATTAGGGGTTAATAGCTATAATGTAGGTTGCGGCGATATCCGATCGGCAGATTAGGGGTTAAATAATGTTATTATAGGGTTTGCGATGTGGGGGGGCCTCGGTTTAGGGGTTCATAGGTAGTTTATGGGTGTTAGTGACTTAGTGTACTAAATGGGTGTTAGTGTACTAAAAACATACCGAATTTCGGAACGGAATAGAACCGAATTCAGCCGAATCCGAATAAATCCGAAACGAATTTATTCGGATCCGAATAAATCCGAAACGAATTTATTCAAATTTTGCCGAATCCGATTCGATCCGAAACGAAATTCGAAAAGTCCGAATCGATCCGAACCGAAAACGAACCGAATTTTTTAGCCGTGCACATGTCTAATATGAGGTTTAGAGATGAGACTCACATCTGGTATTGTTGACAGACTCCACTTTTAGTCTAGTTAGGTAGTTCCTTATATTTCATGTCAAATTTATAAGGTGGGATAGGTCTTCCTTATGATTTAACCCTTTTGGATAGAGGCAGTCTATATTAAAAATCCATTTGGATTCAGTAGTTAGTAGGTTTTTCTCGAAGTTGCCTCCTCTCCACCTTCGGTTAACCTTCTGTATGCCCAGATATTTAAGATCTTTTATATTTCCATTGTGTTTAGTGGAAAAATGTTTATATAATGGAGTGTCCATACTGCACTTTTCAATTGATAATAAGTGTTCACGTATCCTATCCCTGAGGATACATGATGTTTGACCTACATATTGTAGTCCACAGGGGCACTGTAGCATGTATATGACACCTTTGTCATGGCATCTGATCATGTCATGGATTTTGAAGTTTTCTCCGGTGTTGTGACTCTTAAAAGTTGATGATTTAATTCCATGTTTACAGGCCTTGCACGATGGACAAGGGAAGAACCCTTTTATCTTTTTTCCATAGACATCTGTTACTCCTGTTTTTCTCTTTTTCTGCAAACTTGGTGCTATTATGCTTTTCAGATTTTTCGTCCTTCTGTAGATGAATCTGGGTCTCATAGGTAGTCTGTCTCCGATTATCTCGTCTTCCTTGAGGATTGACCAATGTTTGTTGAAGATGTTTTCAATAATCTTTTTATTTACACTGTATTAAGTGATCATCGGAATATCGAATGGTCCATCACCTCCATTTTCTGATCGTCCAGTTTTATCTCTATATTTAGTCAGCTCTGTACGTTCTATCTTGCCCACTTCTTGAATTTTCTCTTCTAGAAAATCTTTGGAATAGCCTCTTTCTAAGAACTTCGTTTTAATTGCTTGCGACTGTTTCTCCCATCCTTCTTGTGTCGAGCAGTTCTTCCTTATTCTTAGCAGCTGACCTTTTGGGATGTTGTTCTTCCATTGGTCGTGGTGACAGCTGGTCTTATGGATGTAGTTGTTGCTGTCTACGGATTTAAAATATGTAGAGGTCTCTATTTTTCCTTCATTCACAGCAATCTTTAGATCCAAGAAGACTATTTCAGTGGTGCTTGACTCATATGTGAATCTCAGGTTGTTTTTATTCTGGTTCATAATTTCAATAGTGAAATCCAAGTCTGCTTTTGTCCCCTTCCATATAATCAGAATATCGTCGATATAGCGGCGATAGAGGACCAGGTCACACTCAGGAACACCCTCTGAGGAAGATGGAAAACTAGAACCTTTGAAACGCGTAAGGGATTACAAATACACATTTATTCTTTTTATCTCCATTAGGAGGTTTTTTATGTGACTGATATTTGAACAATAATATCCTCTGTGTGTCATTCACCATTTAGTTTGTTATATTATATTGCATAATAACGAACTGGTGTTTCTACACAAACTTCTATTTTATTATTTTTGATGTGGCGTTTGGAAGAACTTATATAAACCCTTGACTGTGACCATGCTATAAACTGCAGTTTCACCATCTACTGGGTTCATACATCAAAATTGTATCTAAGTGTATCTACATGCCTCATATGTTTGAGGATTTCTAATGTGAGTTACCATTTGTCTGTTTTTAAATACCTAATTTTTATTAAACGGTTTTACGCTATGTCCTTGCACTTTATTTCTTTTGCATAATCCTGCGGGAGCGTGAAGGGAACAGACCACCAGCCTCTATCAGGACTGAAAGTCCATACTCTAAGAGGGGAAAGGCACATACTCTGAGAGGAGAAGGATACTACCGTTTGGATTTTCCACTACTGCCACACCAGGACCAAGGAAGTTTCACACTTACAAGAGGCGGCAGTTTTAACGATAGGTACGCTGCGTCAGAATAGATGCGAGCGTAACTGTTGAATTTTTGATAACTTAGTAAGAGGTTCAAATAGAGTCGATTAGGAGGGCAAATAATTCATATTTCGCTCGAATACCTCAGTTTTCTACTCGAATAACACAAGCATCGATTGACGTCGGATTGAGATCGCGGGAGCGTCTATTATGTCACACTTTTCAACATTTGACAATCTTGACTCTTTTGTTAACCACGGCGGATCAATCCCGCGTTAAATTCGACACGGGATTCCAGCGTATTAACAGTTGACGCTTTTTTAAATAGGCCCCATGGGTTTAAAAGTTTGAGTACTCAACCATGGCACTGAATATCAGGGAAATTAGCCACTTGAAATAAATGCATAGAAAGGATGAAAGTGTAAGCTTAGGTTGCCAGACTTTGACTCTGTGACCTTTACAGTAATATCATTTGTACAGGTGGGGCCCCAAGCTACAGCAATCTCAATGCATAATATAGTTATCATGACATTTTGTGAATTTCCTCTAAGTGGTATTTACTGTAATCATATGGCTAGACCAGACCGAGGTCCTATGAGAATATAATCACAACATTTCAAGGTACCCGTATAAGAATTAGACCAGATTTAATGAGCAGGGTGGAAAAGTTTTCCTTTAAATCACTTGAAACTGGCAGCTCCTGCATCAAAGCTATTGACTTTAACTAACCTATTATATTCAATCTATTCCCAGGTTTATAGAAACATTTAAAGCCTCAGAACTGAGAGTAGGGTGGGTATCTGAGTCTTGCTCTTAATGGAAAACAACCCTTCTGCTTGCTTAGATAGGATTTCAGCTACTACATCATGGTTACTGAAAGGACCTTTGTTCCTACCAAAAAAAAATAAAAAAATCAGACTACAGTTTGCCCTACACTAACAGGAAACGCTAGGAAAGCAAAGAACATGTGCTTACACCACTGACAAAAGTCCAAAACTGCTAATGCCATTAGATCTGACTCTTTTAAGTTGCAGGTGATTGCAAACATGTGCTGTCTTGGCTTTCAAAGACAGATCTCTCCAATAGAAGTAACACAAATTTAGCCTGGAGCTATCTGAATCTGCTAGTGTGCACTTAGCCCAGTCATCTAAGGATTAGCTATATACGTCTGTTATGATTTACTGTGTTATTCTAGAAAAAACTTTCAGTAAAAGCATTTTTTAATATGCTGCTACAGAAACCAATAAATGCCCAATTCACAAGGGGGCTTGACTTATTCACACAAGACTAACATTGGCCAGATACTATAACTAGATTAAAAATGATCTTTTCAAATACATTATGTTTATTATACAGTGCTATAATGATTCATGATAGGCTTTTCCTGGCAGCATATTAATTGGGCATTAAAAAATGTGAGAGTTACATGTTTTTTACTTTTTTTTTTGAACTCACACCTTGAAAACTTGTTAAAGACATTGGGCTGGATTACAAGTGGAGTACTCAATTATTGCGCACTCTCAGGCAGGCAACTTTGCGGCAGGTGTGGGGTGTTAGAAAAAAAAACGGCACTGAAAAGTGCCTTTACATTGCGGTCTATGGGAACTATGTGTTCCCTGAATATATATGAATATGAATATTTACATTTATATTTATGTGTTACTATATGTATATAATTATATGTATATATGCATATTAACACATTAATATATACTGTATGTATATAATTATATGTATATATGCATATTAACACATTAATATATACTGTATGTATATAATTATATGTATATATACATATTAACACATTAATATATACTGTATGTATATAATTATATGTATATATGCATATTAACACATTAATATATACTGTATGTATATAATTATATGTATATATACATATTAACACATTAATATATACTGTATGTATATAATTATATGTATATATACATAATAACACATTAATATATACTGTATGTATATACCGTAATTATATATATATATATATATATATATATATATATATACATATTAACACATTAATATATACTGTATGTATATAATTATATATATATATATATATATATATATATATATATATATATATATATATATATACATACATATTAACAAATTAATATATACTGTATGTATATAATTATATATATATATATATATATATACATATTAACACATTAATATATACTGTATGTATATAATTATATATATATATATATATACATATTAACAAATTAATATATACTGTATGTATATAATTATATATATATATATATATACATATTAACACATTAATATATACTGTATGTATATAATTATATATATATATACATATTAACAAATTAATATATACTGTATGTATATAATTATATATATATATACATATTAACACATTAATATATACTGTATGTATATAATTATATATATATATACATATTAACACATTAATATATACTGTATGTATATAATTATATATATATATACATATTAACACATTAATATATACTGTATGTATATAATTATATGTATATATACATATTAACACATTAATATATACTGTATGTATATAATTATATGTATATATACATATTAACACATTAATATATACTGTATGTATATAATTATATATATATATACATATTAACACATTAATATATACTGTATGTATATAATTATATATATATATACATATTAACACATTAATATATACTGTATGTATATAATTATATATATATATACATATTAACACATTAATATATACTGTATGTATATAATTATATATATATATACATATTAACACATTAATATATACTGTATGTATATAATTATATATATATATATATATTTAAGATTTGCTGCTATCGCTGCACTACTTACCCCCTGTGCTGTGCAAGGTTCTCATGCCGAGAACGAGGCTTCCAGTGGAGCCTATGGAAGCGTACTCTCATGAGCGCAATGCTTCCCAGCAATGCGAATGCAAGCTTGTGTTCGTATTGCTGTCAACTTGTAATACCAGCGCACATTAGCGCACTGGTATTAATCAGTGGATCACTAATATCGCCTTCACAAAAGCAATATTTAGAGCTCCACTTGTAATCTGGTCCTGTATTGGGAATCTTCAATAACACTATTCTGAATTATCACAAAAAAAACATTTTTCATACAAGTTTTTACAGGCTGTAAACCAATTTCAATAACATACATTGATTTTTTTCTAATTACTTGCAATTAAATAATTGTTTCCTGGTTTACTTTAAAGTTAAAAGGACATCAGATGTGTTAGTGATGCCTTAGGCAAGATTCAAATATGAGGTTTCTGTTATGTTTAATTTTATTACCCATTAAATACATTGTTATACTGCATACCTGCCTGGCTTATTTTATTCAAGACTCAAAATAGCAGAGATAGAGAAGACGAAAAAGAAGAGAGAGAGAGAAAGAAAGAGAGAGAGAGAGAGAGAGAGAGAGAGAGAGAGAGAGAGAGAGAGAGAGAGAGAGAGGAGAAAGAGGATGGAGAGGTAAACAGTAGAGAGAAGGGAGGGACAGAAAGAGATGAAACGGAGGGAGGGAGAGAGGTGACAGAAAAGGGAGACCGAGGGGTAGACAAGAAAAAAAGGAGAGAGTGAAGAACAGATAAGAGAGGGGGATGTTGAGAGGAGAGAATTGAGAGATACCAGGAAAGAAAAGGGAAGGGGAGAAACAGCAAGAGAAAGAGAGTAGCAAGAAAGAGAGAAGAGAGGAGGGTGAGATGGAGAAAGTTGAGGGATGAAAAGAGAGAGGTAAAAAAGTCTGAAGACAGTTTAGAGAGCGACAAAAGAAGGTGAAGAGAGAGAAGTTTGATACAGAAAGAGGAGCAGATAGGGAGGGGGGGGGAGAGAGAAGGGAGAGATAGATGATGGGGAGAAGAGGGAAAGAGAAGATAAAGAGAAAGGAGAGTGGGGAGATAGTGAGAGAGGAAAGAGATAGTATAATAAATATTACTTTTAGTTGCAAAGGTATTAGAAACAGGATCCATTTACATTAAGGAAACACAGGGATCCACAGACAAAATAAAAGGACCGCACTCTCACAAACACACACAGAACACACAAAACACATGCCCACACATAAACTCTCTCACTCACACATACACACATATATACACACAACACAACACATGCACTTCCCATACATAAGCTCTCACACACATGCTTTCACTTTCTTTCTCTCTTTCTCTCTCTCTCTCTCTCTCTCTCTCTCTCTCTCTCTCTCTCTCTCTCTCTCTCTCTCTCTCTCTCTCTCTCTCTCTCTCTCTCTCTCTCTCTCTCTCTCACACACACACACACACACAACACAACACAACACATGCCCACACATAAACTCTCTCACTCACACATACACACATATATACACACAACACAACACATGCCCTACCCATACATAAGCTCTCACACACATGCTTTCACTTTCTTTCTCTCTTTCTCTCTCTCTCTCTCTCTCTCTCTCTCTCTCTCTCTCTCTCTCTCTCTCTCTCTCTCTCTCTCTCTCTCTCTCTCTCTCTCTCTCTCTCACACACACACACACACAACACAACACAACACATGCCCACACATAAACTCTCTCACTCACACATACACACATATATACACACAACACAACACATGCCCTACCCATACATAAGCTCTCACACACATGCTTTCACTTTCTTTCTCTCTTTCTCTCTCTCTCTCTCTCTCTCTCTCTCTCTCTCTCTCTCTCTCTCTCTCTCTCTCTCTCTCTCTCTCTCTCTCACACACACACACACAACACAACACAACACATGCCCACACATAAACTCTCTCACTCACACATACACACATATATACACACAACACAACACATGCCCTACCCATACATAAGCTCTCACACACATGCTTTCACTTTCTTTCTCTCTTTCTCTCTCTCTCTCTCTCTCTCTCTCTCTCTCTCTCACACACACACACACACACACACACACACAACACAACACAACACATGCCCACACATAAACTCTCTCACTCACACATACACACATATATACACACAACACAACACATGCCCACCCATACATAAGCTCTCACACACATGCTCTCTCTCTCTCTCACACACACACAACACATGCCCTACCCATACATAAGCTCTCACATACACATGCTCTCGCTCTCTCTCTCTCTCTCTCTCTCTCTCTCTCTCTCTCTCTCACACACACACACAACACATGCTCTCGCTCTCTTTCTCTCTCACACACACACAACACATGCCCATACATAAACTCTCTCGCACACATAAGCTCTCACACACATGCTCTCTCTCTCTCTCTTACTCTCTCTCCCTCTCACACACAAACACAACACAACACTTGCAGGCACATACATAAACTCTCTCACACACATAAACATGCTATATCTCGCACACAGCACACATGCTCTCAGATGTACACATAGAGGCCCATTTATCAAGCTCCGAATGGAGCTTGAGGGCTCGTGTTTCTGGCGAGTCTTCAGACTCGCCAGAAACAGCAGTTATGAAGCTGCTCCATAACCCTGTCCGCCTGCTCTGATGAGGCGGACAGATCGGGTTGACACCCCCCTGCTGGCGGCCGATTGGCTGCGAGTCTGCAGGGGGCGGCGTGGAACCAGCAGCTCACAAGAGCTGCTGGTGCAATGCTGAATACGGAGAGCAGATTGCTCTCCGAATTCAGCGATGGCTGTCGGACCTGATCCGCACTGTCGGATCAGGTCTGACAGACATTTTATAAATAGGCCTCACAGACACATAAATGCACACACATAAGCTATCTCACACATGCTCTCACACACATACACACACACACACATACACACATGCACCCTCTCTCTCTCACACATACACACACACACACATACACACATGCACCCTCTCTCTCTCTCTCTCTCTCTCTCTCTCTCTCTCTCTCTCTCACACACACACACACTCAAACACATGCACCCTCTCTCTCTCTCTCTCTCTCTCTCTCTCTCTCACACACACACACACTCAAACACATGCACCCTCTCTCTCTCTCTCTCTCTCTCTCTCTCTCTCTCTCTCACACACACACACACTCAAACACATGCACCCTCTCTCTCTCTCTCTCTCTCTCTCACACACACACACACTCAAACACATGCACCCTCTCTCTCTCTCTCTCTCTCTCTCTCTCTCTCTCTCTCTCTCTCTCACACACACACACACACTCAAACACATGCACCCTCTCTCTCTCTCTCTCTCTCTCTCTCTCTCACACACACACACACACACTCAAACACATGCACCCTCTCTCTCCCACATACACTCTCTCTCTCAAAACATACAAACAGATGCTCTCTCTCACAGGCACACATACATTTGTTCTCACTCACTGACACACACACACACACACACGTATATGCTCTCTCTCTTTGAGACACACAAATATATGCTCTCTCTTACAGACACACACAAACATACATGCTCTCTCACAGACACACACACGTGTACATGCTCTCTCTCAGACACATGCACACATATACTCTCTCTTTAAGACACAGACCACACACATATACAGTATATCTATCTGTCATACATACACACATTATAGCCCATTCCATTTAAATACCTTGTCATATACGATGTACCTTTAACCCTTATAGTGTACATAGGAGTGTAACACTTTATTTAAATGTACTTAGTCGAGTGTTACAGTTAACCAGAGCTCTGAAGCCAGACACGGCGAAAGTGTTTATTTTTAACCTATAACACATGCACTACTGCCGACGTGCGCAATAAAAACCTTTTCGCTCAGACGCAACAGTTAGAGTGCCACTCTTAATCTAGCCCTTTATCAGATCCAAATGCACATCTGATACAATGATTGCTATATTAGAATCTACACTTTTGTGTTTCAAATTTTTCAAGTAGAGTTTTAGGGACATTGTACTAAAAGGAAAAGAAATCTGTTTCCTTTAAAAGAGAGTATTTAAACATGTATTACAGCGTTGCTTATAAAAAATATGAGGCTAGATTACAAGTGACACGCTAAATTTTTTAGGTTGTGCACGTATTACAAGTTAAAAGTAAATGCTTTAGCTTGAGTGCAATAGAATTTAGCGCATGTCAGGTTAGCACGTCTGAAGCTCTTGCGTAAAAAGTTAGGGATAAAATAAAAGTTGCGCCAAACACAACATAAATATGTTAAAATAAACTGTTACATTCATAAATACACTATCTGATAAAAAATCGTCATATAAATATTAATAAAAATTATTTATAATGGTTCAAAGGTATTGTGTATATGGAAATGTCTTTGACTGTAAAGGGCAATAATATATAAAAAGAATGTTGGCTGCAAGCGCAGCCAAAAGAATCCACCTGGATGCAGTGTAGCTGCATCCCGGTGGATTCCAAAAATGGTAGGGTGGTGTAAGAATCGCTAAACTCCCACAACAGAAAAAACCTAACCCTTACACCACCAAACCCCACAGCGCCAACTAAATAAATTACAATATTAACCCCTAAACCCCCAAACTCTACAACGCCAACTAATTATACTATTAACCCAGGGGTCAAGTCGGGCGGGAACAGAGTTCCTGCACTATTTTTGCAGGAGGAACTAAGTTCCCTCTGGACAGAGAACAGAAACACTTCAATAAACACTGCTGCTGCTGTTGGGAGAAGCTGGACCACAGTCTGCTTAGAGGGATAGTGAGATCCTCTAGTAATAGGCAGTAACACTTTCTACAATACACTAAATGTAAGACTGTCAGCGGTCCTGCTGTGTTATCACTCCTGTTATGAATATAATCTTTATTACCTTTTATTACACATGGTGCATACATATCTGAGTGACTTTCTCTGGCGATATTTAGCTCCTCTCAGCAGAAATAGAACTATTGCACCTTAAGTGGGTGAAATTCTTTGATAGAGGAGGATTCTCAGGCCCAAAGGCAACCATTCAACACTTTATTGGATTTAATTTGCTTTCATTAACCAAAGTCTATAGATTATATACATATAAATACAGTGTGTGTGTATATATAAATATAAATTATATATATATATACAGTATCTCACAAGAGTATACCCCTCACATATAAATGTATTTTATTATACATTGTCATGTGACAACACTGAAGAAATTACACTTTGCTCTACAAATAAAAGTAGTGCATGTACAGCCTGTATAACAGTGTAAATTTGCTGTCCCCTCAAAATTACTCAAAACACAGCCATTAATGTCTAAACCGTTGGCAAAAAAAGTGAGTACACCCCTAAGTGGAAATGTCCAAATTGGGTCCAATTAGCCATTTTCCTTCCCCGGTGTCATGTGACTTGTTAGTGTTACAAGGTCTCAGGTGTGAATGGGGAGCAGGTGTGTTAAATGTGGTGTTATCACTGGTCACTGGAAGTTCAACATGGCACCTCATGGCAAAGAACTCCCTGAGGATCTGAAAAAAAGAATTGTTGCTCTACATAAAGATGGCCTAGGCTATAAAAAGATTGCCAAGACCCTGAAACTGAGCTGCAGCATGGTGGGCAAGACCATACAGCGGTTTCACAGGACAGGTTCCATTCAGAACAGGCCTCGCCATGGTCAACCAAAGAAGTAGAGTGCACGTTTGGAAAATAGATGTATGAGTGTTGCCAGCATTGCTGCAGAGGTTGAAGGGGTGGGGGGTCAGCTTTTCAGTGCTCAGAATATGCGCCACACACTGCATCAAATTGGTCTGCATGGCTGTTGTCCCAGAAGGAAGCCTCTTCTAAAGATGATGCACAAGAGAGCCCGCAAACAGTTGGCTAAAGACAAGCAGACTAAGGATATGGATTACTGGAACCATGTTCTGTGGTCCGATGAGACCAAGATAAACTTATTTGGTCCAGATGGTGTCAAGCGTGTGTGGTGGCAACCAGGTGAGGAGTACAAAGACAAGTGTGTCTTGGCTACAGTCAAGCATGGTGGTGGGAGTGTCATGGTCTGGGCCTGCATTAGTGCTGCTGGCTCTGGGGAGCTACAGTTCATTGAGGGAACCATGAATGCCAACATGTACTGTGACATACTGATCCCCTCCCTTCGGAGACTGGGCCACAGGGCAGTATTCCAATATGATAATGACCCCAAACACACCTCCAAGACGACCACTGCCTTGCTAAAGAAGCTGAGGGTAAAGGTGATGGACTGGCCAAGCATGTCTCCAAAATTAAACCCTACTGAGCATCTGTGGGGCATGCTCAAATGGAAGTTGGGGTAGCGCAGGGTCTCTAACATCCACCAGCTCTGTGATGTCGTCATGGAGGAGTGGAAGAGGACTCCAGTGGCAACCTGTGAAGCTCTGATGAACTCCATGCCCAAGAGAGTTAAGGCAGTGCTGGAAATTAATGGTGGCCACACAAAATATTGACACTTTGGGACCAATTTGGACATTTCCACTTAGGGGTGTACTCACTTTTGTTGCCAATGGTTTAGACATTAATGGCTGTGTGTTGAGTTATTTTGAGGGGACAGCAAAGTTACACTGTTATACAGGCTGTACACTCACTACTTGTAGCAAAGTGTCATTTCTTCAGTGTTGTCACATGAAAAGATATAATAAAATATTTACAAAAAAGTGAAGGGTGTACTCACTTTTGTAAGATACTGTATATGTATAAATAAAACAGTAATAATTGTTATTAACATATTAACCACTTAACCGCCAACCCCCCACATCGCAATAAACCTAATTAACCTATTAACTCCTAAACTGCCAACCCCCCACAACGCAAATAACTAATTTAATTACTAAGCCCCCTAACCTAACACCCATTAATATAACCCAATTACTACTAAATTAAACTTAAAATAAAAAATACTAACATAAAATTACAAAAAAATTAATCTAACATTACAAAAAATAAAAAAGTCTAACATTACAGAAAAAATAAACAAAATGATCAAAAATAAAAAAAATAAACCTAATCCCTATGAAAATAAAAGTCCCCCCAAAATAAAAATGCCCCCTAATCTAAACTAAACTACCAATAGCTCTTAAAAGAGCCTTTTGTAGGGCATTGCCCTAAGTTAAACAGCTCTTTTACATTAAATAAATACTAAGTCCCCCCTAACAGTAAAACCCCCCACCCACCAAACCCCCCAAAATATAAAAACCTTATACTAAAAAAAAACTAAACTACCCATTGCCCCTAAAGGGGCATTTGTATGGGCATAATTAGACTTTGAATAAGAGCTTGCCCACCTCATTCTAAATTACTTGAGCAGTGTCTCTCAGTTAGTCTAGTTCATGTCTTGCTGCCTGCGGCCGAGGCGGTGGGACATGTATATAGTTATATTGCTGCTTTGGTAACGTAAACTATCTTAATACACATTAAACTTACAATGGGCTCTATAATAGTAAATATATGGTTGTATGTCCCCTTATCATATTATACTCTTTAGCTGTAATCCCTTTTAGTACACTCCCACCTAGACATATCATATTTATAGCCCTTCCCTCCATTAATCCCTTAAAGACCAGGTAGAATCGTGGCTGTGAAGTACATTTTCTTTTTTTTCTTTTATAAACGTATATATTGGTGTGCAATTGTCTCTGCTAGAAAATGTCTATATGTCTCATGTAGTCTCCTCAAGCACATTCAAAATAATGGTTATGCAGCAGATTCTAGTTCTCTCCTTAACTAACACCTACCTTGGGTTAATATTTTCCCCACAGGACCTGTATCTGTATTTATTTTCCATATGTTCAAGAAATTTGCTAGAATACTATAATATTTCAAAATAGAAGTTTAACATTTGAGACCCATGAGTGGTCTTGTCACATCTAGATACCTTCTGCCATAATACTTACTCTCTTAAAATAAGAGGCCCATGATTGGCATCTTTAGTTTGTTTAGAAGACTTGCATTATGAAAAATGATCCCACTACTATAAAAATGAGGCTTCTCATCTGAGATCCAAAAGTGGTCTCCTGGGTTTGACCACTCCTCCTGTTTCTTTGAAATATTCATTTATTATCACAGGTCCAAGAGTGGCCTCTTTCTGTCATTTTCGAGGTCTTCATCAGGCTATATGGCATTTTACTGGTATACAGACTGCATGATACATATGCCTCTGTCTTTCTGATTTCCATTGATATATTCTTGTTGTATCTATCCCCTGTAAAATTGCTTTTTTGTTCTGTGTGACATAAATATTACTTCTACAATGTTGTATGCCTTATAATGAACCTCAATAAAAAAAAAAGGAAAAGTTCAACAAAGCATACAAAAAAAATAAATGTTAACCCCCCCCCCCCCACAAAAATGGATTAACAAATGACAATTATCAGTTTTAAGAATAGAGATGTGTCCATATAAGTGATCCTAGGAAAAATGTCCAGTTAGGGGTCAATTTATTAAGGTGCGGACGAACATGATACTCTGTATCGTATCATGTCCGCCGCACATCGATAAATGCCAACAGCATACGGCATTTATCATTGCACCAGAAGTTCTTGTGAAATGCTTGTGCTATGCCGCCCCCTGCACATTCATGGCCAATTAGCCCCTAGCAGGGGGTGTCAATCAACCCGATCGTATCCGATCGGGCTGACTGCTGTCCGCCACCTCAGAGGTGGCGGACGAGTTAGGGAGCAGCGGTCTTAGGACCTTTGTTTCTCAACTTCCACTTCAGGCGGAACTAAAGCGGAGTGGGTAGGAAGCAGCATCCGCTGCTTCATAAATCGACCCCAATGTGTCTAGTGAATAATGAAAGAAATCTTCTTAAGGTGTGTCCTTCCTTGTTGTATGAAGTGTGAAAAGGTGTGTGGCAATATTCAATGAAATATTCGATGAACAAATAATCCAAAAAAGTAATCCCAAAATAGTAAAAAAGTAAAAAAGACAAAAATGAAAAATAAAATATAGAAATAAAAATAAATAAAAAAAAAAAAAAAAGTAAAAAATATATAATCTTTATTTTTTTTTATAAAATTACTGCAATAGGCAGTATCTTGGGGGTAAAGTTGGGGGAGTTGGGTGTTGAAAAAAAAACGGCGACGAAAAGTGCCTTTACATTGCGGTCTAAGGGGAACTGTGTGTTCCCTGTAAATATAAATATATATATGTATATAAACATATACATATATTTACACTTTGCTGCTATCACTGCGCTATTTACCCTTTCGCTATGCGAGGTTCTCATGCCGTGTCTCACGGCATGAGAAGGAGGCTCCCATAGGAGCCTATAGAAGCGCGCTCTCGTGAGTGCAATGCTTCCCAGTAATGAGATCGGTAGCTCACGTTCAAATTTCTGGTAACTTATAATACCAGCGCACATTAGCTAAAACGATATTTAGCACTCCACTTGGAATATGGCCCTTAGTGTATTATACAAAGATTTGCTTTGTATATTTTCATTTTGTCTTGAAACTTTGAAAACGCTGTCAAATAAACTGAGTCATATCACCACACCATCATTATTGCTGTTCTCAAATTATTTCATATTTCTATGTTTGTATAACTAGAATCATTTATGCTGCAAAATCTATTACTGTGTTTTTGATATTATTAATATGCAGTGCAGCCTTTGGTCCTGGGGTATGGAATACACTGCTCCCTTTTTTTAAATATATTTTAATAACAATAATAATTTTTGGAAATTATTACCACCTGAAACAGCATATGGGAAGACTTGTTCAAAGAAAACAGAAATCATTTTGGCTCAGCAGAGCAGATTATTGTAAAAGTCTCTAATGATAGAAGTTTCCTGTGGAACACATGTTGTACTAATGTAATGGAATATGGAGCTGTTTTAAGTACAGCCAGAAAGCCATTTGCTTGATATAATGTAATTAGAGTTGTCTTGTACACCGTGTAAAAAGGGCACTAATATGTTTGTTTGTCAAAAGGCAAATACGTTATAGTGGGTAGATCTGTCGCTGGACTGGCCGGGTCTTTTTAATGGGACATGATACAGTTTGAGAATGTAATATAGTAGGCTAGATTACGAGTGGAGCGCAAAATTTTGCGATTTCGCAAGTGTGATATTTGCGCTCCACTCAGTAATACCAGTGCACACAAATGTGCGCTGGTATTACAAGTTAAGTGCATTGCGAATGCAGCCTCGCATTCGCATTGCCTGGAAGCTTTGGGAGCCTCGTTCTCATGCTGTAAAACACAGCAGAGAACCTAGAACAGCGCAGGGGGTAGGTCTCGCAGCGTTGGCCAGCAAATTAAAAATTAATATGTATATGAATATATACAGTACATATATATTTATGTGCTTATATGTAAATATACACATATTAACACATAAAGATATATGTATATATTCATATACATTTATATTTAAAGTAAAAACACAGTCCCCATAGACTGCAATGTAAAGACACTTTTCAGTGGCGTTTTTTTCTAACACCCCAGATCCCCTCACTTTAACCCCTTATAACTGCTTTGTGCAGTTATTTTAAAAAAAAACAAAGCTGGTAATATTTTTTATTTTAAGAAAGGACATTGTTTTTTAAAATTGTTTGTCCTGTGAATCACAAAAGAAAAAAACTATTGTTATTTATGTTCCCTTGTCCTGTTAGCTCTGAAAATGGTGATTTTTCAATTCTCAGAATTGAAAGTGCACACTACAGATTTGCTAAAATATGCCCCTAATTGGCCCCAAAATTTGTTGTAGTGAGGAGCGTGGCCTCTGAAAAACAACTACAGCATGCAATGTGTTAATGTATTCAGATAGTTGCATTGCAAGTTTACAGGACAGCTTGTAGATTTAGCTTCTGGGAGTGAGGTCAGGGCTTTGTGACCTTAAAATCGGTCTCGAGTTCAAGTCCAATATAACTTCTATATCCCCTTACACAACATCCATAAATATGGATGACCAGGCCCTAAGTGAGATCTAAAAAAAGCTTCCAATCAACTGACAAAGCTGAAAGGGCAGATACTAATCTCTCTTTACATCTGGAATTTTCTAGTGTGTACTTCCTACCTGCCAGCATCTACAGAAAATACACACACAGAAGACTTCTCAGGTTCATATGTAGTCTGAAGGCCACCAGTCGCCCACCATTGGCTTAGATTGTTGTTTCTATGTGTTAAGTTATGCAATGTATGATACTTAGTTTGATAGGAATAGCTAGAATTGTTCTATACCTTAGCAGAAATAGTGAAATATGTAGGAGTAAACACATTTAGAGTTGACCACCACAGTAGGCCAAAAACTTTAGAGCAAACATCGTATAATATGACAAGATATTTTGCTTTTAAATAGCTACATAGATGTCATGCATACCAGGCTGCCAAGGCCACCTCCTCCCATATTGTGGAATTATTGTGTCCCCTACCATTGTATTGTTTCCCTGATTGCACATTGTCACGGAAAGAGCTGATCTCTGCTGCTTGGCCCCTTCATGCCTTGCCAGGCTTATGGAACTACTCGCCGGCTGGGCTTGCTAGTGGACCCCGCTGAACTTTAACCTAGATCGCTCAAGAGGCCCTTTGCCCCAGAGCTCCGCTCTGTTGGGGGTTTGTTAGGCCTTTGGTGGACAAGGGTTAAGGAGAGTGCTGAGGGGGAGCTCGCTCAGGAACAAGGGGTTTTGGACACCCCCCACCTTAGGCTGTTCCTGAGTACCTCTGCCAGGCCTTCACTCTGGTCCCCAGTAATGGATCATGTTGCTTTTTGGACTGTGGCATCTGGGGACCATGAGCTTTCCAACCACACCCTGGAAGGGCTGCCGCTTCCCCAGGATCACCCCAAAACTGCAACCTAGATACTGTGGGGGTCTCTATGTGACTATGGCTCCTATGGAGGTGCCAGCCTGCCTGGAGGGGCAGGAATGGCGGGATCAGATAAGGCTCTTATCAAGATAAGATTGTGTATAAAAAACCTGTGTGGTATTCTCAATAACGTCTGTTCATGTTTCACCTTAATACTGGTCTTGTCTGGTTATTAGGGTGGGCCCTTGCTAAAATCACTTTCTCTGCTCTATAGCTACAAGTTCCAGGTACAGGAAGGACCCTTTTGGTGGAGCTATCCAGCCGGGGTAGCCGGACTCCGTCACAACTGGTTGGCAATGGTGGGATGCTTCCTTCTACCTGGAACATCCAAACCACCACCAGGCTCACTTTGGATAGAGCAGCAGTACTCTGGGCTTAAAAGAAGTACACTTAAATATTTGCTGGATGTTTGTGGACAAGTGGCCAGCAACAAATCCAAGGCAGTAATCAGGCCAGTGAGCCCGGCAGCTGGGGCAGTGACCAGGCCAGCGAGCCCTTAACTGGGGGGACTGAGATGTCCGAGGTTCACAGGGAGATCCAGTGGCAGCTGGCACTCTATGGGACTACCCCACCCCAGGAGATCATCACCCAGATTATTGCGGACACTACACGCCTCAAGATGCTAGAGGTCCAGAAAGCTATGGGGGAGCCGTGCCGGCCAACCTGAGGCCTACTCCCCCTCAGAAGAAGCTACCCCATGAGGCTTTCCGTGCCTTTAAAGAAGGAGAAGAGGAGATCGATCGATGCCGAATGGGTTACCCTCCTGATTGGGAAGCTGTCGGGGAGAGCCCTGGATGCCTTTGAGGCCATTAACCTGGAAGACAAACGTAACTATGAGCGGGTAAAGGGGAGCATCTTGGCGAGGTATGCCATCACCCCTGATGCTCACCGTCTGAAGTTTCGGAGCCTGAGGAGATGAGAGGGTCAACCCTTTACAGATTGGACCCACCAGTTCACCCACTCCCTGGACTATTGGTTTCAGGTTGCCAAGTGGCGCAAGCATCCCAGCTCATCTTTATGGAACATTTTTAAGACAGGAGGTAAGGAAATGGGTCAGGGATTGAAAACCGGAGACAGAGGATCAAGCTGCTGTCCTGGCAGACCAATTCCTGGATGCCCAAAGCCCGGTTCGCCCTGAACCCTGTCTGACAGCCCGCTCCACTCCTGCACCTCCTCGGCCTCCAGTGACCCAACGGCACCCCCCTGCTCCACCAGCTCCACTCCTATCTTCTGGGCCCAGTCTGCCCCGGAAGACAAGAATCCAGTGCTACAGGTGCAATCAAGTGGGCCATGTACGGACCAATTGCCCCAAGAGTCTGCCCCACCCCAACTGGACCAGAGCACCAGCTGGGGTCCCCAGAGGTGCGGCTCACTGTTTTGAGTCAATGAGCCCAGTGGACACCGCTGATCGGGCCGAATACGAATTTGGGGTTCTGCATGAGGTAGAACCGGTGCAGGCGGCAGCTGGCGACAATCAGCTGCACCATCGCCAGCTGTTATGGATCAAAGGCTGGCAGGCCCAAGGACTACAGGACAGCAGAGTCACCAATACTCTCTTCCAGCTACACCTGGTCACCAGTTCAGACCAGATGAGGAGATCTATTACAGTTTGTGTGGCTGAGGGTAAGGTGCTCTGGGTTCCCTACAGCACAGGTGGACCTAGATTTGGGTGCCGGCTCCCGTGCTGTTGAAGTGGAAGTCACGGTCCACTTGCCAGAGGAAGTCTTATTGGTAAATGACTTGGGATATCTCGCATCCTCCTTCATTATGGATGGCCCTAAGGATACTTGCCCAGTCACCACTCACCAACAAACCAGGATCCAAGCTGTTGCATTTGACCCTGGGACCCAGGTGAGCCACCTTTACCTGACTACTACCCCGACCGACCACCCTGTCTCCTGTGTTTCCTCCTTTGACTTTGCCCAGGAGACTTTAAGCAACCCGACGTTAGCCCCCTACCGAGCTCGAGCGGGGACTGACCCAGGGAGGTTACAAGGGAACTGTTTTGAGTGGGACTGAGGACTTCTGTACTGGGTTACCGAGGGTGGTGGGAGCAAGCAGATGCCCAAGCGACAGCTGGTGGTACCTCAAAAGTATCATTACGACCTGCTGCACATTGGGCATGACATTCCCCTGGCAGGACATCTAAGGATTACTAGGAACCACCACCGACTGACCAAGACCTTCTTCTGGCCTGGGATTATGGGAGACGTTAGGCAGTACTTCCGTACCTGCAACATTTGTCAGAGAGTAGGGAAGACCGGTGACCACTCCAAAGCCTACCTGCATCCCTCCCTATAATCGACGAACCGCTTAGCAGGATAGCTGTTGACATAATCAGCCCCTTGCCCTGTCCAGTCCCTCAGGGAAGAGTTATATATTGACATTAGTGGACTATGCTACCCGGTACCCAGAGGCAATCCCCCTGGCCAACATCCAGCAGAGACCATAGCCGATGTTCTGCCCCAGATCTTAGCCAGAGTGGGTTTCACCTGGGAGATTATCTCTGACAAAGGGACTCAGTTTACTGCTGAAATCACCCTATAGCTATAGAGGCTTTTGGGGTAAGACCCCTGCCCAGCTCTCCATACCGCCCCCAGACTAATGGGTTGTGTGAGAGGTTTAACGGGAGCTGCTTTGGAAGTTCTTAGCCTCTCACAAGGACTGGGAGAGATACTTGCCGCACCTCCTGTTCACTTACAGGGAGGTGCCCCAGGAATCTACCAGGTTCTCCCCCTTTGAGTTAGTATATAGCCGGAGGGTGAGGAGGCTTCTAGACCTACTTAGAGCCCACTGGGAAGGATTAGTTGGAGAGGAGGGACACTCCATTGTGGGGTATGTCCTGGAGTTCAGGGATCGACTGAAGGACCTCGCCACCAGAGTGCGAGAGAACCTTCAGATCTCCCAAGGTAGGCAGAAGCGGTGGTACAACCATAATGCTCATAACCGCACCCTAAAAGTGGGGCAGAAGATTCTGGCCCTAAAACTGACCAAGACAGACAAGCTGCAGGCTTCTTGACAGGGACCCTACCGAGCGATAGAGCAGATTTGTGACACTACCTACTTGTTCGCCAAAAGTTCACATGAACGAGTCCGCTGGACCTTTCATCTGGACATTCTTAAGGCATACCAAGAGAGGCCAGAGGAGGTAGCCGCCATATGCGCTCCAGCCATGGAGGACTCAGAGAGTCTCCCCATGCTGGAGCTACCTGGGTGGAGTAGGGCGCCAGCAGGCGTAGAGGACATAAGGATAGATAAGCGGATAGGGACTGTGCAGCAGGAGCAAGTAAGGCAGGTTCTAGAGAGCCAACAGGACTTGTTCTCCATGGCCCTTGGGTAAACCTTAGTAGTAGGGCACCGGGGGAGACCCTGGGACAAGCGCCCCTGAGGCAGCCGGTGTACCGGGTCCCCGAGTCAGTTAGGGAAAGCATGTGCAGCAAAATTAGGGAGATGCTCGATACCGGAGTTATCGAGCCCTCCAACATTCCCTGGGCATCCCCGGTGGTACTGGTACCCAAGCGTAATGGCATGACCCACTTCTGTGTAGATTTCCATAGGCTTAATGACTGGACCACGACCGACACCAATCCTATGCCCCGGGTAGATGAGCTGTTAGACAGCATCGCCCAGTGTAACTTTCTAACAACGCTAGATCTGTGCGAGGGGTACTGGCAGATTCCTCTGGACCCGGAATCCATTCTGAAGTCGGCATTCATCACCTCTTTCAGCCTGTACCAGTTTAAGGTCATGCCGTTTGGGATGAAGAATGCTCCGGTGAAGTTCCAGAGGATGGTAGATCGCCTCCTAGATGGTCTCCAGGATTATGCCTGTGCATACCTGGATGACATCGTGATCTACAGCAATACCTGGGAGGAACACTTAGTCCACCTAGGCACCATGTTGGACCACATCAGGGCTGCGGGACTGATGCTGAAGCTAGACAAGTGCACAGTAGGACGCTCGGAGGTCCAATACCTGGGACACCGAGTTGGCTGCGGGAAGCAAAGGCCGGAACCGACCAAGATTGAGGCAGACGCTAACTGTCCAACCCCCAAAACCAAAACCCAAGTCTTAGCCTTTCTTGGTACAGCGGGATACTACCGCAAGTTTGTCCTCAATTATAGCACCCTGGCCAATATCCTGACTGACCTGACCAGAAAGCACTTACGCCAGCAAGTCCTGTAGTCCCCTGAATGCGAGGCTGCCTTCCTGCAACTGAAGACAGCGCTAATTTCTGCCCCTATGGAAAGGTAATAACTAAGCGCCAACTATATAACGCAACAGACCTCCAGCTCTAATAAATTGGCACCTAGTTGCCAAGGATGCATTCAATTTTAAGATTGGATATCAGAGCGCCAAACAACGTAGGCAGGGTCTATGGGCAGATAGTCAAATACCAAAGGTAACAATAGGTTGAAATAATATGATTTAATACATAAGATAAAAAAGTTGGTACATTTAAAATTATACAACAATTAGTCATGGATCCATGTTACACTTTAAAATATAAATTGAAACACTAGGAACAATTGAAAAATGCTTGTAGAACAATAAATGACAAAAAAAAAAAAAAAAAAATCTAACAAATAATGTCTATCGCATAAAACTTAAATTCTAATATGTGAATGCTAGGAGCGCTTATGCACACTCTATTTATAAAAACAATGGGTTACAATGCACAGGTGGATAGATTCCAGGTTGCTTGAAACCGGTGGGTGTGAAATGTAAGTGGCTCCGAATTGGGGTTTTGCCTATGTGTTTATCCAATTTTGTAAATCCTAACAGGTGGACAAAAAATGTTACAGGAATGTCTAGAACCTGAATTCACAATAGAAGACCTGAGGTTGTGCCTATGTGTTTATCCAAAAAGGGTGTGAATCCTAACAAGTGAAAAAATGTGAGAAAAATATTGCAGTGGTGTGTGAACCTTATTTTCAAAATAAACAATTAATTCAAAATAAAACGATATACAAGTGTATTTTTGACAAATCAACTAATGCATACATAAAGCATAAATAGAACCAAAAAAAAAAAAAAAACAAAAAAAAAAAAAAAAAAAACAACAGCACAACTTTAATGTGTGTTTAAATGTGTTTCTGCTTGCAAATTGTGATGTGATGTGAACAAATATCTATTATAAACACTGAATAGTGGCAAAACTTTGTGATTGGATTGAAATTGAACACAGGCTCAGATTTGTCTGATATCCAATCTTAAAATTTAATTTCTGCCCCTATCCTGGCCGCTCCTAACCCATCCAAACGTTTTTGTGTTCATACAGATGCCTCCATGTTTGGGTTGGGAGCAGTACTGAGCCGGGTGGATGAGGAGGGCCGTGAACACCCCATAGCCTACATTAGCTGGAAACTACTACCAAGGGAGGTAGGCTATGCGGCAGTGGAGAAAGAATGCCTGGTATTAGTGTGGGCCCTCAAGAAATTGCAACTCTACCTATACAGGAGGGCCTTCACAGTGCTCACAGATCACAACCCCCTGGTATGGCTTAACTAGGTTTCTGGAGATAACGGATGCCTGCTGCGGTGGAGCTTGGCCTTTCAGCCCTTTAACTTTACAATTCAGTATTGGCCCGGGAAAGAGTAATGGCAATGCAGATGGCCTCTCCCGGCAAGCTGAATTGGAATAGCCCCACCGGACAGCCCTGAGCTGACCCGTCAGAATATAACCGGGTCTGCCGAACTTTGAAGGGGGGAGCACTGTCACGGATACCAGGCTGCCAAGGCCACCTCCTTCCATATTGTGGAATTATTGTGTCCCCACCAGCTTCCATTGTATTGTTACCCTCATTGCACATTGTCACAGAAAGAGCTGATTATTATTATTATTATCGGTTATTTGTAGAGCGCCAACAGATTCCGCAGCTCTGCCGCTAGGCCCCTTCATGCCTTGCCAGGCTTATGGAACTACTCGCCGGCTGGGCTTGCTTGCTGTCCCCGCTGAACTTTAACCTAGGTCGATCCAGAGGCCCTTTGCCCCAGAGCTCTGCTCTTTTTGGGGTTGGTTAGGCCTTTGGTGGAGAGGGGTTGGGGTGAGTGCTGAGGGGGAGCTCGCTTGGGAACCGGGGGTTTTGGACACCCTCCTCCTTAGGCTGTTCCTGAGTACCTTTGCTAGGCTGTCTCTCTGGTCCCCAGTAATGGATCATGTCGCTTTTTGGACTGTGGCAGCTGGGGACCATGAGCTTTCCAACAACACCCTGTAAGGGCCGCCGCTCCCCCAGGATGACACCCTAAAACCGCGCCTTAGATACTGTGGGGGTCTATGTGGGGTGGGGTATGTTACTTTGGCTCCTATGGAGGCAGGAATGGTGGGATCAGATAAGGATATTATCAATATAAGATTGTGTATAAAAGCTGTGTGGTTTTCTCAATAAAATCTTTTCGTGTTTCACCTTAAAGGGACAGTTTACTAAAAAAAATTCTCCCCTTTAATTTGTTCCCAATGATCCACTTAACCTGCTGGAGTGTATTAAATTGTTTACAAGTAGCTCCTTTACCCTTATATTGGCATTTGAAATTGTTAATTTAACATGTGGTATCCCCACCTATTCTGAAAGTTTGTGGCCGCTTGTACCAGCTATAGATAAGCTTTGTAAACACAGCCAGCAGAAGAAATTACACTCCCAGTGTGATAAAGCAGAGATAAGGTAATAAAATGTTGATTTTCCTTTGTTCTCTCAAAGTACTGGTGATTGTTTTAAGGACAGATATAACATAAAGAAGAAGGTATATGTGCACAATGTGATAAAGTAATGAGATCTGATTATACCTACAAGCTCAACCTATTTTATTAGGTTGTGGCTTCAAAACACAAAATCAGAGCTTTAATATACACAAAAAAGCCTTAAAAAGCTAATTTTCATACATTTGTTACTCTGTAGTTGGTAAAAAAAAGCAATTGTAAACACATTAAGGGAAAAACTATTTTACAGTACACTGTCCCTTTAATACTGGTCTTGTCTGGTTATTAGGGTGGGCTCTTGCTAAACTCACTTTCTCCGCTCTATAGCTACAAGTTCCAGGTACAGGAAGGTACCCAGTTGGGGTAGCCGGAGTCCATCACGATAAAAATGGTAAAAGATTTTTTTTTTATATAAAAGCAAGAGGTTTTCAATGTTCGTTTAAAACGATATATCATTCATGTTGGACTTGGACTCATGTTGAGAGTCTGATCCTGTGTGTAGGAAATAAAAACCATGGAACTTGGTCATCATTTAACATATGTAAAATGTAACCCTTCACTCAAAAGAGGAGAATCTTTTTGTTTAAATGAGACATCACATGCTCCTCAAGATATCATATGGTTATTATTATTATAAGTTTTTGTAGAGCGCCAACAGATTTATGTAGTAATTGTAATAATTGTAATAATTATATTTGTGCAGACGTTATTTCTGCCACAAATAAGCAACACATACAAAAGAACACTCATTGCCAAGAGGAGAGTTTTTTCTCCACTTGTAGACCAGGTGTCCAGTATTGAACAAGAGTTTCTTAAAGGGACAGTCAAGTATAAATTAAACTTTCATTATTCAGATAGGACTTTTAATTTTAATCAACTTTCCAATTTACTTTTATCATCAAATTTGCTTTTTTCTCTTGGTATTCTTACTTTAAACTAAACCTAGGTAGGCTCATATGCTAATTTCTAAGCCTTTGAGGGCTGCCTCTTATCACAGGCTTTTTAAATCTCTTTTCAACACAAAGATACAGAAAGTACACGTGGGCCATATAGATAACACTGTGTTCAGGCACAGGGGGTTATTTAAGATCTAGCACAACACAATGCTAAATTTAAGACAATAGATAATAAACAGTCACAGTCATGTGATCAGGGGGCTGGAAGAAGGTTCCTAGATACAAGGTAATCACAGAGGTAAAAAGTATATTAATATAACTGTGTTGGTTATGAAAAACTGGGGAATGAGTAATAAAGGGATTATCTATCTTTTAAAACAATAACAATTCTATGGTTGACTGTCCCTTTAAACTTCAATTGAAAATAAATAAAAACTAGACAGACATGCCTATTTTATTCAAATCCCACACTCTGCTGCACGTATGGGGATCATTCTGTTTCTGTCACATTTCAGTCTGGATTTCATCTGTTATGGCTCCCAGGCCCATTGGTCTACTCCTCTCTCTTCCCTTGCACAAATTTGCTGCATGTATGTAGTTTGAAATACATTATATCAGACACAGGGGAAGTACAAGCCACGTGGGTATGTCAAAGTCTGACCAATTTGATGTAGGTTTGTAGATAACAGAGGGGCTGCAGGGTCAGGGTTCTGATCTAAGATCAGATTTGTGTATATGTCTGACAGAGGGTTTGCAGGGCTAGGGATCGATCTGAGGTCAGATTTGTGTATGTGTCTGACAGAGGGGGCTGCAGGGTTGTGGGTCTGATCTGAGGTTGGATTTCATTATGTCTCTGACAGAGAGGTTGCAAGGTCTAATGCGGTTATGTTGCTGATAGATGGCCAGGGTCAGAGGACTGATTTAAGGTCTGATATGGGTTTATTGCCTAGAGGGGCTTCAGGGAAAGAAAGTGGTGTTGTAGGTTTAATGTGGCAATATGGCTGAAAGGCCCTGACAGGTCTGGGGACTAATATAGCAATGTAGCAGTAGATTGCTGGCACTGACACTCCATACACACCCAAGAATGAAAGGTATTCATGGTGCTTATGCACCAGTCAGAAGCTTGCATGGTTCACCTTGTTCATTTTTCTGGGGCACTCTTAGGTTAAGCAGCCTCTTTTAAAATATGTATTGCAAAGTTGCTTCAGAAACAAATTTGCTCGAGAGTAGGGTTGTCAATCATCCTGGGAGAGTAGGTCTGGTTTAAGCTTGTGGTGGTGAATGTCTTGAGAAGCCGACTGCTGTTCCTTAACTATTGTCTGCAGACTTAATGAGCCAGTACCACACCTGTTCAAAAGCTGCTTCATAGACTGAGCCCATAGTCTGCATCAGCAAATACAAACCAAAATGCCTATTAATTTTGGAATTATTCCATATAAAGACATAAGCTTAGTCCCACAATAGCTTTATTCCTATCAGACATTCTGCAAATCCTTATAAATTATAAATATGTTACAAAAAGGGATATCTTGTTTTTTGGACCATCCCCCAGGACAAATATCTACTAGCACCTGTAGGTATCAGTGTTAATTGCAAACTTTATGAGACCAGGGGGCCAATTTACCAACAGTCGGACGGACATGATCCGCACAGGGGATCATGTCTGTCCGACATCGCTGAATGCCGACAGCATATGCTGTCGTCATTTAACATTGCATAAGCAGTTCTGGTGAAATCAACCCGATCGTATCTGATCGGGTTGATTGATGTCCCCCGCCTCAGAGGCGGTGGATGAGTTAAGGAGCGGCGGTCTTAAAACTGCTGCTTCTTAACTCCTGTTTCCAGTGAGCCTGAAGGCTCACGCAGAAACAGGTATATTAAAGGGACAGTCTACACCAGAATGTTATTATTTAAAAAGATAGAAAATCCCATTATTACCCATTCACCAGTTTTGCATAACCAACATAGTTATATTAATATATGTTTTACCTCTGTGATTACCTTGTATCTGGGCCTCTGCAGACTGACCCCTTATCTCAGTGCTTTTGACAGACATGCAGTTTAGCCAATCAGTGCAGACTCCTAAATAACTCCACGGGAGAGAGCACACTGTTATCTATATGACACACATGAACTAGTACTGTCTGTGAAACATTTTCAAAATGCTCTGAGCTAGGAGGCGGTTTTCAACGGTTGAGAAATCAGTTTGAGCCTAGCTAGGTTTAGCTTTTTCAAAAATACCACCAAGGGAACAAAGCAAATTTGATGATAAAAGTAAATTGCAAAGTTGTTTAAAATTGCATGCCCTATCTGAATCATAAAAGTTTAATTTTGACTAGACTGTCCCTTTATGGGCCATTTAGCCCTTAATAAATTGGCCTCCAAGTCTCTAAAACTTGCCAGCATGGGGTCAAAATCATCACACAGACCCATGCATGGGCAGACCTCATTTAATTCTCAAAAAAGGGAGCTGAAAATGTAAGTCCCAAGAGAGTAGCAAGCTACCGCTGATAGAATCTAATGAAGCTCTCTGCAATGGAGAAGAAAATTTGACAGGGAACATCCAGCACTGATAGCAATTTTTTTTACAGTGAATACAAATGAAAATTGGTTTTCAGCGTACACTTGTTTCTAGGTTTGCATACATAACTTGTTTCTATCAGTGCAATAAGAAGGTTTTTTTTTATCTTGAGAAAAATTAGCTGACAAAGGGCAAGATAAACAGTAAGATCTGCTAGCATAAAATGCTCAGAGAATACAATGAGACCCATGAGAGAACTTCAGGCAAACCCAATAAAATGCCCCTGTTCAACCCACTCACCAAAGCTGCAGGACTAAAAACATAAGTGAGCTCTGGATAGTGTACTTTTTGGAACAATTTTTACTTCTTATTTTAAAATCACATTTGAACATTAAATATATTTTACTGTGTACTTTAAATACAAATTGTACTGTATAATTTAAATTCTTATTAGGACGTATATTTAAAATAATTGTAATGTGTATTATTAGTACAATTTTGAATTTAAATTTTTTATTTCATAGTTTCAGTATGTTTTTTAAACTGATAATTTTATTGAGCATTAAAGGGAAATTAAACACGTTGAGATAGTAATATAAAATGATAAATCTTATATATATATATATATATATATATATATATAAAAGCTCAGCAATATACTTTTATTATTTATTTTGTCCCCTTTTCCTGTAATTTCATTCTGAAATTGTGATAATTTCAGTTCATGTTAGAAATGGAAGTGCAGAGCACTGTTATATTCAACACAGCCATTGGTTGCACACTCTAGTGACCCATGTATAACTGTCCCTAATTGGCCACAGCAGAGAAGGTAACCTAAGTTCCCACAGCTCCCATTGTTTTATAGACACTAAAATATTACACTTATTTTATTTAAACAGCTAATACAACTTTAAAAAATACATCTACATATTCTCGGACTAATCTTTTCTTTGAATACATCATTCTATCTAGCATTCATTTAGTGTTTAATGTCCCTTTAATGCAATATATAAAAGAAAATGCACTTAAGAAAACACAGTTTATCTAATTGAGCAACTTGCAATAAAAGTGGAATGATACTGGGATACAATTAATAGGTTAGTCCATAAAGGGAGGAACGTCACTAGTAGGGGTGAAGTTTTGATCTGAGTTGCAAGTAACAGCTCAAACAGTATCCACAGATACATTTTAGCTGTTGTTTAGAAAAATTTGAACATAAAGGGACAGTCTAGTCAAAATTAAACTCTCATGATTCAGATAGGGCATATCATTTTAAACAACTTTCATATTTACTTGTATCATCAAATTTTCTTTGTTCTCTCTGTATTCTTTGTTAAAAGCTAAACCTAGGTAGGCTCATATGCTAATTGCTAAGCCCTTGAAGGCCGCCTCTTATCTTAGTGACACTTTTTATTTTAAAGCTAGGCAGTGCTAGTTCATGTGTGCCATATAGATAACATTGTTCTCACGCCCATGGCGTTATTTATGAGTCAGCACTGATTGGCTAAAATGCAAGTCTGTCAAAAGAACTGAGATAAGGAGGCAGTATACAGAGGCTTAGAAACAAGGTAATCTCAGAGGTAAAAAGTATATTAATATAACTGTGTTGGTTATGCAAAACTGGGGAATGGGTAATAAAGGGATTATCTATCTTTTTAAAAATACAAATTCTGGAGTAGACTGTCCCTTTAATGACTGGGCATTTTTGAGAAATAAAATGTTACCTTGACTCATACACCCAAGTGACTTTTAATGCCTGTATTGATCTTAATTGGTTTTACATTTGAGTTTATGTAAATAAGAAATATCTATCCAGTTGATTTGTATAAAGCACATAACTTACAGCTAATTGTAGCTCCAACAAGTGAGTACCAATCAGAAGGGGATAAAGGAAAAAACTCTATAAAACAGAATCACGCTATGTTGCTATTTCTCTCTTTTCTTTGAGGAAAACAGCATCCTGGGAAAACTAGAGGTTTTATGGACCTTATTATTGTATTGCTGTATTGTTCGACTTATATTCCAAGTTGCTCAATTTGTTAAAGGGACATTAAATACTAAATAAATGCTAGATAGAATGAGGCATTCAAAGAAAAAATTAGTCTGAGAATAACATGTAGAAGTTTTTTTAAAGTTTCATTAGCTGTTTAAATATTGATAAAATAAGTGTAAAGTTTTAGGGGCCGATTTATCAATGTCTGGCGGACATGATCTGCTGTAGCGTATCATGTCCACCAGATATCACTACATGCCGACAGCGTATGCTATAAAAAACGCTGTCTAAACTGAGTCATAAGCCACATGACTTTGCACTTTGAAACCACCTTATTATTTCCATAGTTAGCAATACACTTAGTGCACAATACACTTTATGGTCTAACCCGGAAGTACTTCTTTAGGTTTCCAGTGAGATCCTGTTTACATTTTTTTGGCGCCAAAATTTGCCACACCCCTCTTTTCTGATTGGCTAAAAAAGCCTTTAAATAACTAAACATTACACAAAGCTGATATTGTCTTGATAAAGGCCTCTTAGAAGGCCAAAACGCGTTGACTTTGTGACAAACCAGCCGAGTTCCTACTTACATATGGTATTTCTAAACGCCCCTGGTTAGCTCTGGACCTGAAGCCTTTTCCAAGAATCTCCAACTCCTGGATTGTTTTAAATCGGACTTTCATTTGGGACTATTTGTTCTCATTTCACTCTGGGACATTTGTTGTTTTCTTTTTCTTGGGCCGTCCCCTCCATATATCCTTATTTGGTTCTTAGGGCCCTGTGAAGTCCATTATATACATCTGAGCTCAGATTAATATTTATTGTTTATTTTTATATTGCTTCTCACTATACTTTTATTTTTATTTTTGTTTTTATGTTGGATTAAATAGTTTTTTTAGGAATCAGTTTTTATGATGGATTTAATTAGTTCTTTATAACCATTTAATATTGTTTCTTATAAATATTATAGCGTGTTGACACTTTGCATTCATACCCATTTGTATACAGTAACCCTCTATGCATTCATCTCCACTTTGTCCTACTGAAGATTTGCATTTCACAAGAAATACTTATGCAATGATAAATGCCGACAGCGTATGCATATTTATCTATGTAGTGGATCATGTCCACCCGACACTTGATAAATCGTCCCCTTAGTCTGAACTTTAAATGAGTAGTAGATTTTCTTTCTATTGATTTCTACTCCCCCTGTATCATGTGACAGCCATCAGCCAATCACAAATGCATATACGTATATTCTGTGAATTCTTGCACATGCTCAGTAGGAGCTGGTGACTCAAAAATTGCATGATCTGTCTGAATCATGAAAGTCTAATTTTGACTTTAAACTGTGTTTTCTTAAAGGGACATAAGTCCAAAATGTTTACTTCATGATTCAGATAGAGTATACCATTTTCAAATGTACTTATTTTATCAAATTTTCGTATTATTCTTGTTATCCTTTTTTTGAAAAGCCGGAAGGTAAACTCAGGAGTGTGCACGTGTCTGCAGCACTATATGGCAGCATATTAGCAATAATGTTATACATTAGCAAGAGCACTAGATGGCAGCAGATTAGCAATAATGTTATACATTAGCAAGAGCACTAGATGGCAGCAGATTAGCAATAATGTTATACATTAGCAAGAGCACTAGATGGCAGCAGATTAGCAATAATGTTATACATTAGCAAGAGGACTAGATGGCAGCAGATTAGCAATAATGCTATACATTAGCAAGAGCACTAGATGGCAGCAGATTAGCAATAATGCTATACATTAGCAAGAGCACTAGATGGCAGCAGATTAGCAATAATGCTATACATTAGCAAGAGCACTAGATGGCAGCAGATTAGCAATAATGCTATACATTAGCAAGAGCACTAGATGGCAGCAGATTAGCAATAATGTTATACATTAGCAAGAGCACTATATGGCAGCAGATTAGCAATAATGTTATACATTAGCAAGAGCAGTAGATGGCAGCACTATTTTCTGTCATGTGGTTCTTCAGGCATGGCTTGCTACATACCTAGGTTTGTGGCACAGTAACACCTCCTTTATCTATTTACCTATATAAACACACACACACATATATATATATATGTGCACATAAGCTAGCTGGCACTCACATACAAGAAGCTGAAAAATACTAAATATTTAAACTAAGCATTGATGAGGCAATTGAGAGGTGTATGGGCTGATCATCTATTGGTCAAATAACATTGAGTGGGATAGTAACTTTTTTTCCTCTTGGCTAGTAGTTTTTAACCCCTGACTAGTAAACTATAGTGATCATATTTTTCCATCTATATATATATATATATATATATATATATATATATATATATATATATATATATATATATATATATATATATATATATATATATATATATATATATACAATCATGGCATATTTTATTATTTTTCAATATCTCTTTATACAATTGGGAGTTGGGAATAGTGATATGTTACACGCATGTTAGAAATTGCTGGGAGGTGTCAAAAGTCAATCCCTGAATTAAAGGGACAGCCAATACCAGAATTTTTGTCATTTAAAAAGATAAATAATCCCTTTATTACCCATTCCCCAGTTTTGCATAACCAACACAGTTATAATAATACACGTTTTACCTCTGTAATTACCTTGTATTTAAGCCTCGGCAAACTGCCCCCTTATTTCAGTTCTTTTGACAGACTTGCATTTTAGCCAATCAGTGCTGACTCCTAGGTAACTTCACGTGTGTGGGCTCAATGTTATCTATATGACACACATGAACTAACGCCCTCTAGTGGTGAAAAACTGTCAAAATGCATTCAGATTAGAGGCAGCCTTCAAGGTCTAAGAAATTAGCATATGAGCCTACCTAGGTTTAGCTTTCAACTAAGAATACCAATAGAAGAAAGCAAAATTGGTGATAAAAGTAAATTGGAAAGTTGTATAAAATGACATGCCCTATCTGAATCATGAACTTGATTGTGCCTTTAAGTTGCTCTAAATGATCGAATGTTCTGCTCTACTTTACGTGGCAGAAGAATTCCAGAGATGAAACGTTCCTCTAGCAGATCCGACATGACGCCTCTCTGCGGATTTTATTGCTCTATAAAATTCGTCACTGATTGCTAAAATTGGTATTTAGATATTTGTCGTTCTTGTCTGAGCTGCTAACAGATTTGCAATGTAAGTTAAGCTGACGGCAGGTTGATGTTGACCTTTTAAAATGTCTTAAGTAATCGCTCAAAATAGCAAAACAACTTTATTTGGGGACAAATGGCTTTGCCAGAACAATTGTGAGTCTGAGCAGAGCACAGCAACATTCAGTAAATTGTCTGGCAAGATGCCTAAGCACAGTAATGTCAGAGGGTGTGAAAGTTCTCACCTTTTTGAAAACTGATATCTCCAGCTCCAGCTTTTGTTATTAGTGGTCAGTGTGTAGTTTGCAACCCTTAATCTGTTCCATTTAATTCAAAAACTCACAATAAACCATTCAAAGGGACATGATACCAACTTAAAAGTTGTAGCTTTAAAAACCTGACTAAAAATATCACCTTAATATCATGTAAAAAGGGATAATACTTTAACTCTAAACCTCAGAAGCCCCATCCTATTGTAAAGGGACTTTAAGCTGTCAATCAGGACACTCGCCCCCCCCCCCAGGACTTGCAAGCGAGCGCGCATCTGTTATGTGCACCATAGTCATGTTGTTTCCTTCATGAAATCACAGTAAGCAAAGTGTTAACTTTGTACTGATGAAGCTGATTAGCTGTTGCTTTTTCTCCAACATGTAGCTGCCAGTAGCTGAAAGGAACATAAAGCTCAATTTTTTCTTTCAGATAGAACCTGCGATTTTAAGCGACTTTCCAATTTACTTCTATTATCATTTTTTTATTTTCTTGTTTGCTGAAAAGCAGGAGTGTGCACGTGTTTACAGCACTATATGGTGCTCATTAGCAAGAGCACTAGAAGGCAGCATTATTTCCTGTCAAGTAGTGCGACAGACATGTGCACCCTACCTATCTAAATATTTCTTCAACAAAGAATAAGAGGACAAAGCAAATTTGATAATAGAAGTAAATTTAATGGAAACTTTTTTTTTTTTTAATATTGGATTGTCTATCTGAATCCTATCCCTTGAAGGAGAACTCTACTGTGAGCTGAAGACATTTTGAGGTAAAATATTTTCTTTTTTTTAAATAGAGATGCTCATGTATTATATTCTTGTCAGCTTTTTACAGTTATAATAAAAAATACTCAGTCCCACTGTCACCAGTTCCAGAGGATTACAGTGGCGCTACATAAGGCAATTGGAAATGCCAAAGGATGAAACAAACAGACACTGGCAGCTCTTTAATAGCTATGGTAATCTGGAATAAGAAAAAAGAAGGCGCTCCAATGGCTTAATAACTTAGAGTAAAGACCCCTTTAGCAATAGGTCCTCCTTGTACACAACTCACAAGATAGGAGCACTTATCACAAATGGCAAATAGTGCAGTTTGGGTCCTCAAGAGCTCCCCAGATAGCTCACCTCCGGTCACCACAATCAGCCACAGGTTTCAAATAAGATCCCTCAGCGAACAAATCACCATCCAGGATAATCATATGGCTAAAAAAGCTTCCCAAGTAAACAATGAGAAGTGAATTTATTAAAAAGTTCAATATACAATTAAAAAATATGCCGGACGCGTTTCGCAAGTGAACCTTGCTTTATCAAGCAGCACAATGATAAAAACAGTGGTGACCAAACACAGACATATGTATGTATTTATACACACATATTATCAATCAATTTTGACAATAACAGATGCATACAATTACTAAGTTAATGTTTTAACCCTTGTGTGGACATAACAAATACCAATAATACATACAAATGACTCACAAAATAGTGATGGCATCTCTTTTGCCAAAGTCCATTTACATTGGAGTTTGTTAGCGATGACGTCATTTTTACGCCATTACCCCAATCACACAATATGCTAATTAAAAAACTATGCATATCTATGACCGCTAACAGCCTGGGGAATCAGCTCTCACTATATGAACTCAGAATTCCATTTGGTAAAGCGAGTGTGAATTTCGTGAATCACTGCAGCGTCATATGATCCAGACATATGATAACAAGATCATGTGACTCTGATCAAAGGACTCACCAAAAGAGAAGCTAGTAACTCTGTTATGTTACAAAATACAAGGAACACAGTTATGCTGCATCACTTTCAAGTGATTTAGCATATAGGTACAGGTATACCTCACTTTTCAGCGCTTCGCTAATACAGAGCTTTGTGGAGCTGAAGTTCAACCTCCAAGGATTTTGAAACAGTCTTGTAATCTTTGTAAAATTGCAAGAAAAGCGACTTGCACCATTTTGTTATGTGCAGTTCATTCTGTTTACAGCATTACAGTGCAATCTGTGTCTCAGTGTTATAGTCTGGCAAATTTTACTACAGTAATGGTCACTATTTTCCAGGTACAGTATTTATTAAATACTAATTGAATACTGTACTGTGCGAGTGTTAAACGAAATGTAGCACTATTGCACCCCTAATATAAGTTTTTAAACACACTGGCAAGTGAAAAGAAAGCTAATACCGCCTTGTTTCACTTTAAGGCGGGTTTTACTTTACAGCAGGCTCTGGTCCCTAACCCACTGTATAAGCGGGGTATACCTGTATTGTGTCCCTCTAACAAAGGTTTTTCATATATTTGAAGAGGACAGTTTGGCATCAAAATTCCAGACTCAACACTTCTCTATTCTACACAGTCATTAGTTGTACCTTGTACGCACTTTACTGACCAATTTATAACTGTCCATAATTGGCCCCATCAGAGAAAGAAACTTAGGTTACAACGTGCTTTGTGGACACTAAAACAATTCAAACAACTATTATATTTATAAAAAAAAAAACCTGCAGATTATTATGAAGTAAATCTTTGTTCTGAATACATTAGACTGTCTAGTATTTATTTAGGGCTAGATTTTAAGTGCAGGGTGTGAATTTGCGCAAAGAATAACGCATACTATGGTATTACAAGTGGATGGTTAAATATTTTAGCCAAATCCTCTTAACATGCCCAAAACTTTTTTAGCGTACTTTATAGCATAGTGGGCTAGATAACAGGTATTATTGCGAGCGTAAATAATTATTTAGCATGCCACTTGTAATCTAGCCCAGTGTAGGGTGTGCTATTAGCACGCTCGTGTATTACAAGTGGTGAGTTAAGTTTTGAGCTTGAGCGCAATCTAAAATACTAGTGTAAAATTTAGAGCTTTTTAAGAAATGAAGTAAATTATTTTTACTAATATAGCTCAGAGAAGCATGAAGAACTCTACTACTTGTGCAACATTGGTTTAGTGCATGCTCAGCTTAGCAAACCATCTGCATAGCGCTTGAGCAATATCCAACATGCATATTACTGCCCTCCCCCAGAGAAGTTTGTTGTATGGGGAATTTAGCTCACCTGCACTATGCAATAAAGCGATAAAAAATAATTTTGTTTTGGTAAGATGAGCTCAAAAATATATGTGCTATTAATTGAGTTTGTGCGATGTTAACGCACAATAGCGCTTATACTTGTAATCAAGCCTTAGTGTTTAATGCCCATTTTAGATTTACTCTAAGGGCTCTGTGTACAAAGCAGCCTAAGTTGCTCCGGAGCCCTTGCGGGGCACGTTCTCACATGTGAGCCTGCTACTCGCTGCTTATTACACTCTTCGCCACCACTGAGAAATCACGAGAGCTCGCTCACTCTGAGTGATTGACAGTCCCTTCACTTGCTTGATTGGTCACGCAAGTAAATGGGTGGGCATTACACACTCAGTGGAGTGTGTAATGATGCATACGGGCCAGCGGACGAACAGATCCGCTGCCTGTATGCAGCACAGGCGTGCAGACAGCTTTTCAAGTTGAGAATCTGTCCGCAGGCATTTAATACATGGTGCCCTAAATTGTATAAAATAATTAGTTGCTCAGGTATCATGAATTTATATAAATGGTTAAGTGGAAACCCCCTACACATATTAGACAGTAATTATCACTAATCATTTATTATTTTCACTGTATATTTTGCGTCCATGAAATTCTGTTAAAATCTCTGCAAAAACACCATTAAAAACCTGTGATATCCCTGTTCCTTATAGGTTTTTTTATTTGTTTTTAATGTGTTTCCGAAATTTGAGTTCATATTTTTCATATAAATTGGAATGACTTAAAGAACAAAAGTTAAAAAAATCTATATATCTATATAATTATCTTTATTCTGTATCTCTCTCTATCATCTATCTATCATCTATCTATCTATCTATCTATCTATCTATCTATCTATCTATCTATCTATCTATCTATCTATCTATCTATCTATCTATCTATCTATCTATCTATCTATCTATCTCTATATAGATCTATATATCTATATCTATACATAAATATATACATATACATACGGGTTGTCTCTATCTATTTATATATATATAATTTATAGTTATTATTTTTGTTTTGTGTGAAAAAGGATAGGAAAAAATAAATAAGATAATTGGTGTGAATCATGGGTGTGTTGGCACTTCAGTGACTCAGTCAAGTAGGCCTAACGTACGTTGATAGCGTGAGCAAATGAGATGGCGTTTGCGAGGGGGAGGGGAGATTATGGCCCTAGGTTATTTTGCAGCAGAGGATTGGCCTGTCTAGATATTACAGCTCATGAGCACTGAAGAGGAAATGAGATGTGTAAATCAGGACATGGTAGGACTAGTCCTGAATAAACATTATGATGTAGTCATAGATTTAATCCCACTGGGACACTGCTTGTGTTTTCTTTTGATTTTTGTGTTTTTGCGTTCTGATGGTTTATGAATCATGGCATGAACAAGTGGAATATTTTTTCTAGGTGTAGTTACACTTGTGTTTCCTAATTAGAGTAGGAGATTCCTGTCTGCTTTAAGGGGCCACAAGAAAACAAAGGGATTGCGTAGAACAGAAGCAAAGAACAACCTGAATTCATAAATGAATTCATAAATCCACTATATTGTATAATTAAAGGGATATTAAACCTCAGATGTTTTTTTCCCATGATTCAGATAGAACATAACACTGTAAATAACTTTCCAATTTACTTCTATTAACACATGTGATTGATTCTCTTAGTAGCCTTTATTGAAGGGGCACCCATTCACTATTGGATACGAGCTCAACACATCTGATGAGCCAATGACAAGAGGCATATATGTACAGTCACCAAGCAGCATCTAGCTCCAAGTAGCTCATTGTTATTCCTGAGCCTACTTAGATATGATGTTCAAAAAAAGGATACCAAAAGAATGAAGCAAATTTATAATAAAAGTAAATGGAAAGCTGTTTAAATTATATACTCTATCTGTATCGTTGAAGTTAGGGATAGTAAACTCACATTTTTTCTTTCATGATTCAGATAGAGCATGCAATTTTAAGCAACTTTCTAATTTACTCCTATTATCAAATTTTCTTCATTCTCTTGCTATCTTTTTTTTGAAAAAGTAGGAATGTAAGCTAAGGAAACGGCCCATTTTAGGTTCAGCACTCTGGTTACCGCTTGCTGATTGGTGACTACATTTAGCCACCAATAAGCAAGTGCAACCCACTGAAACAAAAATGGGCCGGCTCTTACGCTTACATTACTTCTTTTCAAATAAACATACCAAGAGAATGAAGAATAATTGATAATAGGAATAAATTAGAAAGTTGCTTACAATTGCATGCTCTATCTGAATCATGAAAGAAAATATTTGGGTTTACTATCCCTTTAAACTTGACTTTATTGCCCCATAAATGATTGTAGAAGATAACGCACATTTATGTAAATAATTATGTGATACATAAAAAAGACACACACATAGTGATATGAGCAATAAATGTGTGGAAAGCAAAGTTATTGCTGCTAAATAGTGCTGCAGTGTTGCAAATTAGCCTCAGTAGCACTTAAAGGGATATGAAAGTCAAAATTAAACTTGCATAATTCAGTTTAAGACACCTTTAAATTCACTTCTATTTTCAAATGTGCATTGTTCTCTTGCTATCCCTTGTTGAAAAATAATATGCACATATCCTTCACTAGTGGGAGGTAGCTGCTGATTGGTTCCTGCACACATTTGTCTCCTGTGATTGGCTAACTAGATGTGTTCACCTAGCTGCCAATGTTCCTTCAGCAAAGAACATTCCACTTCACTTACAGGATAATGTCCTTTTTATTCTTAAATACATAATTCTATATATGTTTGTATATACCTATTCCTTCATATCTATTCCTATAGATTTATAGATATATATTTTACAAGAGCTGTGTCAGATATATATAGAAATATATTTGTAATAATAAAAACACAATTTATGCTTACCTGATAAATTTATTTCTCTTGTGGTGTATCCAGTCCACGGATCATCCATTACTTGTGGGATATTCTCATTCCCAACAGGAAGTTGCAAGAGGACACCCACAGCAGAGCTGAAATATAGCTCCTCCCCCATAAATTGTGTTTTCTCTTGTAAGGTGTATCCAGTCCACGGATCATCCATTACTTGTGGGATACCAATACCAAAGCTAAAGTACACGGATGAAGGGAGGGACAAGGCAGGAACTTAAATGGAAGGAACCACTGCCTGTAAAACCTTTCTCCCAAATATAGCCTCCGAAGAAGCAAAAGTATCAAATTTGTAAAATTTTGAAAAAGTATGAAGCGAAGACCAAGTCGCCGCCTTGCAAATCTGTTCAACAGAAGCCTCATTTTTAAAGGCCCAAGTGGAAGCCACAGCTCTAGTGGAATGAGCTGTAATCCTTTCAGGAGGCTGCTGTCCAGCAGTCTCATAGGCTAAGCGGATTAAGCTACTTAGCCAAAAAGAAAAAGAGGTTGCCAAAGCCTTTTGACCTCTCCTCTGTCCAGAGTAGACAACAAACAAAGCAGATGTTTGATGAAAATCTTTAGTAGCTTGTAAGTAAAACTTTAAAGCACGCACCACGTCCAGATTGTGTAACACAAGGATGGAACCACAATCTCTTGATTGATATTCTTGTTAGATACCACCTTAGGTAAGAACCCAGGTTTGGTACGCAGGACTACCTTATCCGTATGAAAAATCAGATAAGGAGAATCACATTGTAAGGCAGATAGCTCAGAGACTCTACGAGCCGAGGAAATAGCTACCAAAAAAAAAAAAAGAACTTTCCAAGATAAAAGTTTGATATCTATGGAATGAAGAGGTTCAAACGGAACTCCTTGAAGAACCTTAAGAAGCAAGTTTAAGCTCCATGGTGGAGCAACAGGTTTAAACACAGGCTTGATTCTAACTAAAGCCTGACAAAATGCCTGAACGTCTGGAACATCTGCCAGACGCTAGTGCAAAAGAATAGACAGAGCAAAAATCTGTCCCTTTAAGAAACTAGCTGACAATCCTTTTTCCAAACCTTCTTGGAGAAAAGATAAAATCCTAGGAATCCTGACCTTACTCCATGAGTGACCCTTGGATTCACACCAATAAAGATATCTACGCCATACCTTATGGTAAATTTTCCTGGTGACAGGCTTTCGTGCCTGTATTAAGGTATCAATAACTGACTCGGAGAAGCCACGCTTTGATAAAATCAAGCGTTCAATCTCCAGGCAGTCAGCCTCAGAGAAATTAGATTTGGATGGTTGAAAAGACCCTGAAGTAGAAGGTCCTGTCTCAGAGGCAGAGACCATGGTGGAAAGGATGACATGTCCACTAGATCTGCATACCAGGTCCTGCGTGGCCACGCAGGTGCTATCAGAATCACTGATGCTCTCTCCTGCTTGATCTTGGCAATCAGTCGAGGGAGCAGAGGAAACGGTGGAAACACATAAGCCAGGTTGAAAGACCAGGGCGCTGCTAGAGTATCTATCAGTGTCGCCTTGGGATCCCTGGACCTGGATCCGTAACACGGAAGCTTGGCGTTCTGGCGAGACGCCATGAGATCCAGTTCTGGTTTGCCCCAACGGAGAATCAGTTGTGCAAATACCTCCGGATGGAGTTCCCACTCTCCCGGATGAAAAGTCTGACGACTTAGAAAATCCGCCTCCCAGTGCTCTACACCTGGGATATGGATAGCTGATAGTTTTTGAAACTTCTAACATCTCTAGGGAACTTCTTGTTCCCCCTCGATGGTTGATGTAAGCTACAGTCGTGATGTTGACCGACTGAAATCTGATGTACCTCAGAGTTACTAACTGAGGCCAAACCTGAAGAGCCTTGAATATCGCTCTTAGTTCCAGAATATTTATTGGAAAGAGAGACTCCTCCTGAGTCCACGATCCCTGAGCCTTCAGGGAGTTCCAGACTGCACCCCAACCTAGAAGGCTGGCATTTGTTGTTACAATAGTCCAATCTGGCCTGCGAAGGTCATACCTTTGGACAGATGGACCCGAGATAGCCACCAGGGAAGAGGTTCCCTGGTCTCTTGGTCCAGATTCAGTTGAGGGGCCAAATCTGTGTAATCCCCGCTCCACTGACTGAGCCTGCATAGTTGCAGCGGTCTGAGATGTAAGCGTGCAAATGGCACTATGTCCATTGCCGCTACCATTAAGCCGATTACTTCCATACACTGAGACACCAAAGGGCGAGGAATGGAATGAAGAACCTGACAGGAATTTAGAAGCTTTGATAACCTGGACTCCGTCAAGGTAAATTTTCATTTCTACAGAATCTATCAGAGTCCCTAGAAAGGAAACTCTTGTGAGTGGGGATAGAGAACACTTTTCCTCGTTCACTTTCCACCCATGCGACCTCAGAAATACCAGTACTACGTCCGTATGAGACTTGGCAATTTGGAAGTTTGACGCCTGTATCAGGATGTCGTCTAAATAAGGGGCTACTGCTATGCCCCGCAGCCTTAGGACCGCCAAAAGAGACCCTAGAACCTTTGTAAAGATTCTTGGGGCTGTAGCTAATCCAAAGGGAAGAGCTACAACTGGTAATGCCTGTCTTGAAAGGCAAACCTGAGAAACCGATGATGATCTTTGTGTATCGGAATGTGAAGATAAGCATCCTTTAGATCCACTGTAATCATATATTGACCCTCCTGGATCAGTGGTAGGATTGTACGAATAGTTTCCATCTTGAATGATGGAACTCTGAGGAATTTGTTTAAGATCTTTAGATCCAAAATCGGTCTGAAGGTTCCCTCTTTTTTGGGAACCACAAACAGATTTGAGTAAAAACACTGTTCCTGTTCCTCCTCTGGAACTGGATGGATCACTCCCATAACTAGGAGGTCTCGTACACAGTGTAAGAATGCCTCTCTCTTTATCTGGTTTGCAGATAATTGTGAAAGGTGAAATCTCCCTTTTGGGGGGGAAGCTTTGAAGTCCAGAAGATATCCCTGGGATATAATTTCCAACGCCCAGGGATCCTGAACATCTCTTGCCCATGCCTGGGCGAAGAGTGAAAGTCTGCCCCCTACTAGATCCGTTACCAGATAGGGGGTCGTTCCTTCATGCTGTCTTAGAGGCAGCAGCAGGCTTTTTGACCTGCTTACCTTTTTTCCAGGTCTGGTTTGGTCTCCAGACCGTCTTGGATTATTAGAGGAAGTTGATGCCGCACCTGCCTTGAAGTTTCGAAAGGCATGAAAATTAGACTGTTTGGCCCTAGATTTGGACCTGTCCTGAGGAAGGGCACGACCTTTTCCTCCCGTGATATCAGCAATAATCTCCTTCAAACCAGGCCCGAATAGGGTCTGCCCCTTGAAGGGAATGTTAAGTAGCTTAGATTTTAAAGTCACGTCAGCAGAGCATGATTTAAGCCATAGCGCTCTGCGCGCCTGTATAGCAAAACCAGAATTCTTAGCCGTTAGTTTATTCAAATGAACAATGGCATCAGAAATAAAATAATTGGCTAGCTTAAGCGCTCTAAGTTTGCCAAGTATGTCATCCAATGGAGTCGCTACCTGTAAAGCCTCTTCCAGAGACTCAAACCAGTACGCCGCAGCAGCAGTGACAGGGGCAATGCATGCAATGGGCTGTAGGATAAAACCTTGTTGAATAAATATTTTCTTAAGGTAACCTAATTTTTTATCCATTGGATCTAAAAAAGCACAACTGTCCTCGACAGGGATAGCAGTACGCTTTGCTAGAGTAGAAACTGCTCCTTAGGGACTGTCTGCCATAAGTCCCGTGTGGTGGCGTCTATTGGAAAACATTTTTCTAAAAATAGGAGGGGAAGAGAACGGCACACCTGGTCTATCCCATTCCTTATTAATAATTTCTGTAAACCTTTTAGGTATTGGAAAAACATCAGTACACACCGGCACTGCAAAGCATTTATCCAGTCTACACAATTTCTCTGGCACTGCAATGGTATCACAGTCATTCAGAGCAGCTAAAACCTCCCTAAGCAACACACGGAGGTGTTCAAGATTAAATTTAAATGTAGAAATATTAGAATCAGGTATCTTTCCTGAGTCATTAACATCACCCACTGACTGAAGCTCTCTTTCCTCAGCTTCTGCATATTGTGAGGCAGTATCAGACATGGTTCTTAAAGAGTCAGTATGCTCTGCATTTTGTCTCACCCCAGAGCTATCTCGCTAACCTCTAAGTTTAGGTAGTCTGGCTAATACCGCTGACAGTGTATTATCCATGACTGCCGCCATGTCTTGTAAAGTAAACGCTATGGGCGCCCTAGATGTACTTGGCGCCATTTGAGCGTGAGTCCCTTGGGCGGGAGTCAAAGGGTCTGACACGTGGGGAGAGTTAGTCGGCATAACTTTCCCCTCGTCAGACTCCTCTGGTGATAATTTTTTAAAAACAGAATATGATCTTTATTGCATAAAATGAAATCAGTACATTTGGTACACATTCTAAGAGGGGGTTCCACCATGGCTTTTAAACATAATGAACAAGGAGTTTCTTCTATGTCAGACATGTTTATACAGACTAGCAATGAGACTAGCAAGCTTGGAAAACACTTTAAATCAAGTTAACAAGCAAATATAAAAAACGGTAATGTGCCTTTAAGAGAAACAAATTTTGTCAGAATTTGAAAAACAGTGAAAAAATGCAGTAAATCAAACAAAATTTTTACAGTGTATGTAATAGGCTAGCAGAGCATTGCATCCACTTGCAAATGGATGATTAACCCCTTAGTTCAAAAAACGGATCAAAAAAACGAAATAGACATTTTTTAACAGTCACAACCAACTGCCACAGCAAGCTGTGGTCCTACCTTCCCCAATAAACGACTTTGGAAAGCCTTTGAGCCCTTTAGAGATGTCCTATAGCATGCAGGGGACTCCTGAGGGAAGCTGGATGTCACAGTTTGTAATTTTAACTGCACCAACTGTAACTTTTATACTATAACAGTGGAAAGCCTCAGTAAACTGTTTCTAGTCAAAATTTAAGCCAGCCATGTGGAAAAAACTAGGCCCCAATAAAGTTTTATCACCAAAGCATATATAAAAACGATTAAACATGCCAGCAAACGTTTTATATTGCATTTATATAAGGGTATTACCCCCTGAGAGTAAGCATGATACCAGTCGTTATTAAATCACTGTATTCAGGCTTAACTTACATTAATCCGGTATCAGCAGCATTTTCTAGTGTTTTCCATCTCTAGAAAAAATTATAACTGCACATACCTGATAGCAGAATAAACTGCACGCCATTCTCTCGCTGAAGTTACCTCATCTGTGTAATCCCCTCAGACATATGTGAGAACAGCAATGGATCTTAGTTACAACCTGCTAAGATCATAGAAACCTCAGGCAGATTCTTCTTCTATTTACTGCCTGAGATAAAATAGCACAACTCCGGTACTATTTAAAAATAACAAACTTTTGATTGAAGAAAATAAACTAGCTATATTTAACCACTCTCTCCTACAACGACCTTGCTTGTTGAGAGTTGCAAGAGAATGACTGGCTATGACAGTTAGGGGAGGAGCTATATTACAGCTCTGCTGTGGGTGTCCTCTTGCAACTTCCTGTTGGGAATGAGAATATCCCACAAGCAATGGATGATCCGTGGACTGGATACACCTTACAAGAGAAAAGTACATTATTTTCTACATTAAGAACATAGGAATGTAAATTATGCGTTTTGTGCATCACGTTTCTCAATTTAAATCTTAACGTGGTTGGGTTAGTGGCATGATAGCAGGTGCAAAATGTGCTGGACAAAGTGTATCTGAAACGGCAGTATTCCTGAACTTTTCACGTACCACAGTTTCAAGGGTGTATTGAAAATGGTGCAATGAACAAAAAAAGTGAGTCAGCGGCAGTCCTGTGGAAGAAAACTCTCAGTGATGAGTGAGGTCAGAGGCGGATGGCTAGACTTGTGCAAGCAAACAGACAGGCCTCAACTTTGAGAATCACATCAGAATTCAACCTTGGTGTGGAGAAAAACATATTGCAACACACCACTAGATGCACCTTGTCGCGGATGGGCTACAACAGCTGGCGGCCACGTCGGGCGCCACTGTTATCAGAGAAGAACAAGAGAGCACACCATCTGTAAGCACAACAACACCAGCACTGGACCATCGAAGACTGGGAAAAAGTCACTTGGTCTGACGAGTCATAGTTCCTAGTGCGTGATGTTGATGGCAGGCTCTAAATTTGGTGAAAACATAATGAATCTATGAACCCGTCATGTCTGATGAAAACTGTGCAAGGTGTTGCGGGCGGTGTTATGGTGTGGGGAATGTTTTCCTGGCACATGTTGGGTAAACATTGTTGCTGACCAAGTGCATCCGTCCATGTTAACAGTTTATCCTCAAGCAGATGGTTACTTCCAGCAGGATAATGCTCCGGTGCACAAAGCCTCTATCACTATGGGATGGTTCCTGGAACATGACAATGACTTTTCTTTGTTGCAGTGGCCCGCTCAGTCCCCTGGTCTCAATCCTATTGAACATCTTTGAGATGAGCTGGAAAGGGCTATTCGCTGCAGGCCTACACCTCCCTCGGATCTCCAGGAGTTGAGTGACACACCCATGTCTGTATGGTAAACAATACCTCTGCAACGTTTTTAGAATCTTGTTGAATCCATGCCTAGACTAATTCAAGCTATTTTAAAGGCTAAATGAGACTAAATAAACGCTATTAGGTAACTGTATCTAATAAAGTGGTCACATAATGTATATATATTATTCTCAGGCTAATCTTTGGTTTGAATAGATCGCTCTGTCTCTTTAATTGCTGATATATGAAAAACATATATAAATATTGAGTCTGACCTCCTAGGTTTAGATTTCAACTAAGAATACTAATAGAACAAAGCAAAATTGTGATAAATGTAAATTGGAAAGCTGTTAAAAATTACATTCTCTATCTGAATCATGAAAGTATTTTTGGGACTTGACTGTCCCTTTAAGTATATGTGATAATCAAGCACATTTAATTGAATTATCTCATTTGATGATTTAAGGATTGATAAGCTAAAATAGGAAACATTTGTTGTTATAAAATGTGTGTCAGTTGGTAAAATGTTGTCATATGCATTTTAAGGTCAATTTTCTATTTACAAATTATTAGTCATTTACATTATACAGATTTTGTTTGAATAGCAATTGTTATTAATTGGTGACTCCAAGATACATTACAGCCCTGTTTATGATGAATTGATAATTATCGTCTGCTTTTTTGATGTAGCAGCCAACTTTCTATCTGTTACACCTAACTTGCCAGTGATTGTGAATTGTTAACTTAATCTGTCAATAACAAAAACCTAATTATAAACTATTCTAAGCAATAGAAGTTTGCCATAATCACATCTTATTGACTTAGATTCACTGAGCAATGGTGTGAGAGCCAATGAATTACATTCTATTGATGTTAATTGAGTTATTCATTAAAACTCTCTTTTAAAATGTGTTCTCAGTTGACTACACCGTATGATGAACAAAAGAATTATTCTCTTAAAGGGACAGTCTAGTTAAAATTAAACTTTCATGATTCAGATAGAGCATGCAATTTTAAACAGCTTTCCATTTCACATTTATCATCAAATTTGCTTTGTTCTCTTGGCATTTTTTGTTGAAAGCTAAACCTAGGTAGGCTCATATGCTAATTTCTAAGCCCTTGAAAGTTGCCTCTGGTGCTCAAACATTTTCTATCATATATTTGAAAAATAAGTATTTACAAATTGGGAAATATCCTATATTATAAAAGACAAGTGTTTGTCTGAAGCCGTCATGCGCAGTACAGACAAACACTTGGCCTTAGACAGCTGATCGCACGCGCACCCACCCGACCTGACCGCAGCGCGAGGACCCGGCAAGTGGAAGAGCACAGCTGATCGCACGCGCAGGGGTGACAAACAGCAGCGCGAGGACCGGCAAGTGAAGGCGCACAGGAGAGAGAGAGAGAGAGAGAGAGAATGAATATAATATAACACAACACGGCCCGTGTGAACGGGCTTTAGGACTAGTATATATATATTTTGCCTGAAAAAAATGTTAAGGGGACACTAAAGTTTATATTTAGTGACTAAAGTCAAAATTAAACTTTCATAATTAAGACAGAGCATGCGGTTGCAAGAGATTTTATAATTTGCTTCTTTTTATATACACTTCCTGACGCGCCAGCTCCTACTGAGCATGTGCTCACGGGTATATGTGATTGGCTGAAGGCTGTCACATGATACAGGGGACCAGCAAATATAGTCAAATTTTAAATATGGCAGAGAAGAAATCTGCTGCTCATTTAACATTCAGAGTAAGAGCGATTGAGTTGTCTTTATATTATGCACTTGTTCATTATGCATTGTACAGTATTCAATTGGTCTTTTAAGTCATTTTAAAAATAAAAAGTAATACGGCTGTAATTGTTGTGTACAACTAGCTGATATGGACAACTGCATTTGCTTTCCTTTTGTAGAGGGACCTACCTCTGTAAGTGTGACAACAAAAACATTTATTTATTCAGGCATTTATTGAGACCCTCACAGGTGATTAGTTCGCACTCTATAAGTACCTCATAGATAGAATAGATAGATAGAGCAGGAACATTCTTTTTTTTTTTTTTTAAACTAAAACACAGTTTTAAAATTCTCTGTTTTAAAACAAAGAAAAAAAAATGACAATTTCCCTTTAAGTAATTTTATATTCACAATTGTTAAGTTGCCATTAAAATCAAATCAGCAGAGCCCCAGTAAATTATTCTCGGGTATTCCGTAAAGTGAATGTAAAGTATGTAGGACTTTTTACAGATTTGTGCTGCTTCTTTTTTACCGTCATAATCCTAACTCAATAAACGTTGTTGAGGCCTGGAAATAAAAAAGGACTGCACTTAAAAGGACACTGTACTCAAATTTTTTCTTTCGTGATTCAGATAGAGCATGGCATTTTAAGCAACTTTCTAATTTACCCCTATTATCAAATTTTCTTCATTCTCTTGGTATCTTTATTTGAAATGCAAGAAAGTAAGTTTAGATACTGACCCATTTTTGGTGATCAACCTGGGTTGTTCTTGCTGATTGGTGGATAAACTCATCCTCCAATAAAAAAGTGCTGTCAAGAGTTCTGAATAAAAAAAGCTTAGATATCTTCATTTTAAAATAAAGATAGCAAGAGAACGAGGAAAAATTGATAATAGGAGTAAATTAGAAAGTGGCTTAAAATTGCATGCTCTATCTGAATCATGAAAGAAAACATTTGGGTTCTGTGATGAGAGCAGGATGTGATGTCACTAGAATGTGGGCGGGGCTTAGGTCCGGTGTCTGTGTCGCAGTCAGTTTAGTACAATCAACCTGTCTGGATGTGTATTGCTATGCTCTGTAATAAAATAGAGTTGTACCATCATTGCTGTGTCCTGCATATGTCCTGCATCTCATGACATGGTGTCAGAAGTTCTGGACTGCGCTTCTGTTCCTGATCGATTGCAATGTCAAAGTTTACCCCACCTGAGCCTTTTGACTTTTCTCAGCCTGCAGCTTGGCCCACATGGCGTCGGCGGTTTCAGCGCTTCAGGATTGCATCCAAACTGAACAAGGAGAGTGGTGAAGTACAAGTTAATTCTCTTTTATACTCTATGGGGAAAGATGTAGAGCCAGTGTTCAATGCTTTTACTTTCCAAGAAGGGGAAGAAGTTAACTTTGATATAGTTATGGATAAACTCAGTGACCACTTTGTGCCCAAAAGAAATGTGATTCATGAGAGAGCTTGTTTTCACAAACGTAATCAGCGTGTGGGAGAATCTGTGGAGTCATTTGTGCGCAGCCTGTATGAACTAGCTGAATTCTGTGAGTTTGGTGTTGCTAAAGAAGAGCAAATCAGAGACAGAATAGTTATTGGAATTGCAGATGCTGAAGTCTCCCTGAAGCTGCAGTTAGAGCCTGATTTAACGTTAGAAGGGGCTATTAGGATGGCCCGCCAGAGTGAACTGGTGAAAAAGCAAAGTGCTGATCTGAGGTCTGAGAGTATTGTGGATGAAGTGCAACAGTCTAGGAAAACTACTAGTGAAAGGCACAGTGTGAGCGGTAGATCTAAAGTACTGGAAAGGCCTAGAAGTGGATGGGCGCAACATGGCCGATGCACACGGTGCTACCGGGCTCATGATCAGAGTGCTATATGCCCGGCCAGAGATAAAAGATGCAGAAAATGTAACAGAATAGGCCATTTTGAAGTGGTGTGTAAAACTGAATACATTAAGGAGATGCAGGTGGACAGTGACCAGGAGGGTCAGGAAGTGTCTTTTGTGGGGTCTGTTGTGGAACGGACAAGCTCAGAGGAAGATTGGAAAGTTACTTTTACTGTAATGGGAGCCAAAGTTGATTTTAAGATTGACACAGGAGCAGATATCACTGTAATGTCTTTTGCTGAATTTATGAAACTGCCTCGACAGCCCCAGCTGGCGAAGGTTACTACAAATGTCCATAGTCCTGGTGGCCGCATTGATTGTGTGGGGAAATTTCTTGCCAGCTGTGAGTACAAACAAAGGAAGTTCACCATGTGGGTGCATGTGATCCGAGGTCAGTGTGTTAACAGTTTATTGAGCAGAAAAGCAGCCTGTGACTTGGGCCTCGTGGCCAGAGTGAATGAGATCTCTGAAGATATGTTTGGCGAGTTGGGCCTACTGAACTGCAAACCTGTCCGTATAGCACTTAAAAGTGACGCAGTCCCATACAGTATTTCTACTCCTCGTAGAATTCCGTTCCCGCTCATGCCTCAAGTGGAGAAAGAGCTCATGCGCATGAAGTCTATGGGGGTTATTGAAGAGGTTGTTGAAGCAACTGATTGGTGTGCCCCCATTGTTCCAGTTGCAAAGAAAAACGGAAAGGTGCGCATCTGTGTGGACCTGAAAAGGTTGAATGAGGCAGTGAAGAGGGAGAGATTTGTGCTGCCGACATTGGAAGATATAGCCCCGAAGTTGGCTGGGGCGAAGTTCTTTTCCACATTAGACGCTTCCAGCGGCTTTTGGCAGATCCCCTGGATCCAAAGTGCCGCAAACTGACTACCTTTATCACACCGGTAGGTCGGGGCTGCTTCTGCAGACTCCCCTTTGGGATATCCTCCGCTCCTGAAATCTTTCAAAGGGAAATGAGTTCTCTCCTGAGTGGCCACGTGGGCACAGCGGTCATCATGGACGACATTCTAGTGTATGGGTCTACAGTGGAGGAGCATGATCAGCGTTTGAGTTGTGTGCTGCAAGCTATCAAAGAGTCTGGGCTGAAGCTGAATAAAGAAAAATGTCATTTTAGGAAAACTGAATTATGCTACTTTGGGCATATTATCAACATGGATGGCATCAAGCCAGACCCCGAGAAAATTCGGGCTATTGAACAGATGAAAAGCCCTTCTGATGTACATGAGCTGAGACAGATATTGGGCCTTGTAAATTACGTGGGCAAGTTTCTTCCAGATTTATCTACAGTTTTACACCCTATCACAGAGTTGGTTAAGAAAGATGTTGCCTGGGTCTGGGGACCCTCACATAAAAAGCGTTCCTGCATGCCAAGTCCCTGCTGGGGTCTGCCCCAGTGCTGGGGTTCTACGACCCTTCAAAAAAGACTGTGGTTAGTGCTGATGCAAGCAGTTATGGGTTGGGGGCTGCACTCCTGCAGCTGAATGACAACAAACTACAGCCCATCGCCTACTGTTCCCGCACACTGACGGCTGCGGAGTCAAAATACGCTCAAATTGAGAAAGAGTGCCTGGCTGCAGTTTGGGCCTGTGAGCACTTTCAGCGTTATCTAGTGGGTTTGGAGAAATTTAGTCTGGAAACTGACCACAAACCGCTAGTCCCTCTAATCAATTCTTATGACATTGACAAAACACCCTTGAGATGCCAGAGACTTTTCATGAGACTGCTCAGGTTCAATGTTCAGGCAGTGCATGTGCCGGGGAAACAGCTGGTTGTGGCAGATACACTATCCAGGCTCCCGCTGGCTGCTGCTGAAGAATCCTCCACAGAATCGGATGTGAAAGTGTATGTTGATTCAGTTCTGGCCTCTAAGTCCATTTCTTCAAGGAAACTGGAAGAGATAAAGAAAGAGACATATTTGGACACAGATCTGCAAGAAGTTATAAGGTACATAAAAGAGGGCTGGCCTGAGAGCCGGGCAGCCTGGATGTCTTTAAATGCTTACCAGCCAGAGAGGTCGCAGCTCACAGAGCTGGAGGGGTTGGTGCTGTTCCAAGACTGCATTGTAATTCCTGTCAGCATGAGGAAGGAGATGTTAAACAGGATTCACGATGGCCACTTAGGCATTACAAAGTGCAGAGAAAGAGCAGCTACAGCTGTGTGGTGGCCTGGGATCAGCTCCGACATTGCAAATCACGTGTCTAAATGTGCCTTTTGCCGGGAACGCAGGCCTACTCAGAGAAGGGAGCCCTTAATGTCTACTCCGCTGCCTGCGGGGCCGTGGCAGAAAATAGCTGCTGATTTATGTGAACTGCACGGGAAAAAGTTTCTTGTTGTGATCGACTACTATTCCAGGTATTTGGAAATTGCACCCCTGAATGATATCACAAGTCAGGCCGTTATCATTCGCCTTAAGAGCTTGTTCGCCCACTGGGGCATTCCAATGGAGCTGGTGAGTGATAATGGTATGCAGTTCGCTTCTACAGAGTTCAGTGCTTTCAGCAGGGAATATGATTTTGTACATTCCACGTCAAGTCCACATTATCCGCAGGCCAACGGAATGGCCGAAAGGGCAGTTCAAACAACAAAATTCATTCTAAAGCAATCTGAGCCGTACCTAGCCCTCTTGTCATACAGGGGGACGCCCATTCAAGCCACCGGGTTTAGCCCGGCACAGCTGATGCTAGGACGCCAGATTCGCACCACTTTACCCTCAGTGGGTGTCTTCAAGCCGCCTGGCCCTGTTCCTCAGGACGATGTCCTTAGGAGGGATGAAGAGGCCAAAAAGGGTTATTGTTTCTTCTACGACAGGAGACATTCTGTGAGGCCTTTACAGGAACTGAAAGCAGGCCAAAGTGTCAGAATTAAACTGGATGATGAGAAGAAATGGAAGACGCCTGCTACGGTAGTGGGCCGCTCTCCAGAACCAAGGTCTTACACAGTCCTTACAGAGGGAGGGACGGTTACACGCCGTAACCGAAGACATCTTCAGTCTGTACCTGAGAGTCTGGAACCGGATACCTCAGTACCACCGCCGGTGGGATCCCCTGTTCTAAGAGAGGTGCCTTCCCCTCAGCAAGATCACAGCGGGGATATATCTTTGCCTCCAGCAGACTCTTGTTCACCATCTTCTGTATCAGAGGACAGTTCATGCAAAGTTACATCAAGCGGAAGAGTGGTGAAACTTCCGGCCCGATACAGGGACTGACTTTAGCTAGAACAGTGAACGGAAGTATGGGCAGAATAATCCCATGGTCACTGTGGACTAGGGTAGTCTACCCCGATGTCCAAGTCAGGATGTAATTTATTTGTTTATGTTTTCTAATCTATCTGTATTTATAATGTTCAAAAACAAAAATGTTGTTGTATACCCTGTTGGTGTACCTTGTTATTTATTATATGCAAATGTATGCTTTGCCTTTGAAAAAGGGGAAGATGTGATGAGAGCAGGATGTGATGTCACTAGTATGTGGGCGGGGCTTAGGTCCGGTGTCTGTGTCGCAGTCAGTTTAGTACAATCAACCTGTCTGGATGTGTATTGCTATGCTCTGTAATAAAATAGAGTTGTACCATCATTGCTGTGTCCTGCATATGTCCTGCATCTCATGACAGGTTCAGTGTCCCTTTAAAGCGATATTAAGCAATAAATACCCGCTAGACATAAGGCTCCCTTTATGAAGCTGCAAATAAGTGAGCCTGCAGTCCAGGGGTCAAGTCGAGCGGGAACGCATGGGAACGGAGTTCCTGCACTATTTTTTCAGTAGGAACCAGACTTGTGCGTGGTGAAAAAATTCATTTTCGTTCGTTTCGGATAGATTCGGATGTTTTCGAATTTCGTTTTCGGATCGATTCAAATTCAGATACATTCGAATGCATTCGTTTCGGATTTGAATAAATTTGGATGTATTCGGTTCGGATTCGATTCGTAAATTCGGAAGTTCGGTATCTGTTACGTGGGATGTGCTGTGTATTAGACTAGTATTATGTACTGTAATATTAGGTGTAACCGATAGCAGAGTGATATAACCTAATATACAGTACAATACTAGTGTAATTGTGATTAGTCCATGGCCATCCGAATGTTACGAATAAATCCGAACTAATTCGGATTTATTCGTTAGATTCGGTGCTACGGTAATTCGGAAATTCGAATCGATCCGAACATCCGAATTTGACAAATTCGTCCGAATTTAAATTCGTAACGAAACGAAACGTACATGTCTAGTAGGAACTAAGTTCCCTCTGGACAGAGACCAGAACACTTGGAAGGAGCTGGAGCACAGTCTGGTTAGAGGGATAGTGAGATCCTCTAGTAATGGACAGTAACACTTCCTATAATACACTAAATATAAGACTGCCAGTGGTCCTGCTGTGTAATCACCCCGCAATGTGTGTAACACATGATGCTTACAATTCTGTGTGGCTTGCTCTGTGGTTATTTAGCTCCCCTAAATAAATAGGACTATTGCACCTTAAGTGGGTGAGACTCTGTGACAGAGAAGGATTCTCAGACCCAAAGGCAACCATTCAACCCTTCTTAGATTTAATTTTCTTTCATTAACCAAAGTGTATAGATTATATACATATTATTTATATGTATATATAATCTATAGATTTTGGTTATTGAAAGAAAGTTAATGAAAGTGTGTTGAATATATATAAAACAAAAATAATTGTGAGGGGGGGGGGGAGTCTTGGTGAGTTCCCACACTTATTTTTGTAGGATTTTACCCCTGCTGCAGTCGATAGTTAAGAAGCAGCGGCCATCAGACCACTGCTTCTTAATATACAATGCCAACTATAAAGGGGCGCTTCTAAATCCCCCAGACTTCTTCAACCTGGTTGATTGACAGTCTTTGCTCATGCCCGATTTTGAGCAGGGGACGGCATTGCACAAGGAGCGTATTGCTTCCTGCTAGTTGGGATGCCGGGTGGACAGGGGAGGAGATGTCTGCCTGTGTCCATCCAGGGATTAATTAATGGAGACCATAGATTAGCCTGAGAATAATATGTAGATACAATTATATTAGATGTTTAAATATTGAAGCTGTAAGTGTAAAGTTTTGGTTTCTATAAAGTAATGAGTGCTGCCATGTTTGAACTTAAGTTTTCTATTTTTTCCCTCTTTTGCTAAGGACAATTAGGGACAGACATAAATCAGGCTGCAAAAGAAAGATTGCAAAACACCTCTTATAGTTTCCGTTGGCTTTGGCCCACTTTCTTGTATAGTATGACTGACATGGCCAACAGCCAATAAAAAGTTGCAAACATTTAACCTCTTAATGACCAGTGATGTACCCTGTATGTTGCTCATCTTTTAATGGGGTGAAAGTGCGCTATTTCTGGAGGCCTGCAGGAGGGAGAAAGGTCATAATTGCGCGGTATTGCCACTGCCGGCAATACCCACGCTATTATGGGCCAAAAAAACGTTAACAATCAGCGACGTACAAGGTATGTCATGGTCGTTAAGGGGTTAAAAATATCAGAAATTATGAAGGGTATTTGTTTTTTACATTTTGCTGCCATATGTTTTGTTAGTATATGATACAAACTATTAAACTAGAGGATGTAATTATATGTTGATAACTTAATATATCCCTAACAGTAATTATCATCACTATTTCATTGCTGAGATAAGAAATCTAAAAGAATATACCTGAGGAAAGGGTGTGGCCGTAAGAAAGTGTTATGTTTTCTCCTCTTTAGCGTCACAGGCTAAAGAATGATTCTCAATAAAAAAAAATTTTTTTGCACAGCAGTATTTTATTGTATATATTTTTTATATTGTATGATATGTTTGTACAATTAGAAATGCACTTCATAAATCTTTTTCACTAATACAATAAAAAAATATTGTATTTTGGGCAATTATTATGGTGGTTAAACATTGTGTACAAATTATATATAAATTAAATATAAAATAATAAATAAATAGAACATTTATTTATAAAAGTAGATTGTCCCTTTAATTCTCAGTAATTCTTGGAAAATTATGCTTAATTAGTCTAGACAATAAACAAGCAATTGCACTTTAAATGCTTCAGTAGCAAACATTTATTAGTAACTTCCAGGAATATAATTTTATGTATGTCAGTTTTATAATGATTAAACATGTGGATGAGCTGAAATAAAGAATATAAATTTCTCTTACTACAGTGTTGTCTGTATAAATATGTATAGGGGGGCTTGGTTCCTCTCATAGCTGCAAAAGGTAAAATGTACCCTTCCACAGCTAGTATCCTGTATCAAAACTTTTCATGAGAGCATACTGAGGTATGCTTAGGAGAGTGTATGTATTATAAATGTACTTTTGCAACAATTATACATAAAGTACTCAGTTGACATGCACAGTCCTGAATCTATCTAGGTATGCTCTTATGGAATTTCAGCAAAGGATACAAAGAGAAAAAATACATTTAATAATAGAAGTACACTGGAATGTTGTTGTTTTTTTAAATTCAGGATTCTTTACCTGACACGACAGCTTAATTTTGAATACCACGTACCTTTAAATTTAAGTAAGTATCTACTAGGCTATGAGTGCCCTGTATCGCTATTTCTGTTTAGTAATAAAGAATTATATTTAGTTGTTATTTCAGGACGCTCTTAGCCTAATATACATTTTTAGGAATTGACAAAAAAAGATATAGGGCTATATTACGAGTGGAGCGCTATCGTTTGCTCGTAAGTGATATCAGGTTTTTGCGGCTGTTTGTGTGCAAGTTAAATTCTGCTCATATTACAAGTTAAAAGTAAATTGGAACCCGTGAGCACAATCATGATTTACGCTAGAATGATTACCGTGACCTCAAAAATCTGGTTAACCGTTATGCGACACAAATTTGCATAAAACACATAAAAATACATGTAAAAGTACAGTTACACTAACAATAACACTATCTAATAACAATTTTTTAAAGTTATTATATTATTATTAAAAAACTTTAGAAAAAAGGACTGCAAAGGGTTTTAAAATAGAGATACATACATACACATGTCTAAATATGTTTATGTATGTATGTATGTATATATATATATATATATATATATATATATATATATATATATATATATATATTGATATACATACATACATACATATATATATATGTTTAGATTTATGTACATATGTATTTATATGTGTATATTTGTATTTACAGACATATATACACATACATATGTATACATACATAGACATATATATATAAGTGCATTGGAGCCCTTTACATTCAAGTAGATGACATGTAAAATCATATTTATGCAAGATTGGTATTTAATAAAGGTTTTAACTGTGCATTTACTGTCAATTTTTCACATTCCAATGTTCTGCACATAGCATAATATGTTCTATGTATTTACTTAAACAAATTAGGATCATACTTTGTATACTTCTATGTAGCTTTTACAAATTACATTAAATTTGCTGCATTGCAAACTAAAACTGAGAGCTTCAGAATCGGGAGGGGCAGGGCGGTTCATTGGGCTGAACAGGGGAGTTCCTAGGATATGTCTTAAGCTCTCTCACAAGTCTTGTGAAATTTTGTAAGCATTTCAAACAAGCTGCTCTCTCTGATTTGTCTCACCAGCTGCATGCATGTGAAATTTGCTCAAAAGTAATATATACTAAAATATAGACAAAAGCAAGTTCAACTGTAGTGAAAACATTTCAGTTTAATTTGTAAATGATGCAAATGGAGCCATGTGAAATTTTGTAAACCAGAGAGCTTTGTTGCTTGCTATGGAAGGCATCTCTCATCTCTCTTGGATTTACAGGTTCCTGACCTTTTCTTAGAAAATTCAGCGAGTTCTGCCTCTGTGAAGTCAGCACTATGATCTCTCTCCAAACTCTCTGGGAAACTGAAGCTGACAGTTTGTCAGTTTTAATTTAGATAAAAGACATGCAAAGTGCAATCTAATTTGTAAAAGTTTAACATAAATATACAAAGTATGAGCCTAATTTGTTAAAGTTACACAGAAACTGTGAAGACATAATTAGAACTTGTAAAATCACAATCCTAAATACAATGCTGTATACAAAATAAACTACAAAATAGAAAGTGCAAAGTTTAAACGTAACAAAATTGAATCTGAAGTGTAAAGTGATATAAAATAGAAGGCACAAAGTGTAAATGCAGCAGAACTCTCATGCAGTGATATATTCCACTAGGCTTGTCCCTCCTTCAGATACAGAAATGCCCCTTGGAGAAGTAAAGCAAAATCTGCCTTTTGAAAATTTCACTAGGGATCTCGCAGTGCTGGAGGATCATTTTAGAATATCTCACCTGAGATTTTGAATATCAGGGTTTAAATGCCATATAGCACTGTAATTGTTTGACAGTGCTACATGCTCAATGTGACACTCAACTCCATGAGCAATGTTGTTACTGTATAAGGTTTTATTGCAACAGGATGACTATTCATTGAGAAGACATTTTCATTATTTAACTTCAGAAAGGGGCGTCTTGATGCCAATCCATCCACCGTCTCTTGAATGCCCATAACATAGTGTGCAAATAAAGTCCAGCAGGCCACCTCGTTTTGACAGACCTAAAGCAAACAAACAAACAAAAGATGACCTTTACATAAATACAAAGCAACCCTTTTAATGGCTGCCAGTGGCACATTGCCCAGGTCTGAGATAATCTTGCAAGTTCATTTTATTGTACACAAGTAGAGTCTGTAAGCTACCATGCACACATAGGCTCCTGTTCTGCAGCAGGCAAGCATATCTTCTACTTCAGACCTTTTCATACTTAAGTAAACACAGCTATTAAAAGTTTTACAAGTAAAATCCCACAGTACTTTTTCCAACTTTCCAACTCTCTTGTTGTAACGTTTAAGTTCCCTGTTGTTTCTCTTTGTATTATTCTGGGTAGAGATGTAATAATCACACGACAACTTGGCATATCTATAAAAAAACACTGTGTATTTTTAGTAGGATTACATCTAAGTGGTTGCTTTTGTGTGCATACAAAGCAAGGGCTATTACAATTGCTTTTTGTGGAAAAGGTTTGAAGTTTACTGTTAAAGGGACAGTCTAAACTTTAGTCTTAAAGTGTTACCTTAGATTAAGCTGCAAATATCCTCTGGCACCCTCTCTATATTATGCAGCAGGAACAGTAAAAAAAGTTATTTAAAAATGAATATTGTTTCTGGCCACTTTGAAATGACTATTAAGCTCTGCCCACTGATGACATCTTGATCTGGGCTGCATTAAAGGCTCACTAGTTACAAAAGACTCAGTAGTTGGATTCAACGGACTGTCAATGCTATTCTGCAGAGTGCCTAGATGTAGCCCAGATCGTGATGTCATCAGTGGGTGGAGCATGGCAGCCATTTCAAAGTAGGGGGAAATAATATTAATTTAATTTTTTTTTTATCTCTTCCTGCTGCATGATATAGAGAGGGGTGTGGAGGCTATTTGCAGCTAAATCTAATTTTGGGCTTTATGATGACTTAGGTGTAGACTGTCCCTTTAAATTAACACATTGATAGGTAATAGATCTAATCCTAGTTTAGTAATCACTATTTAATCTTTATATTTTGTAGGCCGTTTGTATTGCCAAAGCAATATGATACTTTATTTCAGAACAGTTTCATAAACATTATATCATCATGACTTCAGACTATAGCTATGGCTTTCAATAAGTATGATCCTACTGGTATTTTATTTCATATTTTATTTGCATTCCACTTTGACTTCAAGAAGGAACTATAAAATGATTTATATACACATACAGTATATTATTAAAGATATTTATAAGAGCATAAAAACACATCCTTTCAGCCGAAGACCTGGATTTTTCAGCCGAAGTCCTGGATTTTTTTCACGTTATTTTCTTTTGCATTCTTTGTTAAGATCTAGTTCCTTTCCATGACAGAATATCTAGGTAAACTCAGAAATGTACATATCTCTTGGGCTTTCTATGGCAGTGGCGTTTGCAATAATATATATATTCAAATATTTACGTTTTTTTTCTGGTATTGGAAAAACGTGGTTTTTTTTGTTAACAAGGTGATCACAATATTTCCAAGTCAAACACAGCGGATATTGTTAACTCACACAAAATACAATCTCAATTTTCCCCTAGTGTCCTCAGAAATGCTGATAATGGAAGCCGATCACTGAAATCCAACATGGGGTAATGGGGTTAATGGCGATTGTGTGTATGTTTTGCAATAGGATAGAGTGGTGTTTATGATACGTGAATATTTTTGGTATATGGTATAGTTGTTCAAGATAATTTTTAATTTATAAAAAAAAAAACATTTTCCATGTTTTAGTCATCTAAAATCAAGAACACTGTGAGATATTAATTTCCATAAGAACAAAGCACTAGAATTACATAATTAACAAGTACAAAATAAAAAGACAAGGCAACAACACTTACTCTGAATTGTAAATAAGCAGTAGATTCTTTTCTGCCAAATTTATTTTTTCTCCCATTTTCCAGCCCACTGTATCATGTGACACACATCAGCCAATCACAGACTAGTGTACGTATACCCTGTGAGCTTCTGCACATGCTCAGTAGGAGAGTAGTTGTTCCCCAGAAAGTGTGTATATAAAAAGACACATGTGCAAAATGTGATAATGGAATAAGTTAGAAAGTGTCTTAAAACTTCTGCTCTATCTGAATCATAAAAGTTTATTTTGACTTGAGTGTCCCTTTAACTCATCTTCTACAACAGGATTTTAACAGCTCTCACACTGTTAGTCGCAAAAATGCTAAGTGATAAGGTTTCAAATATCAGCAGAAGTTCCAAACCTCCCTGTACAGAACAAGGTTTGTCTTTGCTGAATATCTATTATTGTAAGAACAAGGCAACATAGGATGCTAAATAATGTATATTGTGTTTTTTTCAAAACATGTTTTTTGGGACTTCTGTTTATATAAAGACCTACGCCACTGATTTTGGTCGCCAATATACAAGCACTTTGAGTCCAACCCAGAGAAAAGCGCTATATAAATTAAATCGTTGTTATTATTATAATTATTACAAGACACTAAACTATCAAATCCCACTCACAAATACGCAATTGATGAGAATTGTTTAACATTCTTTCTGTATGTTGCAGCAATAATTTCTTTTTTCACGTGTTTCCTGCAAATCTCGTTAGCTATACGAGATATCACGTATATGTTAATTAAATACATATAGATACTGTATTTATATTTCTGGTCTGCCCAGAACAGAGGGACTATACAATATGCATCTAAAATTACGTCTGTTACCATTTCAGAGTTTGAGTATAATAGATTTATTCCAAATCATCCTGGAATACTGGCACACGTAGAAAATGCGGTTTTCCACCTTATCAACACCCTTTGTTCTTTGAATTTGACGTGCCCATTTTGTTGCCGAAATAAAGTACAAAACCTGTGGTTGCACCTAAGCTTGGGACATTGTTAAGAACCTCAGCAACTAGGCATGTGCATTAATTTAATGTCGAATGCGAATTCAATGAAATGTGTATATTCTAATGAATGCACCACGAAGTTTAAAGAAGACAAATAAAATACTGATGAAACTGTTCAGTATTCATTATTTTTCTTTAAATTACCTTAGGAGTAAAAAATATTTAGCTATAGCGCGCTAGAGAGTCGCGCTAATGCAAACACTTCTTTAGAGCCCAGGGCCGTGCTAACTGGAGGTTTAGTGAGCGCTAAAACCCCTATTAGCACGGCTCAGTGAAGAAGTGTCGTGATTAGCGCAGCTGCACAGCACGCTACACTTACCTATAGCGCACTGGGGAGACGCACTAATCCCAACACTTCTTCACAGAGCCCAGGGCTAGAGAGTCGCGCTAATGCCAACACTTCTTCAGAGCCCAGGGCCGTGCTAACTGGAGGATAAGTGTGCGCTAAAATTCCTACTAGCACGGCACAGTGAAAATGTGTCATGATTATCGCAGCTGCACAGCATGCTACACTTACCTACAGTGCATTGGTGAGACTCTCCTATTTCAACATTTCTTCACAAAGCCCAGGGCCGCACTAACAGGAGGTTTAGTGTGCGCTAAAACTCCTTCTAGCACGGCTCTGTGAAGAAATGTTGTGATTAGCGCAGTTGCACAGCACGCTACCCTTACCTATAGCGTGCTGGAGAGACGCACTAATTCCGACACCTCTTCACAGAGCCCAAGGCTGCACTAACAGGAGGATAAGTGTGCGCTAAAATTCCTACTAGCACGGCACAGTGAAAATGTGTCATGATTATCGCAGCTGCACAGCACGCTACACTTACCTACAGTGCATTGGGAGACGCTCCTATTTCGACATCTCTTCACAGAGCCCAGGGCCGCACTAACAGGAGGTTTAGTGCGCGCTAAAACTCATACTAGCACGGCTCTGTGAAGAAGTGTCGTGATTAGCGCAGCTGCACAGCACGCTACACTTACCTATAGCACACTGGGGAGACGCACTAATTCCGACACTCACAGAGCCCAGGGCTGCACTAAAAGGAGGTTTAGTGTGCGCTAAAACTCCTACTAGCACGGCTCTGTGAAGAAGTGTCGTGATTAGCGCAGCTGCACAGCACTCTACCCTTACCTATAGCGCACTGGGGAGCTGCACTCACTAATTCCGACACTCACAGAGCCCAGAGCTGTGCTAGTAGGAGGTTTATCAAACACTAAGCCTCCTATTAGCACGGCCCTGGGCTCCATGAAGAAGTGTTGAGATAAACGCAGCTCTCCAGCTCGCTATAGGTGAGGGTATAATGTTACAGGGGAACCTTTTCACATGTAGCAAAGGAACATTTACATTTGTTTAATGAAAAATAATTTAAATGTTCTACAAATATTTAGTTTAAAAATAAACGAATGCGAATAGCACGGCAGCTCAATATTTGGAAAACTATTTTTTTGCCTGTGCGCATGTCTATTAGAAACTCCTGGCAATGTTTCCTCATTAAAATACAGGTTACTACCATGGTATACCTATATACCTGCTATGTATGTGATCACCATTGTTAATTTGCTATGTATGTGATCACCATTGTTAATTTGCTATGTATGTGATCACCATTGTTAATTTGCTATGTATGTGATCACCATTGTTAATTTGCTATGTACGTGATCACCATTGTTAATTTGCTATGTACGTGATCACCATTGTTAATTTGCTATGTATGTGATCACCATTGTTTATTTGCTATGTATATGATCACCATTGTTTATTTGCTATGTATGTGATCACCATTGTTAATTTGCTATGTATGTGATCACCATTGTTAATTTACTATGTATGTGATCACCATTGTTAATCTGCTATGTATGTGATCACCATTGTTAATTTGCTATGTATGTGATCACCATTGTTCATTTGCTATGTATGTGATCACCATTGTTAATTTGCTATGTATGTGATCACCATTGTTAATTTGCTATGTATGTGATCACCATTGTTTATTTGCTATGTATATGATCACCATTGTTAATTTGCTATGTATGTGATCACCATTGTTAATTTGCTATGTATGTGATCACCATTGTTCATTTGCTATGTATGTGATCACCATTGTTAATTTGCTATGTATGTGATCACCATTGTTAATTTGCTATGTATGTGATCACCATTGTTAATTTGCTATGTATGTGATCACCATTGTTAATTTGCTATGTATGTGATCACCATTGTTAATTTGCTATGTATGTGATCACCATTGTTAATTTGCTATGCATGTGATCACCATTGTTAATTTGCTATGTATGTGATCACCATTGTTAATCTGCTATGTATGTGATCACCATTGTTAATCTGCTATGTATGTGATCACCATTGTTAATTTGCTATGCATGTGATCACCATTGTTAATTTGCTATGTATGTGATCACCATTGTTAATTTGCTATGTATGTGATCACCATTGTTAATTTGCTATGTATGTGATCACCATTGTTAATTTGCTATGTATGTGATCACCATTGTTAATCTGTTATGTATGTGATCACCATTGTTCATTTGCTATGTATGTGATCACCATTGTTCATTTGCTATGTATGTGATCACCATTGTTTATTTGCTATGTATGTGATCACCATTGTTAATTTGCTATGTATGTGATCACCATTGTTAATTTGCTATGTATGTGATCACCATTGTTAATTTGCTATGTATGTGATCACCATTGTTAATTTGCTATGTATGTGATCACCATTGTTTATTTGCTATGTATGTGATCACCATTGTTTATTTGCTATGTATGTGATCACCATTGTTTATTTGCTATGTATGTGATCACCATTGTTTATTTGCTATGTATGTGATCACCATTGTTAATTTGCTATGCATGTGATCACCATTGTTTATTTGCTATGTATGTGATCACCATTGTTTATTTGCTATGTATGTGATCACCATTGTTAATTTGCTATGTATGTGATCACCATTGTTTATTTGCTATGTATGTGATCATTATTGTTAATTTGCTATGTATGTGATCATTATTGTTAATTTGCTATGCATGTGATCATTATTGTTAATTTGCTATGTATGTGATCACCATTGTTAATCTGCTATGTATGTGATCACCATTGTTAATCTGCTATGTATGTGATCACCATTGTTAATTTGCTATGTATGTGATCATCATTGTTAATTTGCTATGTATGTGATCACCATTGTTAATCTGCTATGTATGTGATCACCATTGTTAATTTGCTATGTATGTGATCATCATTGTTAATCTGCTATGTATGTGATCACCATTGTTAATCTGCTATGTATGTGATCACCATTGTTAATTTGCTATGTATGTGATCATCATTGTTAATTTGCTATGTATGTGATCACCATTGTTAATTTGCTATGCATGTGATCACCATTGTTAATTTGCTATGCATGTGATCATTATTGTTAATTTGCTATGTATGTGATCACCATTGTTAATTTGCTATGCATGTGATCACCATTGTTAATTTGCTATGTATGTGATCATTATTGTTAATTTGCTATGTATGTGATCATTATTGTTAATTTGCTATGTATGTGATCATTATTGTTAATTTGCTATGTATGTGATCATTATTGTTAATTTCCTATGCATGTGATCATTATTGTTAATTTGCTATGCATGTGATCACCATTGTTAATTTGCTATGTATGTGATCACCATTGTTAATCTGCTATGTATGTGATCACCATTGTTAATTTTCTATGTATGTGATCACCATTGTTAATTTACTATGTATGTGATCACCATTGTATGTTAATCTGCTATGTATGTGATCACCATTGTTTATTTGCTATGTATGTGATCATCATTGTTAATTTGCTAAGTATGTGATCACCATTGTTAATTTGCTATGCATGTGATCATTATTGTTAATTTGCTATGTATGTGATCACCATTGTTAATTTGCTATGCATGTGATCACCATTGTTAATTTTCTTATGTATGTGATCACTATGTGACCATCATTGTTAATTTGTGTATGTGATCACCATTGTTACACCTAGATTACGAGTTTTGCGTTAGGCTTAAAAAGCAGCGTTGGCCGGTCCTAATGCTGCTTTTTAACGCCCGCTGGTATTATGAGTCTTGCAGGCACAGGTGTACTGCTCACTTTTTTGTCCAGACTTGGAAATACCGCAAATCCACTTACGCAAATTGTGTATCCTCTTTTTTCAATGGGACTTGCATAGCACCGGTATTATGAGTCTGCCAAAAAGTGAGCGGTAGATCCTCTCCTGTCAAGACTGGTACCGCATTTTAAAGTCAGTAGTTAAGAGTTTTACACTACAACACCGTAGCATAAAACTCTTAACTAAAGTGCTAAAAAGTACACTAACACCCATAAACTACCTATTAACCCCTAAACCGAGGCCCTCCCACATCACAAACACTAAAAGAATTTTTAAACCCCTAATCTGCCGAACCGGACATCGCCACCACTATAATAAATATATTAACCCCTAAACTGCCACACTCCCGCCTCGCAAACATTAGTTAAATATTATTAACCCCTAAACTGCCGTCCCTAACATCGCCGACACCTATCTACATTTATTAACCCCTAATCTGCCGCCCCCAACGTCGCTGCCTCTATACTAAAGTTATTAACCCCTAAATCTAAGTCTAACCCTAACCCTATCCCCCCTAACTTAAATATAATTAAAAGAAATCTAAATAAAAATTCCTATCATTAACTAAATTATTCCTATTTAAAACTAAATACTTACCTGTAAAATAAACCCTAAGCTAGCTACAATATAACTAATAGTTACATTGTAGCTAGCTTAGGGTTTATTTTTATTTTACAGGCAAGTTTGTATTTATTTTAACTAGGTAGAATAGTTACTAAATAGTTATTAACTATTTAATAAATACCTAGCTAAAATAAAGACAAATTTACCTTTAAAATAAAACCTAACCTAAGTTACACTAACACCTAACACTACACTATAATTAAATTATTTCCCTAAATTAAATACAATTAAATATAATTAAATACAATTAGCTAATGTACAAAACAAACAAACACTTAAATACAGAAAATAATAAACAAATTACAAGATTTTTAAACTAATTACACCTAATCTAATCCCCCCTAACAAAATAAAAAAAAAAAGCCCTACCCTACACTAAGTTACAAATAGCCCTTAAAAGGGCCTTTTGCGTGGCATTGCCCCAAAGTAATCAGCTCTTTTACCTGTAAAAAAATTACAAATCCCCCCCAACATTAAAACCCACCACCTACACAACCAACCCTACTTTAAAACCCAACCAATACCCCAATATCAGCCAATAGAATGCACGCTCAATCCTATTGGCTGATTGGATCATCCAATAGGATTGAACTTCAATCCTATTGGGTGATTGCATCAGCCAATAGGATTTTTTCTACCTTAATTCCGATTGGCTGATTGAATTATATCAGCCAATCGGAATTGAAGGGACGCCATCTTGGATGACGTAATTTAAAGGAACCTTCATTCAGTGTTAGCCGTCGGATGAAGAGGATGCTCCGCATCGAATGTCTTGAAGATGGACCCGCTCCGTGCCGGATGGATGAAGATAGAAGATGCCGTCTGGATGAAGACTTCTGCCCGTCTGGAGGACCACTTTGCCCGGCTTGGATGAAGACTTCTCCCAGCTTCATTGAGGACTTCAGCCCGGTTGGATGAAGACTTCTCCCATTAAGGTGATCTTCAAGGGCTTAGTGTTAGGTTTTTTTAAGGGGGTATTGGGTGGGTTTTAGAGTAAGGTTGGTTGTGTGGGTGGTGGGTTTTAATGTTGGGGGGGATTTGTAATTTTTCTACAGGTAAAAGAGCTGATTACTTTGGGGCAATGCCCAGCAAAAGGCCCTTTTAAGGGCTATTTGTAATTTAGTGTAGGGTAGGGCTTTTTTTTTATTTTTTTGGGGGGGGTTATTTTGTTAGGGGGATTAGATTAGGTGTAATTAGTTTAAAAATCTTGTAATTTATTTATTATTTTCTGTAATTTAGTGTTGTTTTTTTTGTACTTTAGCTAATTTTATTTAATTGTATTTAATTTTATTTAATTTAGGGAAATAATTTAATTATAGTGTAGTGTTAGGTGTTAGTGTAACTTAGGTTAGGTTTTATTTTACATGTAAATTTGTATTTATTTTAGCTAGGTAGTAAATAGTTAATAACTATTTAGTAACTATTCTACCTAGTTAAAATAAATACAAACATGCCTGTAAAATAAAAATAAACCCTAAACTAGATACAATATAACTATTAGTTATATTGTAGCTATCTTAGGGTTTATTTTACAGGTAAGTATTTAGTTTTAAATAGGAATAATTTAGTTAATGATAAGAATTTTATTTAGATTTATTTAAATTATATTTAAGTTAGGGGGGATAGGGTTAGGGTTATACTTAGGTTTAGGGGTTAATAAATTTAGAATAGTGGCGGCGACGTTGGGGGCGGCAGATTAGGGGTTAATAAATATAATGTAGGTGTCGGCGATGCTGGGGCAGCAGATTAGAGGTTAATAAGTATAATGTAGGTGGCGCCGATGTCCGGAGTGGCAGATTAGGGGTTAATAGTTATAATGTAGCTGTCGCGATGTTGGGGGCTGCAGATTAGGGGTTAATAAGTGTAAGATTACGGGTGTTTAGACTTGGGGTTCATGTTAGGGTGTTAGGTGTAAACATAAATTTTAATTCCCCATAGGAATCAATGGGGCTGCTTTAGGAGCTAAACGCTGCTTTTTTGAAGGTGTTAGACTTTTTTCAGCCGGCTCTCCCCGTTGATTCCTATGGGGAAATCATGCACGAGCACGCACAACCAGCTCACCGCTAAAGTAAGCAGCACTGGTATTGGAGTGAGATGTGGAGCAAAATTTTGCTCAACGCTCACTTTTTGTCTGTTAACGCCGGGTTTGTAAAAACCTGTAATACCAGCGCTGTCTGTAAGTGAGCGGTGAGCATAAACTGCTCGTTAGCACCGCATAGCCTCTAATGCAAAACTCGTAATCTAGGTGTTAATCTGCTATGTATGCGATCACCATTGTTAATATGCTATGTATGTGATTACCATCGTTAATTTGCTAAGTATGTGATCACCATTATTAATTTGCTATGTATGTGATCACTATGTGATCATCATTGTTAATTTGCTATGTATGTGATCACCATTGTTAATCTGCTATGTATGTGATCATTGTTTATAAAGAACAAAAAAAAACCTCAATAAGAAACCTATATGAGCTGTTTTTTTTCATGATGTTTAACCCCAATAACCATCTTGATAAAGCCGTGTATCAGTGAAACGCGTTGATGGTGTATTTTTATAAAAGAAAATCGCATACAGAAGAAGGATTATATCGGATTATAAAGGACTACTTTTTCATCCACAAACTCTGCACAAGGGTTTTCTTCACAGATTACGGATCAATACGCCTGAAATTATTATTATTTTTTTTTTAATTTTTAATATTTTATTGAGGAAAAAGGATGCATACATTCAATATAAAGCTTACAATATAGTAAATAATCATGTCGGATCAGGCTATAAATGCACAATGATATTGAAAATCCTCTTTTTTGTTTTCGATTCCCCCCATACAAAAATACAGGTCTCTCATGGACCTTTTCTAATGGTAGATTGAGCTAGTGGGGTTGATGGTCTTTGTAGGGTGGCAAGATTACAAAAAACAAAACAAAAACAACAAACAACTGCATCATGTAAGGATTATACATTATATGAGGAAACTACTTGTCTCGATTGACCTGTGATAGATGCATAAGTCAGAACTGGCTATTTTAACAGCACATAACACGCAAAAATGAACAGCCAACATTTATAAACTGTATACTGAAAGAGAAAGCTAAACTAAGCTAAACAGAGAATAGATTGTTTCCCTGAATATTACATCTATGTGAGGTGACCTGAACGAATTAACAGTATAGATTCTAGGTATGTCATTAGACACCTACCCTGAGTATCCCTACGTAGCACAAACCTTGATCGTTAAATCACTATACACACAGTTTAAAAGTCTGCTATGAAAGGCATAGCTCTTATTGTAGTATTTTGTGATGGATACTTGGGTCTCCAGCATCAGCCCCGGCCGCGGACCGACCATGAAGGAACCCACCTTGTTATGCCTTTTCTTACAAGGACTGAGGCATCGTGCGTTATAGAGATCCCTTTTGACTAGTGTTAAGTTATGTCTCTCTAGAGGTCCCCCCCAAAACCCCATAAGAAACATGCAAGTTATAAAAGGTCATTAGCTCTCATATTGTGCCTCCTACAGAGTGTCGTTGTGTGCATATATTCAAGACCTACTTGTACATTGTAAAAGTCATCAGTAATAATGTCTAACGCTAGAAGGTTCAGAGCCTTAACAGGCAGGGAAACATTGGAATTTGCACTTTCTCTATTTTTTGTTTAAACGAACAGGCTCCCTAAAGTAAAAACACCTGGGTAAAGAATAAAAAGAGAAACATCAAACATATATTGGCTAACAACTTTGAGGTGTAAGTAATAGCGATACCATCCTTTAGCCTGGTCTCATAAGGTCCCGGTAAAAGTTCATACTATGCTGACTATTAAAGTCCCCTTCATCTGGGTGATGAATTATGTCCTCCTGTAGGTATAAGATCTCAGATGTTGGAAATGAGGTGTTATTCAAAAGCGTGACAGACCAGACTGTGCCTTTGCTCTTCAAGTTATACCGTGTCTTCACCCGACCTGTACCGAACCCCAGTACAGCGCTGGCTGAGTTGTTGTTCTTCCCAAGTGGCTTAGGAGCTGCGGCATGGCATGCACTGCCGGTTTGTTTATGCTGAATCAGCGGGTCTCTATAGTGAATAGAGTCGTTACTGTGTGCTCTAGACGTAACCTGGGGCAGATACACCCATGTTGAAATCTGCGAGGGTGATGCTTTGCCAGTGATGATCTCTTTCTCTCTCAGAAGGGGAAAGACCACGGAGGCGCCATTAGCCGCGGCCTCCTCCCCCTCATGTATTATGTCCAGCGTTTCCAGCTTATTCCCTGTGCCAATCTCGGGCAGCTGCAAAGTTATCAGGAAATCCCAGGGAGCCCTCTGTAATAGATCTTCAAAACAGCGCTCTATTTTTTTTAATATGTCGTCTAGGCGGGACGCATAGTTACTCTCTTTCTCGGCAGCCATATTTGTTGCGTAGAAGCCAATATCCTGATAAACTTAGGTTCACAGAGATATGGATAGGAGCCCGTTCGCTTTACTGAGTTATAATGTTGTAAAAGATCTTTCTTTAACCAGTCCTGACTTAATACCTCGGAAAACCGAGGGGGGTAACGCTGTCTGTTCTGAGCCGCCGCTCCAGACTTTAACTGTCCAATCTTTTGCTTTAGCTTCACAAACACAGCGATCAAAGTAGGTTATAATGTTCCAGGCACTGTACTAGCGTGGCTACTCACTTTATATATTAGGTCGCTGTGTTGGTTATCCTACAACGGCGGTTTGTGAGATTTTCAGCAAGAGCACCAAGAGAATGCGACCGTCCACAGTCGCAGCTAGGACACGCCCCCCGAAATTATTTATTTTTTTACCCGTACTTGGATGGCTAAATGAAGGGCCTTTAATCATGTTATTACAGTTGGAACAGCCAAGGCATGGAAAACAAGCCAAAATTATTTTTTCCAATATAACCTTGGACTATGGCCTTCGAAGGGCCTTAATATCGGATCATGTCCGCTTGCACGTTCTTAAATAGGCTCAATTATAGAAACATAGAATTTGATGGTAGATAAGAACCAAAAAGGCCCATCAAGTCTACCCATATTACATGTTACTTTTTCCTTAGGATAGCCTTATGCATGTCCCAGGCATTTTTAATGAATCTGCTACCCTCTAACTTTAGATTGTGACCCCTTGTTTTGGCTGCTTCATGCCCTAGAGTAACCCATACAACAGGATTATCTATGTCCCAATAAAAAAACAATGTATTTTAATTTGTTAAGTGCATGGTCTCCCCAACTGGAAAAAAAAGCACTTACCTGCTCTGCTGTCCGTAGAAAGTTACAAGGTATGAGAAGACCCAGTTCTTCACAGAGACCTTTGAAAAAGAAAGAACAGAGTAGCCAACTCTGGCTTTCTAAACTAGGACATCAATTGTAAGGAAAACGCAGTAAGTACCTCTTTACAAGTTCCTAACTGTTTTAAAGTCACAACTACCTGACTGCAAGGAATGACGTGGAATATGGCTATACCCCAAAACTTGCTTGTAGATGAAATAAAAAAAATTCTTCAGACACCTAAACTTCACCTCCACCATGCACCAAAGGCAAAGAGAATGACTGGGGGTTGTGGGTAAGCGAGTGATACTTAGCAATTTAACTGTGGTACTCTTTGCTTCCTCCTGCTGGCCAGGAGTGATATTCCCAACAGTAATGACTCAAGCCGTGGACTCAATATATCTTATGAAAGAAACATGTTTGTAAAAAATAGACAACATTTCTATTAAGTTTTTTTTTAGCCACCACAAGTTTTCCCAGTACTTTACATGTGTATCTATATTAATTATTATATTATAAATTATTATTAGTATTATTATACTTTATTTATTAAGCGCCAACATATTCCGCAGCACTGTCCATGGATACAATTCATTAATACCATTTTTGTTAAAAAATATTAATAATGATTATTACAAATTATTCTACAAACTGCAAAAAAAAAAAAAAAAAAAAAAAAAAATATATAAATATATTCTATGAATTATTTAGAATTTTCTACAGTATGTATAATAATTTTTAATAATTATTAATATTTTTTAATATTTAGTATTTCAATAACACGCCTAGATTACTACGTTTTCATGTGCGCTAACCTGATCGTGTTAGGTCTAAAGCATGAAACACAAATCATGTTACACATATTTTACATTCCTATGTTCTTCACATAGAATTTTTTTATTATGAAATATACTGTATATTTCTATAGATATCTGATAATGTTAATGTCAAATAGATATCCATACCTCTATAGGAATAGATATACAGGTATAGGTACAGTATATATACAGATATATATAGAAATATGTATTTACAACAAAAATAACATATTCCTGTAAGTGAAGAACATTGGAATGGGAACTATTCATAACTGCTGTCGGGTTAGTGCAAAAGCGATAAGTGTTAGGTTTTTTTCTTATGCGTTCTCCATTGACTTCTATGGGGAGACTATTTGGATAGCACGCGACGGGTTTACTCGCGCCCAGACTTTTTACTTTTAATTTGTAATACATGCCCTACCTGATGCGTGCAAATTGTCTCTGTCTAGCGTTATAAGTGAGCGGGAGCGCTAAATAGCGATCCACTCATAACCTAGCCCTAAATGAGAGCACCTTTAGCATTATAATAATCCAGAATAGATCTTTATCTATAATACCCATTGAGGAACCAGATATCAAGCATGGATATGTCTTCTTAAAGGGAAAGTCAAAAATCGATATTTAGATAGATTTGCTGAGCTCTCTAGTTATCCTTTATTGAAAAGTAAACCTATGTAGGCTGATAGGAGCTTAGCAGTGTGCACATGTCTTTAGCAGTCTATGGCAGCAGTGTTTGCAATATGGCTAAAGACACATGCACTCTCATGAACTCACTTAGGATTACTCCTCAACAAAGGATACTAAGAAAACTAAGCAAAATTTATAATAGAAGCAAATTAGAAAGTTGATTAAAATGGCATGCTGTCTGAATCATGAATGTTTAATTTTGACTTTACTGTGCCTTTAAAGGGGCGTTAAACACATAGTATTGAGGTTATTCCCCACCTTACGCTAGTCATTGGTGCTGCCATGTGAAAATCTGTCTTTCACTACATTTGAGTGCTGACCTGTTTGCATATTTGCAGTCACTCTACTACATGCAGTGCAACCTGGTTCCATAACTGCAGCACCTATGATTAGGGGGGATTGCATTAAAAGTATTTAGTGTTTAGAGTCCCTTTAAAGGGACAGTAAAGTAAAAAAAAACTTTCATGATTTAAATAGGGCATGCCATTTTAAACAACTTCCCAATTTACTTTTATTACCAATTTTGCTTTGTTCTCTTGGTATTCTTATTCGAAAGCTAAATCTAGGAGGTTCATGTGCTAATTTCTTAGACCTTGAAGACTGCCTCTAATCTGAAAGCATTTTGACAGTTTTTCACCACTAGAGGGCGTTAGTTCATGTGTTTCATATAGATAACATTGAGCTCAGGCACGTGAAGCTCCTAGGAGTCAGCACTGATTGGCTAAAAATGCAAGTCTGTCAAAAGAACTTAAATAAGGGGGCAGTTTGCAGAGGCTTAGATACAAGGTAATCACAGAGGTAAAAAGTATATTATTATAACTGTGTTGGTTATGCAAAATTGGGGAATGGGTAATAAAGGGATTATCTACCTTTGTAAACGACAAAAATTATGTTGTTTACTGTCCCTTTAAGCTCATAGCATGCAGTTTTTTAGGGCCAAAATGAAAGTTACTGTCTTTTTATCTATCGGGGCTTAAGAACTCATGGACCTAATGTAACCCCATAAAAGTATTTTACTATAGGTGCACACATCATGGAATATAAAAGTCCTCAAGAGTCCTTAGTCTCTCATTATAATTCTCCAGGAATCGGCTCTCCATTTTTATTTTATTTATTTTTTGTTTACACAATTTCCTCCTTTTCCAGATTCTACGCAGATTTTTAAGTAGGTAGTAAATAGCTATTAAAAAGGGTAAAAACACTGAGTGCATAGATAATAAATATGCTTCACTTTTTACGCCCATTTCTGTTATAGTGAGCTAAATATAACACAGAACTTCTTTAGTGGGCTGTACCCAAACATTGACCCCCCCCCCCCCATATCAGTTAATACATTTGTAGGAAGGTATACACACATGTAATTATTTTGTGAACATTCACTTGTAAACACAATTATACTATGATTAAACATCTCTGCCAAAGAGGCTAATAAAATATAATACTGAAAATCCTTTGAAGTTTGTCTTTGGGTTAAGTCTTTGATCATATTTTCTTTGAAGGTGCAATATTTAAACATACAAATTTCAGTTCAGAACTGGAAGCATGTGTCTTTGTTATACATTAGTTTGTGTTTGCATATATTGTAATGTAAATATACATTTATATACAAATGGGTAAAACAATAATTCAAAGATATATTTCCAAACTTTTTTTTAGTTCTGTGAATAAAAATGTTGCCATGGGTTACAGCATGTAATTTTTGAAGGGGCCAAAAACGAAAAATGCCCAGGCTGAAATAATATCAATGTGAGAAAAAAAATATATTTACTGTTTTATGCTGCTAAGACTCTAGAGACTTAAATAATTGTCTTTTTTTTAGTGTATTATGTAGAAATCTATAGGGTCATGCAACCCTTGGTTTGAAAAAGAGACTCTGCCCCTTATAATTCAATTGTTTATTGGTTTGAAAGAGGCATCCCTTTTTTCTGATAAAGGGACTGTTGGATGTATGGGTTCATTTTCGTCTAAGAGAGTTAGGCCTAGATTTGGAGTTCGGCGGTAGCCGTCAAAACCAGCATTAGAGGCTCCTAACGCTGGTTTTGGCCGCCCGCTGGTATTTGGAGTCAGTGATTAAAGGGTCTAACGCTCACTTTACAGCCGCGACTTTTCCATACCGCAGATCCCCCTACGCCATTTGCGTAGCCTATCTTTTCAATGGGATCTTTCTAACGCTGGTATTTAGAGTCGTTTCTGAAGTGAGCGTTAGAGCTCTAACGACAAGATTCCAGCCGCCTGAAAATAGCAGGAGTTAAGAGCTTTCTGGCTAACGCCGGTTTATAAAGCTCTTAACTACTGTACCCTAAAGTACACTAACACCCATAAACTACCTATGTACCCCTAAACCGAGGTCCCCCCACACCGCCGCCACTCGATTAAAATTTTTAACCCCTAATCTGCCGACCGCCACCTACGTTATATTTATGTACCCCTAATCTGCTGCCCCTAACCCCGCCGACCCCTGTATTATATTTATTCACCCCTAACCTGCCCCCCACAACGTCGCCGCAAGCTACTTAAAATAATTAACCCCTAATCTTCCGACCGCAAATCGCCGCCACCTACGTTATCCCTATGTACCCCTAATCTGCTACCCCTAACACCGCCGACCCCTATATTATATTTATTAACCCCTAATCTGCCCCCCTCAACACCGACAACTGCCGAGCGGACCTGAGCGCTACTATAATAAAGTTATTAACCCCTAATCCGCCTCACTAACCCTATCATAAATAGTATTAACCCCTAATCTGCCCTCCCTAACATCGCCGACACCTACCTTCAATTATTAACCCCTAAACTTCCGATCGGAGCTCACCGCTATTCTAATAAATGGATTAACCCCTAAAGCTAAGTCTAACCCTAACACTAACACCCCCCTAAGTTAAATATAATTTTTATCTAACGAAATAAATTAACTCTTATTAAATAACTTATTCCTATTTAAAGCTAAATACTTACCTGTAAAATAAATCCTAATATAGCTACAATATAAATTATAATTATATTATAGCTATTTTAGGATTAATATTTATTTTACAGGCAACTTTGTAATTATTTTAACCAGGTACAATAGCTATTAAATAGTTAAGAACTATTTAATAGTTACCTAGTTAAAATAATAACAAATTTACCTGTAAAATAAATCCTAACCTAAGTTATAATTAAACCTAACACTACCCTATCAATAAAATAATTAAATAAACTACCTACAATTACCTACAATTAACCTAACACTACACTATCAATAAATTAATTAAACACAATTGCTACAAATAAATACAATTAAATAAACTAGCTAAAGTACAAAAAATAAAAAAGAACTAAGTTACAGAAAATAAAAAAATATTTACAAACATAAGAAAAATATTACAACAATTTTAAACTAATTACACCTACTCTAAGCCCCCTAATAAAATAACAAAGCCCCCCAAAATAAAAAATTCCCTACCCTATTCTAAATTAAAAAAGTTACAAGCTCGTTTACCTTACCAGCCCTGAACAGGGCCCTTTGCGGGGCATGCCCCAAGAATTTCAGCTCTTTTGCCTGTAAAAAAAAACATACAATACCCCCCCCAACATTACAACCCACCACCCACATACCCCTAATCTAACCCAAACCCCCCTTAAATAAACCTAACACTAATCCCCTGAAGATCTTCCTACCTTGTCTTCACCATCCAGGTATCACCAATCCGTCCTGGCTCCAAGATCTTCATCCAACCCAAGCGGGGGTTGGCGATCCATAATCCGGTGCTCCAAAGTCTTCCTCCTATCCGGCAAGAAGAGGACATCCGGACCGGCAAACATCTTCTCCAAGCGGCATCTTCGATCTTCTTCCATCCGGTGCGGAGCGGGTCCATCTTGAAGCAGGCGACGCGGATCCATCCTCTTCTTCCGATGTCTCCCGACTAATGACGGTTCCTTTAAGGGACGTCATCCAAGATGGCGTCCCTCGAATTCCGATTGGCTGATAGGATTCTATCAGCCAATCGGAATTAAGGTAGGAATTTTCTGATTGGCTGATGGAATCAGCCAATCAGAATCAAGTTCAATCCGATTGGCTGATCCAATCAGCCAATCAGATTGAGCTCGCATTCTATTGGCTGTTCCGATCAGCCAATAGAATGCGAGCTCAATCTGATTGGCTGATTGGATCAGCCAATCGGATTGAACTTGATTCTGATTGGCTGATTCCATCAGCCAATCAGAAAATTCCTACCTTAATTCCGATTGGCTGATAGAATCCTATCAGCCAATCGGAATTCGAGGGACGCCATCTTGGATGACGTCCCTTAAAGGAACCGTCATTAGTCGGGAGACATCGGAAGAAGAGGATGGATCCGCGTCGCCTGCTTCAAGATGGACCCGCTCCGCACCGGATGGAAGAAGATCGAAGATGCCGCTTGGAGAAGATGTTTGCCGGTCCGGATGTCCTCTTCTTGCCGTATAGGAGGAAGACTTTGGAGCACCGGATTATGGATCGCCAACCCCCGCTTGGGTTGGATGAAGATCTTGGAGCCAGGACGGATCGGTGATACCTGGATGGTGAAGACAAGGTAGGAAGATCTTCAGGGGATTAGTGTTAGGTTTATTTAAGGGGGGTTTGGGTTAGATTAGGGGTATGTGGGTGGTGGGTTGTAATGTTGGGGGGGGGGGTATTGTATGTTTTATTTTACAGGCAAAAGAGCTGAAATTCTTGGGGCATGCCCCGCAAAGGGCCCTGTTCAGGGCTGGTAAGGTAAAAGAGCTTGTAACTTTTTTAATTTAGAATAGGGTAGGGAATTTTTTATTTTGGGGGGCTTTGTTATTTTATTAGGGGGCTTAGAGTAGGTGTAATTAGTTTAAAATTGTTGTAATATTTTTCTTATGTTTGTAAATATTTTTTTATTTTCTGTAACTTAGTTCTTTTTTATTTTTTGTACTTTAGCTAGTTTATTTAATTGTATTTATTTGTAGGAATTGTGTTTAATTAATTTATTGATAGTGTAGTGTTAGGTTAATTGTAGGTAATTGTAGGTAGTTTATTTAATTATTTTATTGATAGGGTAGTGTTAGGTTTAATTATAACTTAGGTTAGGATTTATTTTACAGGTAAATTTGTTATTATTTTAACTAGGTAACTATTAAATAGTTCTTAACTATTTAATAGCTATTGTACCTGGTTAAAATAATTACAAAGTTGCCTGTAAAATAAATATTAATCCTAAAATAGCTATAATATAATTATAATTTATATTGTAGCTATATTAGGATTTATTTTACATGTAAGTATTTAGCTTTAAATAGGAATAATTTATTTAATAAGAGTTAATTTATTTCGTTAGATAAAAATTATATTTAAGTTAGGGGGGTGTTAGTGTTAGGGTTAGACTTAGCTTTAGGGGTTAATCCATTTATTAGAATAGCGGTGAGCTCCGGTCGGCAGATTAGGGGTTAATAATTGAAGTTAGGTGTCGGCGATGTTAGGGAGGGCAGATTAGGGGTTAATACTATTTATGATAGGGTTAGTGATGCGGATTAGGGGTTAATAACTTTATTATAGTAGCGCTCAGGTCCGCTCGGCAGATTAGGGGTTAATAAGTGTAAGGGTAGGGGTGTTTAGACTCGGGGTACATGTTAGGGTGTTAGGTGCAGACGTAGGAAGTGTTTCCCCATAGGAAACAATGGGGCTGCGTTAGGAGCTGAACGCTGCTTTTTTGCAGGTGTTAGGTTTTTTTTCAGCTCAAACAGTCCCATTGTTTCCTATGGGAGAATCGTGCACGAGCACGTTTTTGAGGCCGGCCGCGTCCGTAAGCAACTCTGGTATCGAGAGTTGCATTTGCGGTAAAAATGCTCTACGCTCCTTTTTTGGAGCCTAACGCAGCATTTGTTTTAACTCTCGATACCAGAGTTAAATTTATGGTGCGGCCAGAAAAAAGCCAGCGGAGCGTTAACAGCCCTTTTACCGCCGAACTCCAAATCTAGGCCTTAGTTTCTTACCCCGCCCATTTTATATTACACGAAACCTGGTGTATTGTGATTTATTAAACTGCCATTTTCAAATCAACCACATGATATCTGGAGTCATGAGATATCACATTTAAAGGAACATTGTACTCAAAACTGCTCTGTCATCCATAGGAAAAGCATGTAATTGTTGCTTTTAGGCATAAAAATATAATTTAGAAAGTACTTTCTTAATTTGGATTGAAAATAATACAACCATATAAAGTGTGCACTTCCTGATAACATTCATTGGCTGAGAGTTACTTCCTGCTAACATTCATTGGCTAAAAGATACTTCCTGCTAACATTCAGTGTCTGAGAGACACTTCCTGACAATGCTCATTAGCTGATCGATATTTCCTGATAAAGCTCATTGCTTGGTAGAACATTTTTTAGTACAAAGGCCCTTTGGAAGGGGGAATTCCCTTCATTCTAATGAGAGGTCTCAGGGAATTATATTTGCCCAAAAGGGACAAAGTTTTATGTCCATCCCACATTTACTGCTATAAACTGGATGTTCAACGAGTTAAGAAACAGTATATTTTTACATTAACTGTTTTCTATTACGAATCTTCTATGTACTAAGTTCAGGATGCAAATGTATGATATCTGACCGGAGGGGGGGGGGGGGGCACCTGCATCCTCTTCTTCCTCTCAGTGGGTAGTCATACCTGTTACATAGATTCTCAAACTTATTAATAGAAAAATATTATGAAAACACAATAAAAAGAGACAGGCATGTTGCACTATTTGTATCTATATAAACACTGGCTGTTTTATTTTCATGCCAATTACGCATGCACTTACAGATATTTTTATCTGACAAGCAGAGCTTTGTATAATGCTACCTTTTGACTATTTTGTAGTTAAATACACTTTTGCACAATAGCGTTCCCATTGTACGTTTCTAGTCTTATTGATTTTCTGTGCCAATATGGAGTTTGGACCCACTATTTTCTAGTATAGGCACCTACTATTTAAATATATGTATTTTGTTACACATGGCTATATAAAATAGAAATAAAAGTGTGATTCAAACCTATTTTTTAATTAAACCAGGAAATATTCTTGTTTCTTAACATATAAACTTTGCATTCACAAATATTCCACCTTCCCCAATTGCTTAGTTCCTCAGCAGAGCACCTAACTAGCGGCCACTCGTCAATGTCAAGTCAATGTCTATCCTGTCAACTAGTATATAACATGTGGGTGCTGCAAGCTTTTTTTCCATTGTATTGTGTTTCACGATCCTACTGACAATGGCTGCTTATTCTCCAGCCTGGGTACTTGCATATTTTCTCAGTAGATTTATCTCCACAGGCCGCACGATTTATGTGCCACGTTTGCAGTCACCATAGCAGAACTACTGAATATGAAGCATTTTTGTGTCCCTTTACTAATAGTAGAAACACTGATCTATACATAAGAATACAGAGATGGATATTTATTTACCCATCACAAAAAGAGAGAACATGTTGCTAGCTATATGCTCATGTGAGGCCTCGGATCAGGTGTATGGATCCTACAGTTTACTTTATACCAGCTGCATGCCCAGGTTGGATTTAACAACATCATAGACTTGTCCTTGCATGTCACATTATGCCAGCCATATGTCCATGTATGACATCTGATACATGGCTCATACAACCTCTTTTCAGGGCTGGACTGATATTGTTAGGCATTATCGGACTGATATACTTCAGGAAAGTTCATTCCAGAGAGAGTGCTTATCGTTCTGTACAGGGAGCGCAGAATTATTAGGCAAATGAGTATTTTGACCACATCATCCTCTTTATGCATGTTGTCTTACTCCAAGCTGTATAGGCTCGAAAGCCTACTACCAATTAAGAATATTAGGTGATGTGCATCTCTGTAATGAGAAGGGGTGTGGTCTAATGACATCAACACGCTATATCAGGTGTGCATAATTATTAGGCAACTTCCTTTCCTTTGGCAAAATGGGTCAAAAGAAGGACTTGACAGGCTCAGAAAAGTCAAAAATAGTGAGATATCTTGCAGAGGGATGCAGCACTCTTAAAATTGCAAAGCTTCTGAAGCGTGATCATTGAACAATCAAGCGTTTCATTCAAAATAGTCAACAGGGTCGCAAGAAGAGTGTGGAAAAACCAAGGCGCAAAATAACTGCCCATGAACTGAGAAAAGTCAAGCGTGCAGCTGCCAAGATGCCACTTGCCACCAGTTTGGCCATATTTCAGAGCTGCAACATCACTGGAGTGCCCAAAAGCACAAGGTGTGCAATACTCAGAGACATGGCCAAGGTAAGAAAGGCTGAAAGACGACCACCACTGAACAAGACACACAAGCTGAAACGTCAAGACTGGGCCAAGAAATATCTCAAGACTGATTTTTCTAAGGTTTTATGGACTGATGAAATGAGAGTGAGTCTTGATGGGCCAGATGGATGGGCACGTGGCTGGATTGGTAAAGGGCAGAGAGCTCCAGTCCGACTCAGACGCCAGCAAGGTGGAGGTGGAGTACTGGTTTGGGCTGGTATCATCAAAGATGAGCTTGTGGGGCCTTTTCAGGTTGAGGATGGAGTCAAGCTCAACTCCCAGTCCTACTGCCAGTTTCTGGAAGACACCTTCTTCAAGCAGTGTTACAGGAAGAAGTCTGCATCCTTCAAGAAAAACATGATTTTCATGCAGGACAATGCTCCATCACACGCGTCCAAGTACTCCACAGCGTGGCTGGCAAGAAAGGGTATAAAAGAAGAAAATCTAATGACATGGCCTCCTTGTTCACCTGATCTGAACCCCATTGAGAACCTGTGGTCCATCATCAAATGTGAGATTTACAAGGAGGGAAAACAGTACACCTCTCTGAACAGTGTCTGGGAGGCTGTGGTTGCTGCTGCACGCAATGTTGATGGTGAACAGATCAAAACACTGACAGAATCCATGGATGGCAGGCTTTTGAGTGTCCTTGCAAAGAAAGGTGGCTATATTGGTCACTGATTTGTTTTTGTTTTGTTTTTGAATGTCAGAAATGTATATTTGTGAATGTTGAGATGTTATATTGGTTTCACTGGTGAAAATAAATAATTGAAATGGGTATATATTTGTTTTTTGTTAACTTGCCTAATAATTATGCACAGTAATAGTCACCTGCACACACAGATATCCCCCTAAAATAGCTATAACTAAAAACAAACTAAAAACTACTTCCAAAACTATTCAGCTTTGATATTAATGAGTTTTTTGGGTTCATTGAGAACATGGTTGTTGTTCAATAATAAAATTAATCCTCAGAAATACAACTTGCCTAATAATTCTGCACTCCCTGTATGTATTTGTAATAGGTTGATGGGGGAACCAGACGTGGACTCTTTGCCCAGTGTGCTTAGAGGAACATGGCTGCACCTCACCAGTGAAGAATGATCATCTGGGAAGGATTGCCTGGTATTCCGAACTGGACTGACCTTGTTAAGCAGAATCTGACTGATATTCTTTAGGAAAGTTCTTCTCTGTTTAAAGCACAAATGGGCTAAAAGATGCTGCTCTCAAGTGATAAATTGCCAGAGAACAAGCAACTGAGCTGTAGTTCATTCTTGAGAGAGCTCTTCTCTTTCTGTATGTATCATGCAACCTCTCATGCCAATTTTTTTCAAGTGAGGTATGAGGTCAGATTTGTGGCCACTGAAGCCCTCTTTATGCCATCTATATGCCAAACTTAAATCATATAATTAGCTTCTGCAGCTCTTCAGACTCCACTATACCAACTAAAACCCAACTAAGTGCTAAATTACAAGTTACTTTTTGAGGGGTAGTTCTATGCTTGATGATTTTCCCCTCCTATGCTCCCCAATGTTTATTATTATTATTGTTAATATTATTATTATTATTATCATCAATAATAATAATATTACAAATCAATGACCCCTGGTTGACTAGTGGGGGTGCATAACCCCTGGCCTCTGGTTAGAAGAAATATATGGGGGGCAATAGTGATATAAAATTGTTGAGGTTTGGGGTAGAGGGTCAGGGAGCAGCAGATTTCACAATATCTAGGGAATGACAAAAACAAACTATGCCACTGGGTTAGAGAGGCATATTAGTGAGTCATGGAAAAAGAGTTAAAAATGGAGAGAGAAACAAAAGTGTGTGAGACAGAAGGATGAGACAATAGAAGGACAAAGAGACATGAGGGGTGAAAAGAAGATATAGAGAGGCATGTGAGATAGACAGGAGGAGAGAACAGAATGAGAAAGAGACATGAGGGAAGAAAAGGAGAGAAAGAGACAAAAGTGTGAGATAGACAGAAGGATGAGAGAATATAAGGACAAAGAGACATGAGGGTGAAAAGAGGATATAGAGAGGTGTGAGATAGAAGGCTGAGGCAATAAAAAGACAAAGAGACATGGAGGTGAAAAGGGGATATAGAGAGGTGTGAGATAGAAGGATGAGACAATAGAAGGACAAAAAGACATGGGGGATAAAAAACATAATTTATGCTTACCTGATAAATTTATTTCTCTTGTGGTGTATCCAGTCCACGGATCATCCATTACTTGTGGGATATTCCCCTTCCCAACAGGAAGTTGCAAGAGGATCACCCACAGCATAGCTGCTATATAGCTCCTCCCCTAACTGCCATATCCAGTCATTCGACCGAAACAAGCCGAGAAAGGAGAAACCATAGGGTGCAGTGGTGACTGTAGTTTAAATTCAAATTTAGACCTGCCTTATAAAGACAGGGCGGGCCGTGGACTGGATACACCACAAGAGAAATAAATTTATCAGGTAAGCATAAATTATGTTTTCTCTTGTAAGGTGTATCCAGTCCATGGATCATCCATTACTTGTGGGATACCAATACCAAAGCTAAAGTACACGGATGAAGGGAGGGACAAGGCAGGCTTAAATGGAAGGAACCACTGCCTGTAGAACCTTTCTCCCAAAAATAGCCTCCGAAGAAGCAAAAGTATCAAATTTGTAAAATTTTAAAAAGGTATGAATCGAAGACCAAGTCGCCGCCTTGCAAATCTGTTCAACAGAAGCCTCATTTTTAAAGGCCCAGGTGGAAGCCACAGCTCTAGTAGAATGAGCTGTAATCCTTTCAGGGGGCTGCTGTCCAGCAGTCTCATAGGCTAAGCGTATTACGCTCCGAAGCCAAAAAGAAAGAGAGGTTGCCGAAGCTTTTTAACCTCTCCTCTGTCCAGAGTAAACAACAAACAGTGTAGATGTTTGGCGAAAATCTTTAGTAGCTTGTAAGTAAAACTTTAAAGCACGGACCACGTCCAGATTATGTAAAAGGCGTTCCTTCTTTGAAGAAGTATTAGGACACAATGATGAAACAACAATCTCTTGATTGATATTCTTGTTAGAAACTACCTTAGGTAAAAACCCAGGTTTTGTACGCAGAACTACTTTATCTGAATGGAAAATCAGATAAGGAGAATCACATTGTAAGGCAGATAACTCAGAGACTCTCCGAGCCGAGGAAATAGCCACCAAAAACAGAACTTTCCAAGATAAAAGTTTGATATCAATGGAATGAAGGGGTTCAAACGGAACCCCTTGAAGAACTTTAAGAACCAAGTTTAAGCTCCATGGGGGAGCAACAGGTTTAAACACAGGCTTAATTCTAACCAAAGCCTGACAAAAAGCTTGAACGTCTGGAACTTCTGCCAGACGCTTGTGCAAAAGAATAGACAGAGCAGAAATCTGTCCCTTTAAAGAACTAGCTGATAATCCTTTTTCCAAACCCTCTTGGAGAAAGCACAATATCCTAGGAATCCTAACCTTACTCCATGAGTAATTCTTGGATTCACACCAATAAAGGTATTTACGCCATATCTTATGGTAGATTTTCCTGGTGACAGGCTTTCGTGCCTGTATAAGGGTATCAATGACTGACTCGGAGAAGCCACGCTTTGATAAAATCAAGCGTTCAATCTCCATGCAGTCAGTCTCAGAGAAATTAGATTCGGATGATTGAAAGGACCTTGTAGTAGAAGGTCTTGTCTCAGAGGCAGGGTCCATGGTGGAAAGGATGACATGTCCACTAGGTCTGCATACCAGGTCCTGCGTGGCCACGCAGGCGCTATCAAGATCACCGATGCTCTCTCCTGTTTGATTTTGGCAATCAGTCGAGGGAGCAGAGGAAACGGTGGAAACACATAAGCCAGGTTGAAGAACCAAGGCGCTGTTAGAGCATCTATCAGTGCCGCTTCTGGGTCCCTGGACCTGGATCCGTAACAAGGCAGCTTGGCGCTCTGGCGAGACGCCATGAGATCCAGTTCTGGTTTGCCCCAACGATGAACCAATTGAGCAAACACCTCCGGATGGAGTTCCCACTCCCCCGGATGAAAAGTCTAACGACTTAGAAAATCCGCCTCCCAGTTCTCTACACCTGGGATATGGATTGCTGATAGGTGGCAAGAGTGAGTCTCTGCCCAGCGAATTATCTTGGAGACTTCTAACATCGCTAGGGAACTCCTGGTTCCCCCTTGATGGTTGATGCAAGCCACAGTCGTGATGTTGTCCGACTGAAATCTGATGAACCTCAGGGTTGCTAACTGAGGCCAAGCTAGAAGAGCATTAAATATTGCTCTTAACTCCAGAATATTTATTGGGAGGAGTTTCTCCTCCTGAGTCCACGATCCCTGAGCCTTCAGGGAATTCCAGACTGCACCCCAATCTAGAAGGCTGGCATCTGTTGTTACAATTGTCCAATCTGGCCTGCGAAAGGTCATACCTTTGCACAGATGGACCTGAGATAGCCACCAGAGAAGAGAATCTCTGGTCTCTTGATCCAGATTTAGCAGAGAGGACAAATCTGTGTAATCCCCATTCCACTGACTGAGCATGCATAGTTGCAGCGGTCTGAGATGTAGGCGCGCAAATGGCACTATATCCATCGCCGCTACCATCAAGCCGATTACTTCCATACACTGAGCCACCGAAGGGCGCGGAATAGAATGAAGAACACGGCAAGATTTTAGAAGCTTTGATAACCTGGATTCTGTCAGGTAAATCTTCATTTTTACAGAATCTATCAGAGTCCCTAGGAAGGAGACTCTTGTGAGTGGGGATAGAGAACTCTTTTCCTCGTTCACCTTCCACCCATGTGACCTGAGAAATGCCAGAACTATGTCCGTATGTGACTTGGCAATCTGAAAGCTTGACGCCTGTATCAGGGTGTCGTCCAGATAAGGGGTCACTGATATACCTTGCGGTCTTAGGACCGCCAGAAGCGATCCCAGAACCTTTGTAAAGATTCTTGGAGCTGTAGCTAACCCGAAGGGAAGAGCCACAAATTGGTAATGCCTGTCCAGAAAGGCAAACCTTAGGAACCGATGATGATCTTTGTGAATCGGTATGTGAAGGTAAGCATCCTTCAAATCCACTGTGGTCATGTACTGACCCTCCTGGATCATAGGTAGGATGGTGCGAATAGTTTCCATTTTGTTTAAGCTCTTTAGATCCAAAATGGGTCTGAAGGTTCCCTCTTTTTTGGGAACCACAAACAGATTTGAATAAAAACCCTGTCCCTGTTCCGACTGTGGAACTGGACAGATCACTCCCATAACTAGGAGGTCTTGCACACAGCGTAAGAATGCCTCTTTCTTTATCTGGTTTACAGATAATCTCGAAAGGTGAAATCTCCCTTGAGGAGGGGAAGCTTTGAAGTCCAGAAGATATCCCTGAGATATGATCTCCAACGCCCAGGGATCCTGAACATCTCTTGCCCACGCCTGGGCGAAGAGAGAAAGTCTGCCCCCTACTAGATCCGTTACCGGATAGGGGGCCGTTCCTTCATGCTGTCTTAGAGGCAGCAGCAGGCTTTCTGGCCTGCTTGCCTTTGTTCCAGGACTGGTTAGGTTTCCAGCCCGGCTTGGATTGAGCAAAAGTTCCCTCTTGTCTTGTAGCAGAGGAAGTTGATGCTGCACCTGCCTTGAAGTTTCAAAAGGCACGAAAATTAGACTGTTTGGCCTTTGATTTGGCCCTGTCTTGAGGAAGGGTATGACCCTTACCTCCAGTAATGTCAGCAATAATTTCCTTCAAACCAGGCCCGAATAGGGTCTGCCCCTTGAAGGGAATGTTAAGTAATTTAGACTTTGAAGTCACGTCAGCTGACCAAGATTTAAGCCATAGCGCCCTATGTGCCTGGATGGCGAATCCAGAATTCTTAGCCGTTAGTTTAGTCAAATGAACAATGGCATCAGAAACAAAAGAATTAGCTAGCTTAAGTGTTCTAAGCTTGTCAAGTATTTCAGTCAATGGAATAGCTGTCTGAAAGGCCTCTTCCAGAGACTCAAACCAGAACGCCGCAGCATCAGTGACAGGCGCAATGCATGCAAGGGGCTGCAGGATAAAACCTTGTTGAATAAACATTTTCTTAAGGTAACCTTCTAATTTTTTATCCATTGGATCTGAAAAAGCACAACTGTCCTCGACAGGGATAGTGGTACGCTTTGCTAAAGTAGAAACTGCTCCCTCCACCTTAGGGACCGTCTGCCATAAGTCCCGTGTGGTGGCGTCTATTGGAAACATTTTTCTAAAAATAGGAGGGGGGGGAAACGGCACACCGGGTCTATCCCACTCCTTATTAATGATTTCTGTAAACCTTTTAGGTATTGGAAAAACATCAGTACACACCGGCACTGCATAGTATTTATCCAGTCTACACAATTTCTCTGGTACTGCAATTGTGTCACAGTCATTCAGAGCAGCTAACACCTCCCCAAGCAATACACGGAGGTTCTCAAGCTTAAATTTAGTTGAAATAATTTTTATTAATTAACTCCACATCATTTCCACCTTTCTAAGAACATACATGTACATTTCACCATTGAAATACATCAGGTAACATAACATGACATTTACTTAACTAAAGCATCCCCGACTCTAGGGTATTCTCCTTATTTAGAGTTTGTGTATTGCACTCTTTATTTACTCTCATAAAGAGTTTGGCAGATGTACGTATTTTTCTTCTTTTCTTTGAGGTGAGAGTCTTGAACTAGAGGTCATCATGCTGAAGTGTGGAGATATTTTCAGTAGTAAGTCCTCCGCCCTTTATTTCTCCTTTGCAATCTTATTCAGACTAGCATTCTTAGTGAGGGATCGGGTAATTTTTGGGGGTCTTTTCCTTTACATTTTCAACATAAACTATCAACAACTTTTAATGCAAACATATTAAACCAACAAATCAACAATATATGTGTTTTTTTCATAGAGTCATGTTCAGGCACTACATATTTTATCTTTACAGCATCTAAAGATTATTAGCTCATCAGGGGGAGCCTCCGTCTGAGTCCCCTTCATCATCCATCCTCCACCCATTCCCTATATTTGTTGCCTCTATATAGGATATACCTTCTCATCTCCTTCTTATCTGAGCCTCCTCTCCCTATTATAAAGTGTCATTCTTTATTATTTTCCATTATCCAGTAGAGCCAGACTTTTTGGAACCAAGGCTCTATATCTAACTCTCGTGCTGCTGATTCGTACAATGAGAATGTCATCTGGATTCTGGATAGGACCTCCGTCCATGACGGTATTTCCGTCTTCCAGTATTTGGCAATGGTTATTCTCGTTGTGGTACAGAGAATCCTAATAAACACGTTTATGTGTGTATTGTATCTAGCTATGTTTTCGTGTAGTAGTGCTTGGGCTGGGGTGAGAGTTATCTGTTCATTTAACACCTTACTCAATAGGTTGGACAGTCTCTGCCATATATCGCTTACCTTAGTGCATTCCCACCACATGTGGATATAGGAACCCACCACTTGACATCTTCTATAGCAATGATTACCGCTCCCCTTACTCAAGCTTAAATTTAAAAGTAGAAATATCTGAATCAGGTTTCCCCGAATCAGAAATGTCACCCACAGACTGAAGCTCTCCTTCCTCAGCTTCTGCATATTGTGACGCAGTATCAGACATGGGCCTTAAGGCATCTGCGCGCTCTGTACTACGTCTAACCCCAGAGCTATCGCGCTTTCCTCTGAATTCAGGCAGTCTGGCTAATACCGCTGACAGGGTATTATCCATGATTGCCGCCGTGTCCTACAAAGTAATCGCTATGGGCGTCTTTGATGTACTTGGCGCCATTTTAGCGTGAGTCCCTTGAGCGGGAGTCAAAGGGTCTGACACGTGGGGAGAGTTAGTCGGCATAACTTCCCCCTCGCCAGAATCCTCTGGTGATAATTATTTTAAAGATAAAAGCTGATCTTTATTGTTTAAAGTGAAATCAATACATTTAGTACACATTCTCATATTGTGAGATAGAAGGATTAGACAATAGAAGGACAAAGAGACATGGGGGTGAAAAGGGGATATAGAAAGGTGTGAGATAGAAGGCTGAGACTATGGGGCCTAATTATGAACGTGCGAGCGGACATGATCCAATATTACAGATCATGTCCGCGCACGCATACGCTGTTGGCATTTATCATTGCACCAGCAGTTCTTGTGAACTGCTGGTGCAATGCCGGCCCCTGCAGATTTGCGCCCGCTAGCAGGGGGTGTCAATCAACCCGATCGTATTGGATCGGGTTGATTTCTTGCGAGTTCTGTCTGCCTCCTCAGAGCAGGCAGACAGGTTATGGAGCAGCGGTCTTTAGACTGCTGCTTCATAATTTGTGTTTCTGGCGAGCCTGAAGGCTAGCCCAGACACACGGGGCATCAAGCTCCATACGTATAATATGCCCCAATAGAAGAACAAACAGACATGAGGGGTGAAAAGGGGATATAGAGAGGTGTGAGATAGAAGGATTAGACAATAGAATAACAAAGAGACATGAGGGGTGAAAAGGGGATATAGAGAGGTGTGAGATAGAAGGATTAGACAATAGAATAACAAAGAGACATGGGGGGTGAAAAGGGGATATAGAGAGGTGTGAGATAGAAGGATTAGACAATAGAATAACAAAGAGATCAGGGGGGGTGAAAAGGGGATATAGAGAGGCGTGCGATAGAAAGATTAGACAACAGAAGGACAAACAGACATGAGGGGTGAAGAGTGGATATAGAGAGAGGTGTGAGATAGAAGGATTAGACAATAGAAGGAAAAAGAGACATGGGGGTGAAAAGAGGATATAGAGAGAAGTGTGAGATAGACAGGAGGAGAGAACAGAAGGAGAAAGAGACATGAGGGAAGAAAAGGAGAGAAAGAGGCAGAAGTGTGAGATAGGCAGAAGGATGAGAGAATAGTAGGAGATCGAGACATGAGGCAAGACAATGGGAGTGACAGAGAATGACAGAAGTGTTTCATAGACATAGAGAGAGGGGGTTAACAAACATGGAGATTCAGAAAGACTGGCAGACAGAAGAATAAGAAAATAGAAGGAGAAAGAAAGAAAGAGATGTGGGAAGGCAGGGATAGACAGAGAGAGACAAGCAACAAGGATAAGAAGGCTAAAGGAGAAATACACAAGAGAGAAGACAAGGGGAGAGAAAGTTAGAGACAGAAGTGTGAGAAAAACAGAGGTCCTGATGATCAACAACTCTCTGGCATGGAGAGAAATCTCAGCAAATCTTTGGGGCTTTTTTGAGCATTTATTTGCAATGTAGGTGTCTCTTCTTCACATCCAGAACTCCACATAGAGAGATAAACAATTTTCAAGAAAAAAAATTGCTTTTTTAAAAGTCTTTGAGGGACTTTGCGGCACTGACAAGACGTATTAGATCATCTCGCCAGAGCGCAGAGTTTCAGATCATCAGACCCAGAATGAGAAAGAGACACATGAGAGAAGACAAGGAAAGAGATAGACAGAAGTGTGTGAGACAGAAGGCTGAGAGTATTAAAGGGAAAGAGAGAAGACAAGGGGAGAGAGAGACAGAATTGTGTGAGACAGGATGAGAGTATTAAAGGGAAAGAGAGAAGACAAGGGGAGAGAGAGACAGAATTGTGTGAGACAGGATGAGAGTATTAAAGGGAAAGAGAGAAGACAAGGGGAGAGAGAGACAGAAGTGTGTGAGACAGAAGGATGAGAGTATTAAAGGGGAAAGAGAGAAGACAAGGGGTGAGATAGACATAAGTGTGTGAGACAGAAGGATGAGAGTATTAAAGGGAAAGAGAAGACAAGGGGAGAGATAGACATAAGTGTGTGAGACAGAAGGATGAGAGTATTAAAGGGAAAGAGAGAAGACAAGGGGTGAGATAGACAGAAGTGTGTGAGACAGAAGGATGAGAGTATTAAAGGGAAAGAGAGAAGACAAGGGGAGAGATAGACAGAAGTGTGTGAGACAGGATGAGAGTATTAAAGGGGAAAGAGAGAAGACAAGGGGAGAGAGAGACATAAGTGTGTGAGACAGAAGGATGAGAGTATTAAAGGGAAAGAGAGAAGACAAGGGGTGAGATAGAGAGAAGTGTGTGAGACAGAAGGATGAGAGTATTAAAGGGGAAAGAGAGAAGACAAGGGGAGAGATAGACAGAAGTGTGTGAGACAGAAGGATGAGAGTATTAAAGGGAAAGAGAAGACAAGGGGAGAGAGAGACAGAATTGTGTGAGACAGAAGGATGAGAGTATTAAAGGGGAAAGAGAGAAGACAAGGGGAGAGAGAGACAGAATTGTGTGAGACAGGATGAGAGTATTAAAGGGAAAGAGAAGACAAGGGGAGAGAGAGACAGAAGTGTGTGAGACAGAAGGATGAGAGTATTAAAGGGGAAAGAGAGAAGACAAGGGGTGAGATAGACAGAAGTGTGTGAGACAGAAGGCTGAGAGTATTAAAGGGAAAGAGAGAAGACAAGGGGAGAGATAGACAGAAGTGTGTGAGACAGAAGGCTGAGAGTATTAAAGGGAAAGAGAAGACAAGGGGAGAGAGAGACAGAATTGTGTGAGACAGGATGAGAGTATTAAAGGGGAAAGAGAGAAGACAAGGGGTGAGAGAGACAGAAGTGTGTGAGACAGGATGAGAGTATTAAAGGGGAAAGAGAGAAGACAAGGGGTGAGATAGAGAGAATTGTGTGAGACAGAAGGATGAGAGTATTAAAGGGAAAGAGAAGACAAGGGGAGAGAGAGACAGAATTGTGTGAGACAGAAGGATGAGAGTATTAAAGGGAAAGAGAGAAGACAAGGGGAGAGAGAGACAGAAGTGTGTGAGACAGAAGGCTGAGATTATTAAAGGGAAAGAGAGAAGACAAGGGGTGAGATAGAGAGAAGTGTGTGAGACAGAAGGGTGAGAGTATTAAAGGGGAAAGAGAGAAGACAAGGTAAGAGATAGACAGACGTGTGTGAGACAGAAGGATGAGAGTATTAAAGAGGAAAGAGATGAGGGACGATGGGGAGAGACAGAGGGCCTAATATTCAATACCTTGTCACTCAGGTAAGATGATCTAAGAAGTTTTGTCCGTACGGTGAGGTCCTTAAAAAAATTTTAGAAACACAAATTTTATCTTGAGAAATATTCTATGTAGTCTTCCTTATGCGAAACAAAGACTCCTACGTTACAATACAAGGTCTAAAAATAATCCCAAAGATTTTGCGTGATTTCTGTCCATGCCGGCGCAGTTTGGCAGTTTATCAGGCCCAGAGAGAGAAAAAAGTGTGCGCGAAACAGAAGGATGAAAGAATTAAAGGGACAGTCAACTCCAAAATTGTTATTGTTTAAAAAGATTTTTTGCACAACCAACATTGTTAGATTAATATACTTTATAAAGTTTAAACCTCTAAATTTCTGCCTGTTTGTAAGCCACTACAGACAGCCTTTTATCACATGCTTTCTTTTTTTATTAGCTTTTCACAACAGGAGACTGCTAGTTCATGTGGGCCATTTAGATAACAATGTGTTCACGCCCGTGGGTTGTGGATGACACTGGCTAAAATACAAGGAAAGATAGAGACTAAAGTTTGTGAGAGACAGAAAGCTGAGAAAATAGAAGAAAAAAAAAAGTCAGGAGACGACAACAAGATAATTTAGCCACAATAAACAAGGGGGATTAAGAAAGAAAATTGAAAAGGTAGACAGATGTTATTGATCTTTATTGTGCTTTCGGATGAGCATGACATTAATGTGCTTCCAGAGCTTTGTTTTGCAGAACTTATTGCAGAGTTGACTTAGTTTTCTTGGCTACAAGAAATATTGCATTCTGGGAGAGTTATCAGGATTACTGCAAATAAGATCTGTTTATTTACTGCAGCCGTGTAGTCCTGGGCTTCTCTAACAAATGGGCCCATATGGAGCTGAAATTGCCAGTAAGAAGATGTTATTTATAAAATATAAATGAATATATGAGCTGTAATAACCTTTGCTGTACTCTTGGCTAATTTCAGATTTCTTCAGATATTATTCACTAGAAGGTTATTGAATTGCGAGTCTTTTCACACAGCAACTGATGCAAATTTCAGGACACGCTGGCACTCTGCAACAAGTATAAAAATACCTCTTATTTTCTCATGCCCATTCCCTGACCTGTATTCTATTTTCTCCTGCAGCACATTTTTGAATGTCCTTTTTTAGGCTGTGCTGAGACTGAGCTTGTCACAAATGGTTGCTTGTGTGTTCAACATTGCAGGCAGAACAAACTGCTGACTTATTATGGAAAATGTTTGTTTGATACTTCTGGTAAATATTTTACTTGGATAGATTTAACCACTGGACCATCAACTGCCACAAAATATTGGTTTGAGTAAATAAGGAAGCAACAGTAAACTTATTATTTTTTTCTGGTGTATTTAAAGAGACAGTAAAGTCCAAATTAAACGTTCGTGATTCCGATAGCGCATGTCATTTTAAACAACTTTCTAATTTACTTTTATAAATAAATTTGCTTTGTTCTCTTGGTTTTCTTAGTTGAAAGCTAAGCCTAACCTAGGTAGGCTCATATGCTTATTTCTAAGCCCTTGAAGGCCGCCTCTTATCTGAATGCATTTGACAGTTTTTCACAGCTAAAGGGTGTTAGTTCATGTGTGCCATAGAGATAACACCAAAATTGTTATTATTATTGTTTAAAAAGATAGCTAACGCCTTTAATACCCTTTCCCCAGCTTTGCTTAATCAATATTGTTATATTAATATACTTTATAACATTTTAACTCAAAATTTCTGCCTGTTTGTAAGCAACTACAGACAGCCTCTTATCACATGCTTTTTTATTAGCTTTTCACAACAGAAGACTGCTAGTTCATGTGGGCTATATAGATAATGTTGTGCTCACGCCATGTGTTGTGGACGACACTGCACTAATTTGGTAAAATGCAAGTCAATAGATAATAAATAAATAGCCATGTGACCAGGGGGCTGTCAGAAGAGGCTTAGATACAAGGTTATCACAGAGGTAAAAAGTATATTAATATAACTGCGTTAGTTATGCAAAACTGGTGAATGGGTAATAAAGGGATTATCTATCTTTATAAACAATAACATTTTTGGAGTTGACTGTCCCTTTAAGAGTCAGCACTAATTTCCTGAAATGAAAGCTAAAATAAAAATGTTATCTTCAGCTTTTCCAAAACACTTTCTAAACTATTTTTTACAGCCTCTCAGGTGCTTGATAAGCTGCCTTGCTGCCAACCTCCTCAAACAAGCGTCTTTTATAATTTGAAAGAGGCAGGCGGTACCACATGTTATACTGCACATCGTGTACACTGTAGCTCGTGCGCACTTCTGCTGCTCTGCTTTACAGTTAAATGATCCTAAAAGTCCAGATGCACAGGCTCTAACTCAGGGCTGTAGGAAGGTGTGTGCTGTAGTTAAAGGAACAGTAAAGTCCAAATTTTACTTTCATGATTCAGATAGAACATGTAATATTAAATAGCTTTACAATTTACTTTTATCATCAAATCAAACCTAGGTAGGCTCATATGCTAATTTCTAAGTCCTTAAAGGCCGCCTCTTATCTGAAAGCATTTAACAGTTTTCACAGCTAGAGGGTGTTAGTTCATGTGTGTCATATACATAACATTGTGCTCGTAGAGTTATTTAAGAGTCAGTACTAATTGTCTGAAATGCAAGTCTGTCAAAACATCTGAGATAAGGAGGCAGTCTGCAGAAGCTTAGATACAAGCTAATCACAGAGGTAAAAAGTATATTAATATAACTGTGTCGGTTCTGCAAAACTGGGGAATGGGTAATAAAGGGATTATCTATCTTTTTAAACAATAACAATTGTGGTGTTTTCTGTCCCTTTAAAGTCCGTGGGACGAGCCGCGTGGTGTCTGAGAGCCCCTGGTGTTTGCTTGAGAGGATCAGCAGCAAGGCAGCTTATCAAGCATTATTTTTACCTCTCAACATTTCCAAGAGGCTCACAGGGACAGCGAGTTGTGGGGTCTTAAGGGCAGTGGCTTTTTTTGTGTGTTTTGTGGACGGGGGGGAGATATGAGGGTGAAGCTGCAGGTTTTCATTTGGGGCAGGATGGGTGTTTGGGGCTGCAGATGTGAAGAGAGGGCAGGATGTGATGGTAGGTGTGATGGTATGGTGTAGCAGCAGATGTACAGTAGGAAGATTTCCCAACATTTTACAATCTCACAAGGTCCGGGATGGCTTTGAAGTCTGTAACTTAGTGCTAAACGATATATATATATTTGACTCCTTGTTATGCATTTGTTAATGAGTACTAGGGGTGTTTGCTCCTAATGTTTTGTTAGCATGGAGCTAAATAATGCAGAAAGTTATTCTGAAACAATAAAATGGCAATTCTTAAGGCAGAACTTAAAGGGACAGTCAAGTCCAAAAAAAACTTTCATGTTTCAAATAGGGCATGTCATTTTAAACAACTTTCCAATTTACTTTTATCACCAATTTTGCTTTCTTCTTTTGGTATTCTTAGTTGAAAACTAAACCTAGGAGGTTCATATGCTCATTTCTTTAACCTTGAAGGCCGCCTCTAATCTAAATGCATTTTTATAGTTTTTCACCACTAGAGGGCATTAGTTCACGTGTTTTATATAGATAACATTGAGCTCATGCACGTGAATTTACCATGGAGACAACTCTGATTGGCTAAAATGCAAGTCTGTCAAAAGAACTGAAATAAGGAGGCAGTCTGCTGATGATTAGATACAAGGTAATTACAGAGGTAAAAAGTGTATAATTATAACTGTGTTGGTTATGCAAAACTGGGGAACTGGTAATTAAGGGATTATCTATCTTTTAAAAGAACAAAAATTCTGGTGTTGACTGTCCCTTTAAAGAGACATTGAACAAACAACACACAACAATTTAAAGACCATTAAATATTGCATCGTCAACAAATGCATAATATAAACACAATGCAATAACACAGTCTGAATTCCAAATAATTAGTAGATTTATTTTTGACAAATCTCAAAGTTACTTCCCTTTTCCCTTCCTTCTGCATCATATGACAGCCATTAGCCAATCACAAAATGCATATAGTTATATACTGTGAATAGGGATGGGCGAATGTTTCTAAAAATTCAAAATTTAAAACGAATTTTGATACATTTGCTCGTTCAAATCGAATTTCGAATGTTTATATAACATTCTAACATTCTATTTTCGAATTTTCGTTTTCGAATTTTTCAATAAAATTTGAAAATATTCGTTCGAATAATAGAATGTTTAGCTATGTATTCATTCAATTTCGAAATGTAATATTCGAATTTGAATGTGACATTTGAATTTGAAATAGTATTTCTAGTCTACAACTGTGTTTAATAAATGTAATATTCGAATTTGAATGTCACATTCGAATTTGAAATAGTATTTCTAGTCTAATACTGTGTTTTATAAATGTAATATTCGAATTCGAATGTGACATTCGATTCGAATGTGATATTCGATTTGAATGTGACATTCAAAATAGTGTTTCTAGTCTACAATTGTGTTTTATAAATGTAATATTTGAATGTGAAATTCGAATGTAACATTCAAATTCGAATGTGACATTTGAATTCGAATGTGACATTCGAATTCGAATGTGACATTCGAAAACTGTAAATAACATTTGAAAATCGAATTTTTAAGAATATTCGTTCTTATCAACATTCTATTATGTAAATCGAATTTCTACAATAACATTTGTTCTAACATTCGAATTCAGATATAAACACATTCGCCCATCCCTAACTGTGAACTCTTGCACATACTCAGCAGGAGTTGGAGCCTCAGAAAGTGGGAATAGAAAAAAGGCTGTTCTTTTAAAAATGGCTTGCTCTATCATCTGAATCATGTAAGATTAATTTTGACTTTAGCGTCCCTTTAAGCACTGCTTTGAAAAACGTTTTAACATAATGTGTCATTTTGTTAGTCAAATTGAAAATGTTTTCAAAATCAAGAGCACTTCAGATCTCCACTGCTGTACCCACTTAGGGACAAAAGTATATCAGATTATGCTATGATCTAACCAATCACTGCGCAGAATGTTGCAGGCTCAAATAAAATTTCTCCAAACTCAAAGGTACAGTAGAGTAAAAATGAAACTTTTATGATTCAGATACAACGTGCAGTTTTAAAAAACTTTCCAATCTTCTTCTATGATCAAACTTAATTTATATTGCAAAGCAATAGGCTGAATAGGGTTCATGTATCTTCAGCAATACATGGAAACAGTCAGCCAGATTATGAGTTTTGCGTTATGGCTGGCTCGCTAATAACTTGCAAGTTATTTCCACTGCTCACCTTTAATAGCGCTGCTATTACAGGTTTGCAAAAACCCAGCGTTTGCGGGCGATATGGTTGCGTTGAGCTCCATACCGCACACAAATACCAGCGCTGCTTTGAGCTGCTGTTACGTGCTCATGCATGTGCTCATGCCGGCTAAAAAAAAGCCTAACACCTGCAATCGCGGAGCGTAATGCTCCTTAACGCAGCCCCATTGATGTCTATGGAGAAAGAAAATGTATGTTTAAATCTAACACCCTAACATAAACCCCGAGTCTAAACACCCCTAATCTGCCGCACCCTATATCGCCGACACCTACATTACACTTATTAACGCCTAAACACTAAATTCAGCCAATAGAATGCGAGCTCAATCCTATTGGCTGATTGCATCAGCCAATAGGATTTTTTACCCTTTAATTCCTATTGGCTGATAGAATTCTATCAGCCAATCAATATTCAAGGGACGCCATCTTGGATGACGTCCCTTAAAGGGAACCTTCAGTGTACGGCTGGGACCGTATGAAGAGGATGCTTCGCGCCGGATGTCTTGAAGATGGACCTGCTCTGTGCCGGATGTCTTGAAGATGGACCCGCTCCACGCCGGATGGATGAAGATAGAAGATGCTGCCTGGATGAAGACTTCTCCCGGCTTCATTGAGGACTTCTTGACGCTTGGATGAAGACTTCTCCCGGCCTCATTCAGGACTTCTTGACACTTGGATGAGGACTTCGCCGCCTGGATGAGGATGGATGTCTGGTCTTCCAAAACTGTAAGTGGATCTTCTGGGATTAGTGTTAGGTTTTATTAAGGGTTTATTGGGTGGGTTTTATTTTTAGTTTAGGGTTTGGGCAATGTAAAGGAGCTAAATGTCATTTTAAGGGCAATGCCCATCCAAATGCCCTTTTCAGGGCAATGGGTAGCTTAGGTTTTTTTAGATAGGATTTTATTTGGGGGGGTTGGCTGTGTGGTTGGTGGGTTTTACTGTTGGGGGGATGTTTGTATTTGTATTTGCCAGGTAAAAGAGCTGATATCTTTGGGGCAATGCCCCGCAAAAGGACCTTTTAAGGGCTATTGGCAGTTTAGTTTAGGCTAGGGGTTTTTATTATTTTGGGGGCCTTTTTTATTTTGATAGGGCTATTAGATTAGGAATAATTAGTTTAAATATTTGATAATTTCTTTTTTATTTTGTTTAATTTAGTGTTTATTTTTTTGTAATTTAGTTAATTGTATTTGATTAATGTAATTTATTTAATTTTAGTGTAATGTTAGGTTTTACTGTAAGACAGGTTAGGTTTTATTTTACAGGTAAATTTGTATTTATTTTAACTAGGTAGTTAGTAAATAGTTAATAACTATTTACTAACTAGTCTACCTAGTTAAAATAAATACAAACTTACCTGTGAAATTGTGAAATAAAAATAAAACATAAGCTAGATACAATATAACTATTAGTACATTACAGGTAAGTATTTATTTAGTTTTAAATAGGAATAATTTAGGTATTAATTGTAATTTTTATTTGGAATTATTTTAAATATGTTAAAGTTAGTGGGTGTTAGGGTTAGGGTTACATTAAGGTTAGGGTTAGATAGTGTTATATTTAAAGATACTACACTCGAAGTACTCTTAAACTAAACCCAGTGAATGGGATTAGGCCTCCTAACTAATCACTGGAGACAGTAGTGAAGGGGTGTTTGGGATTAGCGCTAATTAAAGCTTAAAAGAGAGCTGTTAAGAGATGATATTTCAATCTTTTGAATGATATCTTAATCTATAATACGCAATGATATCTGATACAATGATGTGACTAAATATAATTATTTTAATGTAGGTTAAAAAATGTGTTTGGAAGTAAAAAATTTTTACAAGATAATATTATAGTACGATGCCGGCATCATTTACATAAAAACAATTGATACATCAATTACAATATAAAGAAACAAAATTATAGATTGCACAATTGATACAGGGAGCTCTGTGAATAATTTCAATATATACCATAGATATGAATATATTGCTTGTGAATATAATTACCTTACAGACAATACAATTTGATATATTCACTGTCGGAATCGAGGCTCTCAGTGTTGGATACTAGGATTGTTTTCCTTGTCTCCTGCTTCTGAGAAAGTCTGTGTTTGTCGATAATAAACTATGGTCTATGTTGCAAAGTTCCGACCATAACCTTTTCTGTAATTTGATGTCCGTATCCTAGATTTGAATATGTCCTTGTATACCAGCCAAACAACTTTTAGGAGTCCAATGCAAGTGTAATGTGCTGTTTTTGAAGGTATTGGTAGGATGTAAGCATGGAGATGAAATATTTCCTTATCCGTGCAAAGATCCGCCGCTGTATATTTCCACTTAGACTTAGGGTTAGGTTTAGGGGTTAATAACTTTAGTATAGTGGCGGCGACATTGGGGGCAGCAGATTAGAGGTTAATAAGTGTAGTTAGGTGATGGCGATTGTGGGGGCAGCAGATTAGGGGTTAATAACAGTAATGTAGGTTGCGGCGTTATTAGGGACAGCATATTAAGGGTTAATAAGTGTATGTAGGTGGCAACGACATTGGGGGCAGCAGATTAGGGGTTAATAATATTTAACTAGGGTTTGCGATGTGGGAGTGTGGCAGTTTAGGGGTTAATATGTTTATTATAGTGGCGGGCTGGCGGCAATAGAGGTCAATATTTTTATTTTAGTATTTGCGATGCGGGAGGGCCTCGGTTTAGGGGTTAATAGGTAGTTTATGGGTGTTAGTGAACTTTTTAACACTTTAGTTATAAGGTTTATGCTACAGCTATGGCGGCACAGATCTTGCAGTTATAGGCTGTACCGCTCACTTTTTGGCCTCCCAGGCAAAACTCGTAATACCGGCGCTGTGGAAGTCCCATTGAAAAAGTGCGGTACTTACGTGCTGATTTCTCACTGACTTTATTGGTGTACAGTGTAACACATTTTAAACATGTTTTCTTTTAATTACTGTTGTATCCGTTTAACTCGGCAAGATATGTTTGTAGTGCGTGTTCTCCCTTGGGGTGCAATTGCTGAGCAGACCAAGGATACACCACTTGAGTATATGTACATGGTCTCATTTGCTGTGGCCAATCAGAGACCAGATGTAAATGAGCAGGTGCACTAATATATCCAATCACTCTGCAAAATTTCTCCGGCTTTACCAGTTCATATGTTATTCAAAGCAGATGATTAACACTCACTTTTTCATTCTTTATTTAATCAGCTTCAGATAAAAATAAATGAATTAGTGAAGCCGAAGAGATTGGCAGGGCCACTTAGGGAATTTTGACCACTCTTTAACACATAACAAAATGAAGTCTAAAAAAAAACAACAAATTAATATTGTTTGCTGCAATTCTTTTTCGATTCCAAACTACATTCACTATTTTCCTTATTTGTTAAAGGGACAGTAAAGTCATAATTAGACAGAGGATACAATGTTAAACAACGTTCCAATTTACCTCTATTATTTAATTTGCTTCCTTCTCTTGTTATCCTTTGCTGAAAGGTTTATCTAAGTAAGCTCAGGAGCAGTAACAAACCTAGGTTCTAGCTGTTGATTGGTGGCTGCATATATATATATATATATATATATATATATATATATATATATACCGATTGTCATTGGCTCACACATGTGTTCAGTTAGAAACCAGTAGTTCATTGCTGCTCCTTTAACAAATGATACCAAGACATTGAAACAAATAGAAGTAAACGGCAAAGTTGTTTAAAATGTTCTACCTAAATCATGAAAGAATTTTTGGGGGTTTTATGTCGCTTTAAATATAAATACTTTTATCTGAGAAAGCAAGGGTACTATAGCCTTATGTTCTCTCAGAGTATAATCTTGTAGGAATGTATACTTAAATATGGTTACCAATCAAAGTAGAACAAAAGATCTGGGTTTTGATGAAAAATCTCAAGAACGTCTAATCAAATCCCTTTCTATTTCCTGCCTGACTGTAGCTGTGAATAATCAAAACAAGAATCCATGTCATGACTGGCTTGTCAGGCGCTAGAGGCCAGAAAAAACAAATCAACTTGGGAACAAAGTTAGGCGAGGAAAATGTAGGTTTTATTTGATCATTAAAAATGCAGAAAAACAGGATGAGTCTTAGATGCAGGTTAAAGTACAACTATTATATAATAGTGCACAATGCCCTATTATGTAGGTCTGAGAGGCTCTGAGTGTACTTTGCATAAATGGACTTGAAATTCATATTTAAACTTTTTTTATTTAGATGGTAAATAAAATGTTCATAAACGTTCAAGATTACTTCTGCTAACAAATTTACGTCTTTTTTATTATTGAGAACATCCGAACTATAGATACTTTTACGCGCATGTTTGCTGGCTATTACCTGTCTATATTACCTATTAGCCCTATATCTTCCTACAGTGGGCTAGATTACAAGTGGAGCGCAAAATATCACTTTTGCAAGGGCGATATTTACACTCCACTTAGTAATACCAGCGCACGCAAATGTGCGCTTGTATTACAAGTTAGGTGCACCGAAGCTTTGCACTCACAAGAGTGCTGTTCCATAGGCTCCAATGGGAGCCTTGTTCTCATGCCGTGAGACACAGCATGAGAACTAGCGCAGCAAAGGGGGGGAAAGTCACGCAGCGATGGGCACCAAATTTAAATATATATGTATATGAATATATACATACAGTATATATTTATGTGTTTATATTTATATATACAACACATACATATATATTTACTGGGAACACATAGTAAAAAAAACAGTTGTAAATAATTATTTTATTACATTATCTAATGGATTGGAATAGCTCTATACAAAGCAGATCCTTAGGGATTATCTGCACTGCAGCAGGGAACGGAGACTCTAGTTTACTTCCTCATTGCTGACTCAGGTTGTAACTCCCTATGACGTAGTGGTGGACTAAGATCAACCAGGGTCCCCAGGCAAAAATTAGGGAAGGCCCCCCTACCCTGCCCCCTATACCCCTCCCTCAACCCACCTCCTGCCACTAGAGATGGGCTAATGTGCTGAAAGTGTAATTTATTTGGTGGAACAAATAGTCCTGTGGACATTTGTTTTGGGCAATTGAATTTTGATAGAAAAGAAAATTCATTAAAATTCAGTAATCAAATGTTATTTCTGGTTTTCAAATGTCACTTTAGTTTTTGAATGTTTATAATTAGATTGAATATCCACATTCAACTTAGAGAATGTAATTTCTTGACTATTGAAAGAAGAATATGATTTTGTTTTATAGCTACATACTGTGTTACTATCCGATTAAATCAGTTATAAAAATGTTAATGTTTACTGCCACTTTAAGAATTTTTCTAATAATTCAAACCAATAACTGCAGGCATCTAGGGAAGGGCATTTACATTCTTTGTTTGGATCCAAATGTTGATGAAGGCATCCGCTTGTGGGATTCATCCCTTTTCGGAGCCGCATTTATTCTAGTGAAAGTCCTACACACTAGGGTCTGGATTTGCACAGATCCGGATGTGTTGAATTTTCACAAGAAGAAATTTAGACTTTGAAAAGAGCGGAATCTCATGAGCGGCCGCCTTCTTCCCCATTCGGATCCTAATGAAAGATCAATATGCCCATCCCCTAGAAGACTCCATTTCATATTCTCCATTATGTGTAACTGTCCCTAGCTTCAGATTTACATACTGCTGCACTAAACAAAACTCATACCCTTTATACTCATAATGACAAGAGAGTGGAGTGTAACCAATAGTGCAGGGTATTTTATCCTTATGGCATTACAAGTTATTGGTAAAAAAGGTAAACCAGAGAATCCTAACACGATCAACATATTTATAGCACGCCCTATACTCGACATTCATACTACAAGTGGTGAGTTAAGTGTTGCGTTCGAGCACACACATTCTACACATGCCTAGGTATAAACTGGCTGCTATGAGCCCCCCAAAATTTGGGCCCATAGCAGCCAGTTTAATCCAAAATTATGGTTTATTATCTAATTTTTTTAACAGTGATTTCAATCAATAATATATCATATAAATCACAAGGTGCTGGACTGGGAAGGGCTAAAAAGTGCATATGTATGTGTTTGTATTTATATATATGTCTATTTATGTGTGTATGTATATATGTGTGTGTGTGTCTGTACATATGAATGCATTATGCATGTGTATGTATGTGTGTATGTATTTATGGGAATGTGTATTTATGTGTGTATGTATTTATGGTAATGTGTATATATGCGTATGTATGTGTATTTATGTGTGTATACTGTATACATATATATATGGTAATGTGTATGTATGTATATGCATGTGTGTGTGTGTGTATATATATATATATATATATATATATATATATATATATATATATATATATATATATATATATATATATATATATATGTATATATATATATATGTGTATGTATGTGTACATATGTGTATGTGTGTGTGTGTGTGTGTATGTGTATCTATGTGTATATATATGTGTATATATATATATACTGTATATATATATATATATATACTGTATATATATATATATATATATATATATATATATATATATGAGAGAATGTATATATATATATATATATATGTGTATGTATGTGTACATATGTATGCATGCGTATGTATTTGTGCATTGTTTTAAAATTTTATCTCAATAGAAAATCATAGTTTAAAAGTAAGTGAAGAACTCCAGTATTTGACTTCAGATTTTCAGTGTGCCTCTTAGAAGTCTATTATGTGAAGGATTTAACATACCCGTGCTATCTGACATGCAGGTGTTAAAGTGAATGTAAAGTTTGAGGAATGAGTGCCCGGTTTTTAATAATCCTATTAAAAACAGGGGCACTTTCATTCATCAAACTTTAAATTACACTGCTTTTGTTAAAATACTTACCTTTTCTTTCTGCAAGCCGCTCCAGCGCTTCTGAAGCCCGTCGCAAGCCTCTTCTTACGTCAAGAATGACGATTCCGGCATCCTCCAATCACGGCTCCCCCCCCGGGGGAATCATTGCCTAAAGCAACGCCGTGATTGTGGAAGGCCGGAATAGTCATTTCTGACATCGGCAGAGGCTTGCGACGGGCAGAGGAATGCTGGAGCGGCTTTCAAGAAGAAAAGGTATAAAAAAAGCAGTGAAATTTAAATTTTTATAAATGAAAGTGCCCATGTTTTTAATATGATTATTAAAAACTGGGCACTCATTCCTCAAACTTTACATTCACTTTAACGAGCCCTAGACTGTCACTCAAATGGTAATTACTTTCAACTTATAATATTAGAGCAAAGAGAAAGCACTATTGATTTAACGTAAGTGGTGTTAGTGCTCAATAGAGCTAATATTTTGTGCTCCACTTGTAACCTACATCTATACATATTTAGATAAATAAACAGTTACAGACAGACAGATCGACAGATAGATCGATAGAACAGACAGACTGATTGATTGATAAATAGATAGATGATGATAGATAGATAAATAGATAGATAGATAGATGATAAATAGATAGATAGATAGATAGATAGATAGATAGATAGATAGATAGATAGATAGATAAGGATAGACAGACTGATTGATTGATAGATAGATTGATAGGTATAGATAGAAAGATAGATAGATAGATAAACAGACAGACAGACAGACAGATAGATAGATGACAGATAGATGACAGATAGATGACAGATAGATAGAAAGACACAGATAGATAGATAGATAGATAGATAGATAGATAGATAGATAGATAGATAGACAGACAGACAGACTGATTGATTGATTGATAGATTGATAGATATAGATAGATAGATATAGATTGATAGACCACAAAAAATACCAGACCCAGTGCCCTGAGACTCTTCTCACATTTTTGTACACATCCAACCTCAGATTAACCCCTCACAGCCATATGCCCAGATCCAATTCTATTGGATAGCAAGTTTGAAGTTCTACCTATGGGAAGTGGTCTCAGTAAATGAGACACTTTTCAAACTGACAGGCGCATTGATTTGTATTTGCTTCGTAGAGATTTAACAGTGTCAGGTGCGAATGTCTTAAACTTGCAACAAGTGCAACATTCCAATAGAACAATTCCATAGAACTCAATTACGTTTAATGAGAAGCAGCTTGCAGCGCTCAATACCTTACAGGTCACAGCTTCTGGGTGGTCTGGGACCTGCTGTATTATAGAACCCAGTGTTTAGCTTAATATGTCACTGACAATGAAGCATCACATAATTATGTATTACATAAGTGACTCTTACATCTGCAGCACCCTATTTGTATTTCCAGGTAACAAAAAGGCTAATTACTATAAGGCATTAATGCTCCGCCCTGCTATACATTGATTTAGAAAAAGGGCTTTGTAAAATGACATGAATTATTCATGTGACAAACGTTAAATAATATGTTTATTTAAATGAACATTTAAGTCATTATTATTTTTTGTTTGTTGCATCTAAAAGAGTATGTTCCCATGATGAAAGAAATAAATATATTTATGTACTAATCTAGTGGGGTGAGCTTCTGTCGACCACTACGGCTTTAGAAGTTTTCTTTAAAGGGATAGATAGGTCAAAATACAAATGCTTTGTAGTAAAAGTTATTACTGTTTTGAAGGGGCATACGCACATTTTGACAAATTAAATCTTTAACCCCTTAATGACCACAGCACTTTTCCATTTTCTGTCCGTTTGGGACCAAGGCTATTTTTACATTGCTGCGGTGTCTGTGTTTAGCTGTAATTTTCCTCTTACTCATTTACTGTACCCACACATATTATATACAATTTTTCTCGCGATTAAATGGACTTTCAAAAGATGCCATTATTTTCATCATATCTTATAACTTACTATAAAAAAATTATAAAATATGAGGAAAAAATGGAAAAAAACACACTCTTTCTAACTTTGAAACCCAAAATCTGTTACACATCTACAACCACCAAAAAACATCCATGTTAAATAGTTTCTAAATTTTGTCCTGAGTTTAGAAATACCCAATGTTTACATGATCTTTGCTTTCTTTGCAAGTTATAGGGCAATAAATACAAGTAGCACTTTGCTATTTCCAAACCACTTTTTTTTCAAAATTAGCGCTAGCAACATTGGAACCCTGATATCTGTCAGGAATACCTGAATATCCCTTGACATGTATATATTTTTTTTTTTAGAAGAAATCCCAAAATATTGATCTAGGCCCATTTTGGTATATTTCATGCCAGCATTTTACCTCCAAATGCGATCAAATGAGTTTCACAAACTTTAGGTTTCTCACTGAAATTATTTACTAACAACTTGTGCAATTATGGCATAAATGGTTGCAGATGCTTCTCTAGGATCCCCTTTGTTCAGAAATAGCAGACATATATGACTTTGACGTTGCTTTTTGGTAATTAGAAGGCTGCTAAATTCCTCTGTGCACTAGACGTGCATTATGTGTAGCTTTAGTGTAGTGTAGTAGAGAATCCCAAGTATTGATCTAGGCCCATCTTGGTATATTTCATGCCATCATTTCACCGCCAAATGCGATCAAATTAAAAAAAACGTTAAATTTTTCACAATTTTAGGTTTCTCACTGAAATTATTTACAAACTGCTTGTGCAATTATGGCACAAATGGTTATAAATGCTTCTCTGGGATCCCCTTTGTTCAGAAATAGCTGACATATATGGCTTTGGCATTGCTTTTTGGTAATTAGAAGGCCGCTAAATGCCGCTGCGCGTCACACGTGCATTATGCCCAACAGTGAAGGGGTTAATTAGGAGCTTGTAGGGTTAATTTTAGCTTTAGTGTAGTGTAGTAGACAACCCAAAGTATTGATCTAGGCCAATTTTGGTATATTTCATGCCACCATTTCACCGCCTAATGCGATCAAATAAAAAAACTTGTTCCCTTTTTCACAAACTTTAGGTTTCTCACTGAAATTATTTACAAACAGCTTGTGCAATTATGGCATAAATGGTGGTTGTAAATACTTCTCTGAGATCCCCTTTGTTCAGAAATAGCAGACATATATGGCTATGGCGTTGCTTTTTGGTAATTAGAAGGCCGCTAAATGCCGCTGCGCATCACACGTGTATTATGGCTAGCAGTGAAGGGGTTAATTAGGTAGCTTGTAGGGAGCTTGCAGGGTTAATTTTAGCTTTAGTGTAGAGATCAGCCTCCCACCTGACACATCACACCTCCTGATCCCTCCCAAACAGCTCTCTTCCCTCCCCCACCCCACAATTATCCCCGCCATCTTAAGTACTGGCAGAAAGTCTGCCAGTACTAAAATAAAAGGTTTCTTTTATTTATTTTAATTTTTTTAGCATATTTAAATATGCTGCGGTGTAGGATCCCCCCTTACCCCCCAACCTAGTTAAAATAAAGATAAATTTACCTGTAAAATAAAAACTAACCTAAGTTACAATTAAACCTAACACTGCACTATCATTAAATAAATTAAATGAATTATCTACAAATACCTACAATTAAATAAACTAACTAAAGTACAGAAAAAAAAAAAACTAAGTTACAAAAAATAAAAAAATATTACAAGATTTTTAAGCTAATTACACCTAATCTAAGCCCCCTAATAAAATAACAAAGCCCCCCAAAATAAAAAAAATGCCCTACCCTATTCTAAATTATGAAAGTTAACAGCTCTATTACCTTACCAGCCCTTAAAAGGTCCTTTTGCGGGGCATGCCCCAAAGAAATCAGCTCTTTTGCCTGTAAAAAAACACACAATACCACCCCCAACATTACAACCCACCACCCACATACCCCTACTCTAACCCAAACTCCCCTTAAATAAACCTAACACTACCCCCCTGAAGATTATCCTACCTTTAGCCGTCTTCAGCCAGCCGACCACCGATGGAACAGAAGAGGACATCCGCAGCGGTCGAAGTCTTCATCCAAGGGGCGCTGAAGAGGTCTTCCATCCGATCGAAGTCTTCATCCAGGCGGCGTCTTCAATCTTCATCCATCCGGAGCGGAGCAGAGCCATCTTCAAAGCAGCCGATGCAGAGCCATCTTCATCCACCGACGCCTACTCGCCGAATGAATATTCCTTTAAGGGATGTCATCCAAGATGGCGTCCCTCGAATTCCGATTGGCTCATAGGATTCTATCAGCCAATCGGAATTAAGGTAGGAAAAATCTGATTGGCTGATCCAATCAGCCAATCAGATTGAGCTTGCATTCTATTGGCTGATCGGAACAGCCAATAGAATGTGAGCTCAATCTGATTGGCTGATTGGATCAGCCAATCAGATTTTTCCTACCTTAATTCCGATTGGCTGATGGAATCCTATCAGCCAATCGGAAATTCGAGGGACGCCATCTTGGATGACGTCACTTAAAGGAATATTCAGTTTTTTTATTTTTTGTTCTTTAGTTAGTTTAATTGTATTTAATTGTAGGTATTTGTAGATAATTAATTTAATTTATTTAATGATAGTGTAGTGTTAGGTTTAATTGTAACTTAGGTTAGGATTTATTTTACAGGTAATTTTGTACTTCTTTTAGCTAGGTAGTTATTAAATAGTTAATAACTATTTAATAACTATTCTACCTAGTTAAAATAAATACAAAGTTACCTGTAAAATAAATATAAATCCTAAAATAGCTACAATGTAATTATTAATTACATTGTAGCTATCTTAGGGTTTATTTTACAGGTAAGTATTTAGTTTTAAATAGGAATAATTTAGTTAATGATAGTGTAGTGTTAGGTGTAATTGTAACTTAGGTTAGTTTTTATTTTACAGGTAAATTTGTCTTTATTTTAACTAGGTAGCTATTAAATAGTTAATAACTATTTAATAGCTATTGTGCCTAGTTAAAATAAATTGAAATTTTCCTGTAAAATAAAAATAAATCCTAAAATAGCTACAATATAATTATTCGTTATATTGTAGCTATATTAGGGTTTATTTTATAGATAAGTATTTAGTTTTAAATAGGATTAATTTAGTTAATAATAGTAATTTTATTTAGATTTATTAAAATAATATTTAAGTTAGGGGGGTGTTAGGGTTAGACTTAGGTTTAGGGGTTAATTAGTTTAAAATAGATGGCGGCGGTATAGGGGGGCAGATTAGGGGTTAATAAGTCTAATATAGGTTGCGGCGGGGTCCGGGAGCGGCGGTTTAGGGGTTAACATGTTTATTATAGTTGTGGCGGGCTCCGGGAGCGGCGGTTTAGGGGGTAATACATTTATTTAGTTGCGGCAGTGTAGGGGGGGCAGATTAGGGGTGTTTAGACTCGGGGTACATGTTAGGGTGTTAGGTGCAGACGTTTCCCATAGGAATCAATGGGATGTCGGGCAGCAGCGAACATGAACTTTCGCTATGGTCAGACTCCCATTGATTCTTATGGGATCCGCCGCCTCCAGGGCGGCGGATTGAAAACCAGGTATGCTGGGCCGGAAAAGTGCAGAGCGTACCTGCTAGTCATTTGATAACTAGCAAAAGTAGTCAGATTGTGCCGAACTTGCGTTCGGAACATCTGGAGTGACATAAGAATCGATCTGTGTTGGACTGAGCCTTACGTCACTATATTCTACTTTTGCCGGTGTGTAGGGCTTGATAACTAAGGCGAATCAGCCTCGCCACAAATACGCTGCGGAATTCCAGCGTATTTGCGGTTGACGGCTTGATAACTAGGGGCCATTGTAAGAACCCAGCTATGCCCCAATCCAATCACCTCTTTTTATGAAGCACAGCTGGCAACCCTACACACACCAGTCGTAAGGAGCATTAATTTGATTGGCCCTGGTATTATAAATTGGTTAAGTTGTTTAAAGGGACAGTAAAGTCAAAATTAAACATTCATTATTCAGATACAGCGTGTAATTTACTATTATCAAATTTGCTTTGTTCTCTTGGTATCCTTTGTTGAATATTAAAGCTTGATAGGATGATAGGAGCATAGGAGCGTGCATGTGTATTTAGCATTCTAAGGCAGTGCTATTTTGCAAATATGTATAAAAGTGCTCTAAAAATTGTTGCCAGTTGGCTAAAAACGTGCATGCTCCTGAGATCACCTAGGATTACTCTCTAAGGAAGGATATCAGATGAACTGAGTAAGTCAATTGGAGAGCTGCTTAAAATCTGTTTTTGGTAGATAATGATTTCTGAACTTTCGATTGTATTTTTATTATGCCTTTTCAGTGATCAGAATCCTAAAATGCTTGTGAAAATAATACCATTGAGGCTTGAAATGTTTTTTTAGCTTATGAAAAAACATGAAATTATTGTTAATCTTCTGATTTTCTAACCAAAATAAAAAAACTAAATTGAAGGATTAAGGACCAACAAAAAGGCGATTTCAAGGTTTAGCAATTACATCACAGGTTAAAGTGCATGTGTGTTAATTGATCCACGTGTGCAAATAACCTGTTGTGGTCTAAAACCACAGAGATATGTGTGTATGTCTCTCTAAGGCGCCCATGTTCAAAACTGCTGCGATGCTGATATATATTCAAAAGGGATTTGTCGCCATAACGAGAAAGCCGGTGAAATATTTAAAATGGCTGAAATCAGTGTCTGAAGGTTGCGCTGCCAGCAGTTTTACTATACATCTCTGTCGGTGGCAATGCTGGCAATATATTCATCCCCAGTTACATTTAAGATGTAAAGTAAAGGATCCTTTTTACACTTATCCCAAAACCAAATAAACTAACAGCAGCCTACAAGAATTAAAAGAATAAAGAAACAATGTATTAATGAAAACCATTATTATATTTGTTTAGTCCTTATTCTTTTAATGCAAAACAGCAACCCAATAAATCCACTATGTAGCCCTACACTATTAACTCCTGACGCACCCTCAAACCCCACTGCAACCTAACCCCTCTACACTATTAACCCATTGGTTACACTATACTAATAACCCATTGGCATTAAAAAAAATAGAAATATTTCTATTTGCTGTTTTGAAAAAAATAAAAAATTCAGCCAATAGAATTGTCAGGTCACTCCTAAAAAAGGGGACAACTGACAGACAAAATTAAGTGTTGCGCTGGACAGCATGAATAGAGGATCCAGGGAGAAGTGAAGTCAATGCTGCAAAGGAGGTGCCGCCATGGAGGAGCCATAGCCGAGAAGGAACACAGCTACCGCCATCAACATGAAGGACCACTGTTGTTGCCACCGACATTGACACCACCAAGGAGGGGTCCTGCTGCCTCCATCGACACGTAGGACCACTACTGCTGCTTCTGAGGACCTTACAGATTACAAATGAGCCTTTTTTTTCTTTGTGGATTTTTTTTCTTTACTATTTTTTTTTTGGGTGGTTTTTCTTCTGATGAAGACTTTAGGATGGTGAGTATAAAATATGTGTTATTGTGTGTTTTTCTTGTTTTTTTTTCTTGTTCTTTGTATTGCTGTTTTTTGTTTTAAATGTTTATTGTGTTGTTTTTTTTGTTTCTTGTGTTAGATTGTCTTAGGGTTGGTTTATTTTGTAGTGGCTGTTTGTTGTTGTGTTAGATTGTCTTAGGGTTTGTTTATTTTGTAGTAGCTGTTTGTTGTTGTGTTAGATTGTCTTAGGGTTTGTTTATTTTGTAGTAGCTGTTTGTTGTTGTGTTAGATTGTGTTAGGGTTTTTTTATTTTGTAGTGCCTGTTTGTTGTTGTGTTAGATAGTCTTAGGGTTTGTTTATTTTGTAGTGGCTGTTTGTTGTTGTGTTAGATTGTGTTAGGGTTTGTTTATTTTGTAGTAGTTGTTTGTTGTTGTGTTAGATTGTCTTAGGGTTTGTTTATTTTGTAGTGGCTGTTTGTTGTTGTGTTAGATTGTGTTAGGGTTTGTTTATTTTGTAGTAGCTGTTTGTTGTTGTGTTAGATTGTCTTAGGGTTTGTTTATTTTGTAGTAGCTGTTTGTTGTTGTGTTAGATTGTCTGAGGGTTTGTTTATTTTGTATTAGCTGTTTGTTGTTGTGTTAGATTGTCTTACTACTGTTTTAGCTGTTTGTTGTTGTGTTAGATTGTCTTACAGTTTGTTTATTTTGTAGTGGCTGTTTGTTGTTGTGTTAGATTGTCTTAGGGTTTGTTTATTTTGTAGTAGTTGTTGGTTTTAATAGTTGTGTTACTTTGAGTATTTGTTTAATTTAGTTTAGTTTAATATAGCTGTGTAAATTTGTGTAATAATGTTTTCTTTAATTTAGTTTAGAGGGGTTTGGTTGCGGTGGGGGTGAGGGCGTGTAAGGGGTTAATAGTGTAGTGGAATTAGGTTGTGGTGGGGGTGAGGGCGCATAAGGAGGTATATAGTGTAGAAGGGTTAGGTTGCGGGGGTGAGGGCGTCTATGGGGTTAATATTGTTGTGGTATTAGGTTGCATTGGGGGTGAGGGTGCACAAAGGGTTAAAAGTGTAGTGGGGTTCAGTTGCGGTAGGGTTGAGGTTGTGTAAGGTGTTAATAGTATAGTGGAGTTAGGTTGCCATGGGGGTGAGGATGCGTAAGGGGTTAATAGTGTAGTGGAGTTAGGTTGCCATGGGGGTGAGGGTGCGTAAGAGGTTAATAGTGTAGTGGAGTTAGGTTGCGATGGGGGTGAGGGCACTTAAGGGGTTAATAGGGTAGAGGAGGTTTATATGTTCAGTACATACAACGTTTTATTTATATTTATTTTATTGTAGAATGCATATTATTTTAATTGTAGTGTTTTTTTGTTTTTTTTTGTTTCCATTTTGCCTGTGTTTTTTAGGGAAAATATTTATTTTTCCTGATATAAATGTGTTTTAGAAGACACTAGCAGCGACTTTACAGGTTAACATAAGTGCATTTGTTTAACTTTGCAATGTTAAACATAATGCACTTATGTAAAATTTTAAAGTCGCCACTACTGACTTCTATACATATTTATATCAAGAACAAATAATATTATTCCTAAAATAAATAAAAATTGCACTTTCACAAGCTCTATATTTTGCACTGCAGTCAGTAATACTAATACTAATACTGTAATGCGCTGGTATTAAATGTTACGCGCAATGCGAACACGACCTCAAGTTCGCATTGCCTGGAAGCCTTGCGCTCATGAGAGCACGCTTTCTTAGGCTACAATGGGAGCCTCATTCTCATAACGTCAGACATGACAAAGCATCTAGCGTAGGGCAGCAATAATTAAATATATATGTATATGAATATGAATGTTTATATATATATACACATATTAGCACATAAATATATATGAATATGAATAGGAATGTGTTTATATATACACATATTAGCACATAAATATATAGGTATATGAATATGAATGTGTTTATATATACACATATTAGCACATAAATATATAGGTATATGAATATGAATGTGTTTATATATACACATATTAGCACATAAATATATATGAATATGAATAGGAATGTGTTTATATATACACATATTAGCACATAAATATATAGGTATATGAATATGAATGTGTTTATATATACACATATTAGCACATAAATATATATGAATATGAATATGAATGTTTATATATACACATAGCACATTAATATATATGTATATGAATATGAATGTGTTTATATATACACATATTAGCACATAAATATATAGGTATATGAATATGAATGTGTTGATATATACACATTTTAGCACATAAATATATAGGTATATGAATATGAATGTGTTTATATATACACATATTAGCACATAAATATATATGTATATGAATAGGAATGTGTTTATATATACACATATTAGCACATAAATATATATGTATATGAATATGAATGTGTTTATATATACACATATTAGCACATAAATATATATGTATATGAATATGAATGTTTATAGATACACATATTAGCACATAAATATATATGTATATGAATATGAATGTGTTTATATATACACATATTAGCACATAAATATATATGTATATGAATATGAATGTTTATATATACACATATTAGCACATTAATATATATGTATATGAATATGAATGTGTTTATATATACACATATTAGCACATAAATATATATGTATATGAATATGAATGTGTTTATATATACACATATTAGCACATAAATATATAGGTATATGAATATGAATGTGTTTATATATACACATATTAGCACATAAATATATATGTATATGAATATGAATGTGTTTATATATACACATATTAGCACATAAATATATATGTATATGAATATGAATGTGTTTATATATACACATATTAGCACATAAATATATAGGTATATGAATATGAATGTGTTTATATATACACATATTAGCACATAAATATATAGGTATATGAATATGAATGTGTTTATATAATACACATATTAGCACATAAATATATATGTATATGAATATGAATGTGTTTATATATACACATATTAGCACATAAATATATAGGTATATGAATATGAATGTGTTTATATATACACATATCAGCACATAAATATATATGTATATAGGTATATACATATATATTTACAGTAAAAACACAGTACCCCATTCACATCTATGTAAAGGCACTTTACACTCCACATCCCTTCACTTTAGCTCCTTACAACTGCTTCGTACAGTTTTTTTATAACAAAATAAAAATGCTCATCTGTTTTATTTATTTAAAAGAACTGTCCACTTTATTTGGGGGGCAAATGGGGCAACATTTTAACATTAACCAGAGGTCTGACCACTTGTAATGACTGTTTATTTAACATGCACTCGTAAACGGGCAAATTTGCACCTTTAAGGGTGAACGGTAAAATAGTGCTCCACTTGTAATCTAGCCCCTTATATACACGTATTCAAACAGCTCCTATAGTTTTTTTTGTCTTTTTAGTAATGTAGATCGCAGACATGATGTAAACATAGACTTTCAGTGGGAGTTTGCTGGGCTTTCCATGGGAGTAACCTGTATTTTAATGAGGAAACATCACCAGTAGTGTGTTATATTCAAAACACTGCCCTTCATGTCAGACGCACCTTTTCAGACATAAGCTCTCGTCAGCTTTTCAGTGGCGAGAATTTCCAGTGTGAGGAATGTATTGTCTGTACAGTGTCAGTAAGGTTACACAAATACACAGGCATTAGTTTGTGTTCCTACATAGAAACCTTTTTTTGTTTCAGAGAACGCACAATCTATGTTGTGTAGGAACACTCCAAATACAGTCCCCCCACCCCCGCTCATATTGCAGATGAGTGGCAATGTCAGCTGAGTTTTGCAGAAGCTGGAATCCCTATTAATTCCTATAGGAGACACATCACCATTTGTTGGCACGGAGGTTCAGCCCACTTTTTTTCAATATATCGTAAGAACCACGGACTGCGATACTGGCAAGGCCAGAAAGGTAGTTTCTTGTGGGTCTGACAACGTTTTGAATATCAGGATCTAAGGGATTTGCAATAACAATAAAGGGTAGAAGGCTAAAATAGCTCACTCAATTTGTCCCAAATTGTGTAAATTGTAGTCCATTCAAGAGGTCAATGCAGGTATACTGATCAAGAGCAGGTGCGACTGCGTGAAACATGTTGGGTGTTTCAGTCTGTGAACCCTTTCAGATTGTTGGTATGCACCAATAAATTTGGACATTCGTTAAGCCCTTTTTCTCTTGTAAGGTGTATCCAGTCCACGGGTTCATCCATTACTTGTGGGATATTCTCCTTCCCAACAGGAAGTTGCAAGAGGACACCCACAGCAGAGCTGTCTATATAGCTCCTCCCCTAACTGCCACCCCCAGTCATTCTCTTGCAACTCTCGAAAAGAAAGGAAGTATCAAGAGATATGTGGTGACTTAGTGTAGTTTTACCTTCAATCAAGAGTTTGTTATTTTTAAACGGTACCGGCGTTGTACTGTTTTACTCTCAGGCAGAAATTAGAAGAAGAGTTCTGCCTGGAGATTTGATGATCTTAGCGGTTTGTAACTAAGGTCCACTGCTGTTCTCACACATAACTGAAGAATATGGGACAACTTCAGTTGGGGGAACGGCCTGCAGATTACCTGCTTTGAGGTATGTTCAGTATTTTTATTTCTAGAGAGACGATATGAGTTCTAGAAAATGCTGACAGAGCCTTGTGTACTGAGGTAAGCCTGATGCAGTGATTTAACAGTGACTGGGATCATGCTTACAGAACAGGGTAATACTCATGTTAATGCTTACATTACTTAGGGACAAAACGTTTACATGATTTTAAAAATAGGACGTTTTTTTCTCTGAGGGAGATAACTCTTTATTTGGGGCCTAGTTTCCACATGGCTAATCAGATACTCCTAGGAGTACTTTCTTAAGGCCCCTCTGGCCTATTTTAGCTCTCTAAATGCACAGTTTTTATTCAGACTGAGACATCCAGCTTCCCTAGAGGAGTCCTCTGACACCTGAGGACCATTACAAGGGGTTTATTTCTGCACAGAATCGTATTTGAGGGCAGGTAGGAGCCTCAGCAGAGCTGTGGCAGGGTGCTCAACTGTCTTTTAACGTTTTTTAACGTTTTTCAATCCGGTTTGGGGCCTAAGGGGTTAATCATCCATTTGCAAGTGGGTACAATGCTGCTTTAGTCCCTTACACACACTGTAAAAATTTCAAAGAATTTGCTATATTTTTTCACTGTTTTGCAGTTTAAGTGTTAGTTATTTTTCTCTTAAAGGCACAGTAACGTTTTTGTTTAATTGCTGTTTTACCTTTATTAAAGTGTTTTCCAAGCTTGCTTGTCTCATTACTAGTCTGTTAAACATGTCTGACATAGAGGAAACTCCTTGTTCAATATGTTTAGAAGCCATGGTGGAACCCCCTCTTAGAATGTGTACCAAATGTACTGAAATTTCTATAAACTATAAAGACCATATTATGGCGCTTAAAGATTTATCTCCAGGGGATTCTCTGACTAAAAAAAGGGAGATTATGCCATCTAACTCTCCCCATGTGTCAGAACTTATAACTCCAGCTCAAGTGACGCCAAGTACATCTAGCGCGTCTAATTCGTTTACCTTGCAGGACATGGCGGCAGTTATGAATAATACCCTCACAGAGGTATTTTCCAAACTGCCAGGGTTACAAGGAAAGCGAGACAGCTCTGGGGCTAGAACTAATACAGAGCTTTCTGACGCTTTAATGCCTGTGTCCGATATTCCCTCACAATACTCAGAAGCCAAGGCAGGTGAGCTTCTATCTGTGGGTGACATTTCAGACTCAGGGAAGGAGTTACTTCAGCCTGATTCTGAAATGACAGTGTTTAAATTTTAGCTTGAACACCTCCGCTTATTGCTTAGGGAGGTTTTAGCGACTCTGGATGACTGTGACCCCATTGTGGTTCCAGAGAAATTGTGTAAAATGGACAAATACTTTGCAGTGCCTGTTTACACTGATGTTTTTCCTGTCCCTAAGAGGTTTTCGGAAATTATTACTAAGGAATGGGATAGACCAGGTGTGCCGTTCTCTCCCCCTCCTGCTTTCAAAAAGATGTTTCCCATAGATGCCGCCATGCGGGACTCGTGGCAGACGGTCCCTAAGGTGGAGGGAGCAGTCTATACCCTAGCTAAGCGTACAACTATCCCCGTCGAGGACAGTTGTTCTTTCCTAGATCCTATGGATAAAAAATTGGAGGGCCTCCTTAAGAAAATTTTTATACATCAAGGTTTTATCCTCCAGCCTCTTGCATGCATAGCCCCAGTTACTGCTGCAGCGGCTTTTTGGTTCGAGTCTCTTGAGGAGGCTCTGCAGGTAGAGACCCCGTTAGACGATATTCTAGACAGGATTAAAGCTCTTAAGTTAGCTAATTCCTTTATTTCTGACGCCGTTTTTCAGTTAACCAAACTAACGGCTAAGAATTCAGGATTTGCCATTTTGGCGCGTAGGGTGCTATGGCTTAAGTCCTGGTCAGCAGATGTTACTTCAAAGTCTAAACTTATTAACATCCCCTTCAAGGGACAGACCCTATTCGGGCCTGGTCTGAAGGAGATCATTTCTGATATTACTGGAGGAAAAGGCCACGCCCTTCCTCAGGATAGGTCCAATAAGTTAAGGACCAAACAGAATAATTTTCGTTCTTTTCGAAACTTCAAGAGTGGCGCAGCTTCAACTTCCTCTAATGCAAAACAAGAGGGAAATTTCGCCCAGTCCAAACCAGTCTGGAGACCTAACCAGGCTTGGAACAAGGGGAAGCAGGCCAAGAAACCTGCGGCTGCCTCTAAGACAGCATGAAGGAGTAGCCCCCGATCCGAGACCGGATCTAGTGGGGGGCAGACTTTCTCTCTTCGCCCAGGCTTGGGCAAGAGACGTCCAGGATCCCTGGGTGCTAGAGATTGTTTTCCAGGGATATCTTCTGGAATTCAAAGGGTCATCTACAAAGGGGAAATTTCATCTCTCACAACTATCTGTAAACCAGATAAAAAGAGAGGCATTCTTACATTGCGTTCAAGACCTACTGGTTATGGGAGTGATCCACCCAGTTCCAAGAGAGGAACAGGGGCTGGGTTTCTATTCAAACCTGTTTATAGTTCCCAAAAAAGAGGGAACTTTCAGACCTATCTTGGATCTCAAGATCCTAAACAAATTTCTCAGGGTCCCATCCTTCAAGATGGAGACAATCCGAACCATCCTCCCTATGATCCAGGAGGGTCAATATATGACTACAGTGGACTTAAAGGATGCTTATCTCCACATTCCGATTCACAGAGATCATCATCAGTTCCTCAGGTTCGCCTTCCTAGACAGGCATTACCAGTTTGTGGCTCTTCCCTTCGGGTTAGCCACGGCACCAAGAATCTTTGCGAAGGTTCTAGGGTCCCTTCTGGCGGTTCTAAGGCCGCGGGGCATAGCGGTAGCCCCATACCTAGATGACATTCTGATTCAGGCGTCTAATCTTCAAATTGCCAAGTCCCATACAGACATTGTTCTGGCCTTTCTGAGGTCTCATGGGTGGAAAGTGAACATAGAAAAGAGTTCTCTCTCTCCTCTCACAAGTGTTTCCTTCCTAGGAACTCTAATAGATTCAGTAGAAATGAAAATTTTTCTGACAGAAGTCAGGATATCAAAGCTTCTAACTTCTTGCCGTGCTCTTCATTCTACTCCTCGGCCATCAGTGGCTCAGTGTATGGAAATGATCGGCCTAATGGTTGCGGCAATGGACATAGTTCCGTTTGCCCGCCTACATCTCAGACCACTGCAACTTTGGCTGCTCAACCAGTGGAATGGGGACTACACAGATTTGTCTCCTCTGTTAGATCTGGATCAAGAGACCAGGGATTCTCTTCTCTGGTGGTTATCTCGGGTCCTTCTGTCCAGGGGAATGAGTTTCCTCAGGCCAGAGTGGACTATAGTGACGACAGATGCCAGCCTTCTGGGCTGGGGCGCAGTCTGGAACTCCCTGAAGGCTCAGGGTTCTTGGACTCAGGAGGAAGCCCTCCTTCCGATAAACATTCTGGAACTAAGAGTGATATTCAATGCTCTTCAGGCTTGGCCTCAACTAGCTGCGGCCAAGTTCATCAGATTTCAGTCTGACAATATCACGACTGTAGCATATATCAACCATCAGGGGGGAACAAGGAGTCCCCTGGCCATGATGGAGGTTTCCAAGATAATTCTATGGGCAGAGATTCACTCTTGCCATCTCTCAGCTATCCATATCCCAGGAGTAGAGAACTGGGAGGTGGATTTTCTAAGTCGGCAGACTTTTCATCCGGGGGAGTGAGCTCCATCTGGAGGTATTTGCCCAGCTGATTCTTCTATGGGGCAAACCAGAACTGGATCTGATGGTGTCTCGTCAGAACGCCAAGCTTCCTCGTTACGGATCCAGGTCAAGGGATCCCCAGGCAACACTGATAGATGCTCTAGCAGTGCCCTGGTCCTTCAGCCTTCCTTATGTGTTTCCACCATTTCCTCTCCTCCATCGTCTGATTGCCAAGATCAAGCAGGAGAGAGCTTCTGTGATAGCACCTGCGTGGCCACGCAGGACTTGATATGCAGATCTGGTGGACATGTCATCCTTCCCACCATGGACTCTGCCGCTGAGGCAGGACCTTCTACTCCAAGGTCCATTCAAACATCCAAATCTAGTTTCTCTGCATCTGACTGCTTGGAGATTGAACGCTTGATTTTATCAAAGCGTGGTTTCTCCGAGTCTGTCATTGATACCTTGATTCACCAGGAAAATCTATCATAAGATATGGTGTAAATATCTTCATTGGTGTGAATCCAAGGGTTACTCGTGGAGTAAGGTCAGGATTCCTAGGATACTATCTTTTCTCCAAGATGGATTGGAAAAGGGATTATCGGCTAGTTCCTTAAAGGGACAGATTTCTGCTCTGTCTATTCTTTTTCACAAGCGCCTGGCTGATGTTCCAGACGTTCAGGTGTTTTGTCAGGCTTTGGTTAGAATCAGGCCTGTGTTTAAACCTGTTGCTCCGCCATGGAGTTTAAATTTAGTTCTTAAGGTTCTTCAAGGGGTTCCGTTTGAACCCTTGCATTCCATAGATATCAAGCTGTTATCTTGGAAAGATCTGTTTTTAGTAGCTATCTCTTTGGCTCGAAGAGTTTCAGAGTTATCTGCCTTGCAGTGTGATTCCCCTTATCTGATATTCCATGCAGATAAGGTAGTTTTACGTACCAAACCTGGGTTTCTTCCTAAGGTAGTATCTAATAGGAATATCAATCAGGAAATTGTTGTTCCTTCACTGTGTCCTAGGAACGTCTATTACACAATCTTGACGTGGTTCGTGCTTTAAAGTTTTATTTACAAGCTACTAAGGATTTTCGTCAAACATCTGCATTGTTTGTCGTCTACTCTGGACAGAGGAGAGGCCAAAAGGCTTCGGCATCTTCTCTTTCTTTTTGGCTGAGAAGCATAATCCGTTTAGCTTATGAGACTGCTGGCCAGCAGCCTCCTGAAAGAATGACAGCTCATTCCACTAGAGCGGTAGCTTCCACATGAGCTTTTAAGAATGAGGCCTCTGTTGAACAGATTTGTAAGGCGGCGACTTGGTCTTCGCTTCATACTTTTTTCAAATTTTACAAATTTGATACTTTTGCTTCTTCGGAGGCTATTTTTGGGAGAAAGGTCTTACAGGCAGTGGTGCCTTCCGTTTAAGTACCTGCCTTGTCCCTCCCTTCATCCGTGTCCTAAAGCTTTGGTATTGGTATCCCACAAGTAATGGATGAACCCGTGGACTGGATACACCTTACAAGAGAAAACAAAATTTATGCTTACCTGATAAATTTCTTTCTCTTGTGGTGTATCCAGTCCATGGCCCGCCCTGTCACTTTAAGGCAGGTGTTTTTTATTTTTAAACTACAGTCACCACTGCACCCTATAGTTTCTCTTTTTTTCTTGCTTGTCTTCGGTCGAATGACTGGGGGTAGCAGTTAGGGGAAGAGCTATATAGACAGCTCTGCTGTGGGTGTCCTCTTGCAACTTCCTGTTGGGAAGGAGAATATCCCACAAGTAATGGATGAACCCGTGGACTGGATACACCACAAGAGAAAGAAATTTATCAGGTAAGCTTAAATTTTGTTTTTTCGTCTAGAGCAGTTTTTCTCTTTTTTTCTGATCTAAGGGATTTGAACAGGGTTATTGGGCATGTGCGTTTGCTGAGTTATTGACTACATTAACTCATTATTTCTACATTTTTATAAATGTGAGTGCTTATTATTTATTTTAACTTGATTAAGCTGTTATCTTTTTTCGGTCATGTTGCTGACATCATCCAATATTGCGGTGGGTAATGTCAGTGTGTTTTGCTCATGTTAAAAAACCCAGTGTTACAGTAACAAACATTTGGGGGTACTTGGCAATAATTTGAAAAGTGTTGTCCTGTATTTATTGAACCCTTTTAGCTGTGGGACTTGATAAGTGCAAATTGGCCCTGTAAATTTGTCAGCTGGTTAAGAGCCATTTTCACTAAACTGAGAATGATAAATTGCTTTCAATAAACAATGAAAATGACTGATTGTGAACATTGAAAAGTACTCACCTATAGCAATAAACACTCTGATAATTAACAAAAGATAGATTGTGATTAACCCCTTGATTACTGTAGCATGCACCATAGTTATGATTGTGTCATTAATATTAACCATTGACTTGTAATACCAGCTAGAAATTCAAGTGGTATAGATTGTGAGCCAGTAATGTTAATGCTACTTAATGCTTGTTTGGTGTTACAGCATTTTATTTTTAAACAAGGTTTAAATACATAGTCAAATCTGAACTCTTGTGGCACACTAGCTGGCAATCCAATCAGGAGCAGTCATATATGAGTATGCATTAATCACTGGAAGTATTTACATCTACAGGTGTTCAAGAAGTACAGCGTTGACTACTTATTTAACTGTTTTCACATAGTTATTGAAGGGAATCTGTTTACAAATAACATGCTTAAAGGGACATTATACACTAGATTTTTCTTTGCAAAAATGTTGTGTAGATGATCCATTTATATAGCCCATACAGGTTTTATTTTTGCAAAAATGTAAAGTTTTGCTTATTTTTAAATAACATTGTGCTGAATTTCAGACTCCTTACCAAGCCCCAAAGTTTTAGGAGAATACTGACGTATACCTACTCCAGTTTGCTCCTGTTTGTGTAAAGGGTCTTTTCACATGCAGAGGAAGGGGGGAGTGTCTGCTTTCAGTGGGTGTTCCTGTCAACCTAATCAAAAGTGCTAAACTTTGAACTTCCAAGTAAGTTTTTAAAAGGTTTTATACTAGAATTTTAGATCAGCATCTGCGCATATTATTCGATTAAACGATTTTGCAAGGGTTTTTGTGATCATTTGCACTGATATTACAAGTTGAGCAAAATCGGCCTCTTTATATTTATACTCAAATATCATTCAAATGTTTTAAAATATCACAGATGAAATATCTCGATAGCTCGTATCCCCTTGAAACATTAATGGTTGCAGGGTGGAATGTGTTTTTAACCCTGTGGCTTCAAGGGAGCTATTGATTTTAAATGTGTTGAGGGCCTCTCTGGCAAGTAAGGTGTTAATTCCAATCCTAAATCTAACCCTAATTTGTGCTATTGAGGTCACGACCGTTCCAGAACTCGCCCTATTCATGTAGCTCTGTTTTGAATCAGCCACTCCAGTCTCTGTAAAAGCCAGTAATACACTTCAGTCTCTGTAAAAGCCAGTAATACACTTCAGTCTCTGTAAAAGCCAGTAATATGCTTCAGTCTCTGTAAAAGCCAGTAATACACTTCAGTCTCTGTAAAAGCCAGTAATACACTTCAGTCTCTGTAAAAGCCAGTAATACACTTCAGTCTCTGTAAAAGCCAGTAATATGCTTCAGTCTCTGTAAAAGCCAGTAATGCACTTCAGTCTCTGTAAAAGCCAGTAATACACTTCAGTCTCTGTAAAAGCCAGTAATATGCTTTTCAAGTTCTGAGGCTAAACAATAACAATGGCTGATTGTAATTGCATTGACATTGAAAAGAATCATCAATAGCCGTTGACCTGTCAGTAATTATTAAAGGGCTATAAAACCCAACATTTTCTTTCTTTATTCAGATAGAACATACAATTTTATACAACTTTATAATTTACTCTATATTACATTTCTTTGTTTTCATATTATCCTTTGTTGAAAAGCAGGAAGGTAAGCTCAGGAGTGTGCACGTCTGCAGTACTATTTGACAGCAGTTTTGCAGCCATGTTATACATTAGCAAGGTCACTAAATGGCAGCACTATTTCCTATGATGTAGTGCTGAAGACTGCTACCTACCTAGATATCTCTTCAACAAAAAATAACAAAGCAAATTTTGATAATTGAAGTAAATTGGAAACCTTTTTAAAATTATATTCTCTATCTGACTCATGAAAGAAAAAATTGTGTTTCATGTCTCTTTAAATGATCGGTTCTGACCATCCCATATGTGTTAAGGGGTTAAACGTGCTGGCAAAGTTCCTCTCAGGAGCTGCACACATTGCAGCTCCGCAGAATATGGCTGCCTAAGCCCATCAGTAACAGCAGTTGCATCTAGCTGCTTATTACCAGCCATGTCATCCCCAACTTGTGTCTTTCGAACTGGACTTTAACTAAGTGTTTCACCTATTTGTGTAGGTTAAAGGGACAGTCAAGTCCAAAAAAAACTTTTATGATTCAGAAGGCATGTAATTTTAAACAACTTTCCAATTTACTTTTATCACCAATTTTGCTTTGTTCTCTTGGTATTCTTTGTTTTAAAGCTAAACCTAGAAGGTTCATATGCTAATTTCTTAGACCGTGAAGGCAGCCTCTAATCTAAATGCATTTTGATAGTTTTATTTACCACTAGAGGGCATTAGTTCATGTGTTTTCATTGGCTAAAATGCATGTTTGTCAAAAGAACTGAAATAAGGGGGCAGTCTGCTGAGGCTTAGATACAAGGTAATTACAGAGGTAAAACGTGTATAATTATAACTTTGTTGGTTATGCAAAACTGGGGAATGGTTAATTAAGGGATTATCTATCTTTTAAAACAACAACAATTCTGGTGTTGACTGTCCCTTTAAGAATACTACTATAATGTACTTATCTCAACTAATAAATTAGAACTTAATTTTTACATAATTATTTCCCTCTAAAGGCATCAGCAACAAATCGCTGCTCTTCTCAAGCATTCCTCAGTATAAAAATAAGCACCAATACTCCTCTCCCTAGAAGTTGGATCTTTAATACACTTTCATTAGGATCCCTGTCCCCCTTATATAACCTCAACAGATTCCTGTTCTCTTAGCTGTTTCCATTCTTGATAAGACACTTTCTTGAATGAGCCATTGCAGTAAAGTGAGACTCCCTATGTGTAGGAACAAAATACTAATTTCTTTGTCATCTTTAAAATAATCTATTTCTCTGTCCACAGATGATGACATAATTTGACATATTTAGGCATTTTACTTCTTATTGTATCCCTGAGTTAAGAAAACGTCCTTTAGTGCATTGACCCTGGCCTGTGTTTGCACTGGAGCTATAGGATTACATACATAGACAAGTCAGAGCCAGGAGATGGGTGATGTCATGGAGAGATATTATTAGCTTCCAATTGTTCTGATGCCTGGCATGGGAAAGCCACTGTCTCTGCCAGAAGGTTAGGCTTTTATTATAGACAAAATACAATATAGCCACATCAGCCAGCTTTATGAGGTTCTTTCAGCTGCCGTCTTTGAGATCTGGAAGCTTACTTCAGTAACCACATAAAACAGTAAACTTTATTTCTGGCCAAGTCATACAGTAGTAAAAACCTCCAGGTTTGGGTTCCAGGTTTCCATTACATCTGTTAAGGGGATATAGTAGTCCAAAATTATTCATAGATCTTTAAAACCACTTGGATTTCAAATAGGAATCTTAATAAAGGTATTAAACTTCATACTCTCTCGACACTGTGTTCAAAAACATAACAGTAATCACAATTTTTTAATATAATCCATTTTTTTTAGCATTTTATTTTATTTTTGTGCCCCCCTTCACTGGAAAAATATCTGCAGACAACCATGTTTCTGAGTTTGAAACAATGGGCTAGATTTATAGCTGATAAAGGTTAAGGAGAAATGTTGTATTGAAGGATATATCATGTTCTAAATTTAGTATATATTATTTTTACAGATTAGTTGGCATTTCTGCGTTTCACATCTGTAGTTGTATTAAGCGCCCAATAAATAAAATATTGCACATGAAATTGGAACCTGTTGTCATGTGGTTAAAAATATTACAAATCTAGCTTCAGAAACACGCTTGAAACTGGATAAATATAAATGTTTAAATGTGTAAATGATTGAAGTATTTGCATGTCTGCTTTGTGATTACCATGTATTCCTGCTGGATAATACCAGAGATGTCTTGGAGACAATCAATAATTCATATCCTCTTCCTCTAATTCTAGAGCTATATAATTATTTCAGAGGAGCAACTATCTTCACCAAGCTGGATCTGTGTATGAGACATACATCATGATCAGAATTAAAGAAACTGATGAATATTATTATTATTATTATTATTATTATCAGGTATTTGTAGAGTGCCAACAGATTCCGCAGTGCTATAAACATAGTTGGTATACAGGATAACATTTATAGGGATCAAATGGGTAGAGGGCCCTGCCGAGAGTTGCACTGTTATAGTCGGCTCTTATGAAGGCGATCTGCAAACAGCTGGGCTCATAGGCTTACATTCTAAGGGGTTCAAGGGGAAAACAATGGAGGTAGGAAAGGTTAGTGTAGGTTGTATGCATCCCTGAATAGTAGAGTCTTTAGGGAGCGCTTGAAGCTGTTAAAACTAGGGGAGAGTCTTGTAAAGTGAGGCAGGGAGTTCCACAAGATGGGGGCCAGTCTGGAGAAGTCCTGTAAACGTGAATGTGAGGAAGTAACAAGAGAGGAGGAGAGGAGGAGATCATGAGCAGAGTGAAGGGGATGGGAGGGAGAGTATCTAGAGACAAGTTGTGAGATGTAGGGGGGAGCAGTGCTTTGACTTTGTATGTCAGAGTGAGGATTTTGTATCTAATCCTGGAGGTAAGAGGAAGCAAGTGAAGGGATTGGCAGAGAGGTGCAGCAGATGAAGAGCGATGTGTAAGGAAGGTGAGCCTGGCAGAGGCATTCATTATGGATTGTAAAGGAGCTAGGCGGCAGCTAGGTAGATCAGAGAGGACGGAGTTGCAGTAGTCGAGGCGGGAAAGGATGAGAGAGTGGATTAAAATCTTAGTTGTGTCTTGTGTAAGGAAATGTCTAATTTTAGAGATGTTTTTAAGGTGGAAGTGGCAGGCTTTAGCCAATGACTGAATGTGAGGAGTGAAGGAAAGGTCTGAGTCAAGTGTAACCCCAAGACATCGAGCACACGGGGTAGGGGTAATGATGGAATTATCAACAGTTATAGAAATTTGGGGGGTGGAGAATTTGGAAGAAGGGGGAAAAATAAGTTGGAGAGATTTAGCTTAAGGTAGTGAGAGGACATCCAAGATGAGATATGAGAAAGACAGTTAGTGACACGGGTTAGTAAGGAAGGAGGTAGGTCTGGTGCAGAGAGGTAGATTTGGATGTCGTCGGCATACAAATGGTATTGAAATCCGTGGGAATAGAGAATGGCCTTCAATACTCGATATGGCCACTATGAATATCAGGTGATGCCATGCAGCCTTGGTAAAGCTTCAGGACTAGAAAAACAAATTTGTTATTATATATTTGGATGACATTCTTATCTACTCTAAATTATATTAAGAAAACATTAAAAACATTAAACTTATTCTCCAATGCCTCTGTGAGAACAACCTGTATGCTAATTTGGAGAAGTGTTCTTTTCATGAGAGCTACATTCCTTTCTGTGGATATGTTATTAGTCAAGGAAGTTTTGATATAGGCTCATAGAAATGGGCTGCTATTCCTCAATGACCTCAACCAAATACACTATAAAAGGGGTCCAAAGATTTCTAGGTTTTGACAATTATTACAGGTGTTTCATCAAAGGATTTGTCACAATCGCTTCTCCACCTTACGATTATGGCTAAGGACCCAATGATCAAAGATTTTCCAGCTTGGAAAAAAAGTTTATTGCAGATTTCACAGGGGCTGAACTCTTTGAATTCTCTAAGAAAAAGGATGGAACATGGAAGTCCCAGAGAGATGCCTGATGCCTCCCATACAGTTATCTGCTCAGATAAGATGATATAAAATGATCCTCCAGGACTACAAAGCTTAAATGTAATAAAACTTAAAGTACATAATCTGAAGTCTAAGGTAATATATAATAAAGAATACAAAGTGTAAATATAACCAAACTCTCAAGCCATGCAGTGCTATATTGCACTGGGTGTATCTCTCCTTCACATACATAAATGCAGGGAACCCCCTTAGAGACGTATAGCAAATTCTGATTTTTGGAATCTTGTGAGGGATCTTGCAGTGCTGAGGTTATTTTAGATCATCTCATATGAGTGGAGAGCTTTAGATAATCAGGTCCTAAGAAAGGAACTAACTGTAAAATATGATCTCCACAGCCAAACCGCCTTCCACCCCTAAAGGATCTGTTTAGCACAGCTCCGATTCTTCAACATCCATAACTTATGTTAGGCCCAGTGGGCCTTGTTCTTTTATTGTGCCTTTTTTTATGTATCTTGATAAAGCATCAGCATTCTTGTATTTCAATTCCAGTCCTCTGATGTTACTGAGTCTACTGATCAAATATCATACCTTATCAGAAGATTGTGGCATACATTACCACCACTCTTCTAAATAAGCTGCCGGATGCTCAGGACCTGGTACCTCATAATGTAACGGTACTTCCATGCCATTTGTTCACTACCTCTAGGCTCAGAAAAGCACTTCTTCTGAGCCTAGAGGGCCTTATAAGGTTCTCTCTAGTCACCCGGGCACCACTATCACTCTCAAGACCCTTCAAAAGTTATATGTGATGGCCTATCATAAAGAAAGACATCTCTTATTATGTGGCTGCATGTCCAACCTCTACCTCCAACAAGGTACCTTGCACATTTCCCACTGAATTGCTTTAACCTCTTAATGCACCACGTCAATCCTGGTCCCATCTCCAATGGATTTCTTTACTGATCTTCCCAAGTACGAGGGCATGACTGTTATTTGGGTTATTGTAGATCGTTTTTTCAAAATGACTCCTTTCATGATTCTTACTGGTTTACCATCTTCCAAAGAGCTGTCCTCACTCTTCTTAAACATATAGTCCAACTTCATGGTATCCCAACCAGTATTGTCCTAGATTGAGGCACAAAGTTCATATCTATGTTCTGGAATGGTTTCTGTAAAAAAGTTGGTGTCACAGTGTGACTCTCCACTGCTCATCATCCTTAATCCAATGGCCTACAGAATTTATGAACCACACTCTGAGACCATCTTACACTGCTATGCTAACTCCTTTCATTCTAAATGGACATAATTATTAACTCTTTCTGAATTTTTAATAAATTCCCATTGGCACAGCGCTCTCCACACAACCCCATTCTATGCAGCTTGTGGATACCCCCCTTGTTCTTTTTCTCTGGTGTATACCTGAACAAGAGTGGCTGCTGCTGATATGAGTGTAAAGAATCACAAGTTACACTGGAAAAAGATTAATATTCTATTAAAGAAAGCTTCTGGGTGATACAACAAGTATGCCAATTGCAAGTGATGCTACATTTTTCCTTTTGATGTCCACCAAAAATATAAACATGAAGCAACCCTCTGTCAAATTGGGCCTTTGTTTTATTGTGCCATACAGTGTCATTACTCATGAAGGACTGGGGTCATACCACATCCAGCTTCCTACTACCTACAGGAATCATCAATCATTCCATATGTTCCTCCTTATACTGGCGATCTTCAAGAGATAGTTAATCTTCCATCTCCATTGTGTGTCAGTTCTCAATAAGACTTTGAGAGTTCCAAAATACCTGATTCCAAACACCAGGGCCATGGTCTTATATATTTGGTCCATTTGGTGAGGATACTCCTGTCCACCTTCTGTTTAAAGCAGTTGATGCAAAATTCCCAAATAAGCCCCATTAGGCGAGGGGGGGGGGGGGCATGAGGGGGGCTCTGTCACATCCTGGGAACACTTTTTTTTCTTTCTTCTCATGTTGTTTTTTTGTGACTGCTGTTATGGGAAGTGAATTTGGGTCATCGGGTTTCTTTGCTTTTGTTTTGCTGATGAGCCACTGGTGGATTTTAGCTGCAAGCTTGTTGCAAAGACTATTTTGTTTTTCCTTTACTCTTGCTTTGCTTGCCTGACCTATGTCTGAACCCTAAACCTATGAACCTATCTTAAAGCTTGGAAACCCTGCCACCTGAACCCAACTAGTGGGCAGAAATAGCAGAGAGGAAGTCTAGCTGCTGACTGTTATAATGCAGTGTTGTCTTATTTACTTTAATGCAACATTTTAGGGGAGATTTCAAGTTTAGTTGAATATAATTGCAAGGAAAAGTCAACCACAACCCACTTCACTTTCTGCGTCTTATGCCAACAGGTCCAAATGTTTCTTACATTTCTTATTAAATGGATGTTCTCCTTAACCAAGCATTTAGTGTAACCTACTCTGTGATTGCGAATCTTGCTGATCACACATCACTCCCATAGAACAGCTCGTATGTAAACTGGAAAAGTCCCACCAGAATCACATTAACTAGATGTGATAGGGAAAATATTATTTGCTATTCATAGCTGTAATTTTTTTACATTTCTCAAGTATCACTACATTGGTTTCTTTCCTCATCAAAATGTCTAAGAAGAAAATATATGTCTGTTTACCTTTGTACTTCTTTCTGAGCATGCAACTTCAAGGACCAATTATCATGCATAATCAACAAATGCATGCTAAAAAGACAATACAATAGCACTTATGGGCCGATTTAACATTCTGCGAATGCATCAGTTTCTGTGCGAGCCGTTCGCCGGAAACATAAGTTAAGAAGCAGCGGTCTTAACTAATCCGCCACCTCTGAGATACGATCAGGATGATTGACACCCCCTACTAGCGGCAAATCTGCAGGGGGCGGCATTGCACAAGCATTTCACTAGAAATGCTTGTGCAATGTTAAATGCCGACATCGTATAATAACGGCATTTAGCGATGTCAGGCGGACATGATCCGCTACAGTGAATCATGTCCACCAGACACAAGATAAATCAGCCCCTCTATCTGAATCATAAAAGTTTAATTTTGACTTGAGTGTCCCTTTCATTCATTGTATTCCAGTCATGGTTACGTCATCCCAAATATTTCATACATTTCATTCAAGCCCTTTTGCACCGTTCTGTCACAGAATTGAGCATCTATCTATATAGATTCTGTTTTTGGCTCCTATTGGTTGGTGTATATTAATCAGTTGTTGCACTCTCAAATTTGGATATCCTGCAACAGAAGGTCACATCCTGGGTCCAATCCAGAGAGTTGGGATAGTGTCAACCTCTCTGCCTTTTGGTCCATACATTTATTTAATGCCCTAGCAAGGTGTTTCAAATTCCTAGAATAGGTCCATCTCTTACTAAAGTCATTCTGATTAAAAATACTTACAGTTCCAAAATAGCTGGATTATGTATGTGAATCAGTTATTATTGTGCTTTTTTTTTATTGTGCTTTTTGGACATAATTGTAGTATTTGGTTAAAGAAAAATCAAAAGGAGCTGACAAATTATATTACATCATTTGTGTAGTTCACTGATACAACAGTTTGTCACTGACCTGCTTCAACCTCATTGTTTATTTGCAAGCAAGAATTGTGGGTAATTCTGAGGTTATTGTGACTTTGCTTTTGCTTTCATACATAATAACGTTGGTAAATAAAGAGTTTGCTTATATGTATTGTTCTTACGGCATCCATCAAAACAATGTCAAACAAATCATCCTGAAAGGAGATTTACCAGACGTTTAGACTTTTCTGCAACAAACAAGAACAATAAATAGACGTATAATATCTCCGTCATACGTTACTTTGTAAACATTTGAATTATTTTTACCGATAGTGATGCCCTAAAAATATGCATCTTCTTGACACGTTCCTGGTTGTGTTGGTTTGATATTTATAAATAATATAATGCTATAAACAAACTATAGAGAGTCTAACTTAAAATATTGTTAGAAATGCTATAATATTAATTACCACACATGCTTTGTAATGTTTAGTTATTATTATCAATCTTTATATGCCGTTTAGTGTTATTCCATAATGCAGCTGGGGTGGATCAGTATGTTTTTATAGGGACACTAAACCTACATTTTTTCTTTAATGATTCAGATAGAGCATGCAATTTTAACCAACTTTCTAATTTATTCCTATTGTCAATTTATCTTCGTTCTCTTGTTATCTTTATTTAAAAATCAGGAATGTAAAGCTTAAGAGCCGGACCATTTTTGGTTCAGAACCTGGGTTATGCTTGCTTATTGGTTTGCTAAATGTAGCCACCAATATGCAAGCACTATCCAGGGTTCTGAACCAAAAATTGGCTGACGCCTAAGCTTTAAATTACTGCTTTTTAAATATAGATATAAAAAAAAAATGATAATAGGAGTAAATTAGAAAGTTGTTTAAATTTGCATGCTCTATCTGAATCATGTAATAAAAAATTTGGGTTTAGTGTCCCTTTAAGCTATTCAAAGCACAAGCATCAGAGAAAAAACATTTCTTGGCCCTATGAAGTTAGAAATACATCTCCAATTTTATTGTAATAATTAATAAAATTGTAAGGGAGAGCAATGAATCATTCCTTTGGTTATAATGTCAGTGAAGTTTGAATTTATTATATATATATATATCAAAATAACAAGAGTATTGCATTGAGCAATGATACTTTTTTATCGGACTAACTATACATTTATAAGATGACAAGCTTTCGGAAGAGTTCCTTCCTTTATCAAGTCTGAAGCAATACTGACCAATGCTTCAGACTTGAAAAAGGAAGACATTCTTCCGAAAGCTTGTCATCTTATAAATGTATAGTTAGTCCAATAAAATAGTATCATTGTTCAATGCAATACTCTTGTTATTTTGATATCTAAATCTCTGGACTAACATGACTACTCCATTCAAAGTGACTATATATATATATATACAGTAGGGTACAAGAAAGGGAAATCCCATAAGGACAATCTGCAATTGACGGACCCTGCACATTGTTATTCTAAGAATTGGCTGAACAGACAGGCACTGAAACCAGGATGCTTTAAATGTAGTGGGTGTACCACCTGTAATGGGATGTCTGGAGGTAAATATTTCAACCACCCGAGGTACAACAAGAAATATTTTCATAAATATAGGGTGACCTGCATGACCCCATACATTGTGTATATGCTCCACTGTCCTTGCAGCCTATTCTATATAGGTAAAACCTGTGTAATCTGAGGATAAGGATGGCTAATCACAGGAGCGCCATTAGACAAGCCATTAAAAAAGGAGAATCAAATCAACCCGTGTCTAGGCACTTTCAAGAGCAAGGGCATAGTGTGGCAGATCTACGATATACGATTATCGATCACATACCTGAGATGAGCAGAGGTGGTGACAGGAATAGGTTGCTACTCCAAAGGGAGACAAGATGGACCTTCGAGTTGGATACTATAATTCCTAAAGGATTGAACACTAAATTAGATTGGCACAGTTTCCTATAGCCTCTTGATGAGACACTAATACCCAGTATCATGTCTTTTGTGTTTGTTTTTGTTTTTGTATCTGTATTTTTGTAATTTTTGTACTTTATTTTTTCTTTCTTTATGTATATTTTTTGCAACATTTTTGTCTTTGTTCTTTGTGTGTCCTTTTTTGGTTTTTGCTTTGCATTTGAGTCCTGGCTGTTGCTTATTGATGTATGTCTTACATGTTTGTTTGTTTTCTTTTATTTGTTTTATTTCTGTGTGTTTTTGTCTTAGTTTTGTTACTTGGTTGTTGCTTGGATGTGGTAAGGCTGTGGGACCGAGGCTTGGCATAGCAGTTGTTTTATGTCGACCTTAGCTATTGGGCAGCCGAGATTAGCAATCCTGATTGTGCTGGATGTGTCCATTTTTATCACTTAGAAAAATGTAGTTCACCATATATACTTGGCAGAAATAGGATATGTGTAGACATTACTGTTATATGTAGAGGTTAGTTCTTGTGCAATGTTATTCAAGAATATAGTGCAGATGAGGACATAAAGTTGCTATACTCGAGATATGTATCAATGTGCTGGATATGTTACACAAGGTATAATATGTGTAATAGCACTGTTCACAGTAATATTATTGTTTTTAAATACGTTAGTTATTAAGTATAGAGCTAGATGGTCACATGAGTTTGTTTACAGTTGGTTGCTAAGATACGGGCACTGCCGGATGATGCGTGCAACCTGCACTTGGTGATTAAGGTAAGAGGGTATTTAAATCTCCTTGTTAAATCTGGCAAGTGCCTTCCTCTTTGAAATTGAAATTGTATATATATATATATATATATATATATATATATATATATATATATATATATATATATATATAGCTGCAGCACAGTATGGGAATACTATAAACACTTCCTAATGTACTTTGCAAATCAATATGGAAAAACCTACTTTTATGAACCATAAAATATGTCAACCAGTATATCCTCCTGACAGTCACTTTGCAATTTGGACGCTACCCCTTAATACTAAAAAGGAACATTAAATCCAATTTTTTTTCTTTAATGATTTAGAAAGAGCTTGCAATTTTAAACAACGGTCCAAATTTGTATCTAATTTGCTTCCTTCTCTTGATATCCTTTGTTAAAAAGCATACCTAAATAGGCCAAAATGGCTGCTGATTGGTGGCTGCACATAGATGCCTCGTGTGATTGGCTCACACATGTGCATTGCTATTTCTTCAATAAAGAATATCTAAAGAATTAAGCAAATTAGATACTAGAAGTAAATGTCGCACGGTATAAAGTTTTTGCGCGCGATATGGTCTTTTCGCAATCAATTTCCATTGCGCAAATAATACAAGTCTTGAAAAATCGTGATTGCACACGCACAACCACCTTTTTACGCAACAATCCTTTCGCAAAATAAAAGTTTCACAAAACACCTTAAAAATACATTACAAAGTACAGTTATACTCATATTAACACTGTCTATTAAAAAATATTTTAAAAAAATATTGCACAAAAAAATTATAAGAGCTAAAAGATAAGAGGTCTTGGGTGTTCTAAAAAAAGGGATTTTACATTGACATACATACACAAACGTAGAGACACATGGATTTCTATGTATGGGTTTTGTTAGCACATTAAACAATATCTCAGAGGGATTTTCAAAGAGACAATCGCATATAGATCTAGAGTAGAGGCGTAACTAGAAACCACAGGGCCCAGGTGCAAGAATCTAAGAAGGCCAACCCCCCCCCCAAAAAAAAATAATGTAAATTTGATACATATTTTTTTTCCTTTAACATAATAATGTCAAAATAAAAAAATCTTGTTTTAGAAAGAGCATGCAATTTTAAACAAATTTAAAATTTGTTAGAAAGAGAACACATTTGATTTGTTCTCTTGGTATCCTTTATTGAAAAGGCTCAGAAGCAGCAGCAGTGCACTGCTGGAACCTATGTGCTGATTGGTGGCTGTGCATATATGCTTATTGTCATTGGCTCACCCAATGGCATCTATTTATCAAGCCGTCAACATACTTGCATTCGACGGCACCAATACGCTCGCCTAAGATTGCCTAACATCGCTGCCGCGGACCTGAATACGTTCTACAAAATTATCTAAAAATCTGTCAAAAAGCCGCACACCAAGTACGGGGCGATGAGCAGCGGACTGTTGTTAACTTACAGTCATCGATCTCGCTGCTCTTCGGCTTTTTTACAGCTTTCTTGGTATCATGTCACTAAACACCCACACTATACTATACTGTTTACCCCCTATACCGCCGCTCCCGGACCCCGCCGCAACTCTAATAAATGTATTAACCCCTAAACCGCCACTCCCGGACCCCGCTGCAACTAAATAGAGTGTTTAACCCTTAAACTGCTGCTCCCAGAGCCCACCACCACCTACATTATACTTATTAACCCCTAATCTTCCGCCCCCTACACCGCCGCCACCTACATTATATTTATTAACCCCTAATCTGCCCCCCTACACCGCCGCCACCTACATTATACTTATTAACCCGTAATCTTCCGCCCCCTACACCGCCGCCACCTACATTATATTTATTAACACCCTAATCTGCCCCCCTACACCGCCGCCACCTACATTATACTTATTAACCCCTAATCTGCCCCCCCTACACCGCCGCCACCTACCTATATTTATTAACCCCTAATCTGCCGCCCCCAACGTCGCCACCACTATATTAAATTTATTAACCCCTAAACCTAAGTATAACCCTAACCCTAACACCCCCTAACTTAAATATAATTTAAATAAATCAAAATAAATATTACTATCATTAAATAAATTATTCCTATTTAAAACTAAATACTTCCCTAGTATAAAATAAACCCTAAGATAACTACAATATAACTAGTTACATTGTAGCTAGCTTAGGTTTTATTTTTATTTTACAGGCAACTTTGTATTTATTTTAACTAGGTACAATAGTTATTAAATAGTTATTAACTATTTAATAACTTCCTAGTTAAAATAAATACAAATATACCTGTAAAATAAAACCTAAGTTGCAATTACACCTATCACTACACTATAATTAAATTAATTCCCTAAACTAAATAGAATTAAATAAAATTAAATACAATTATCTAAAGTACAAAAAAACCCACTAAATTACAGAAAATAAAAAACAAATTACAAGATTTTTAAACTAATTACACCTAATCTAATCCCCCTAACAAAATAAAAAAGCCCCCTCAAAATAAAAAAAAGCCCTACCCTACACTAAATGACAAATAGTCCTTAAAAGGGCTTTTTGCGGGGCATTGCCCCAAAGTAATCAGCTCTTTTACCTGTAAAAAAAAAATTACAACCCCCCCAACACCACCCACGCAACCAACCCTACTCTAAAACCCACCCAATCCCCCCTTAAAAAAACCTAACACTAACCCCTTGAAGATCACACTACCTTGAGAAGTCTTCCCCAAACGGGCCGAAGTCCTCAACGAAGCCGGCAGAAGTGGTCCTCCAGACGGGCAGAAGTGGTCCTCCAGATGGGCAGAAGTGGTCCTCCAGACACGCAGAAGTCTTCATCCAGACGGCATCTTCTATCTTCATCCATCCGGCGCGGAGCGGCTCCATCTTCAAGACATCCGACGCGGAGCATCCTCTTCTGACGACGTCTTCTTGAACAATGATGGTTCCTTTAAGTGACATCATCAGCCGATAGAATGCGAGCTCAATCCTATTGGCTGATTGGATCAGCCACTTCTGCCCATCTGAGCAGGCAGACAGACATCGCCGCAATTCAACCCAATCGAGTACGATCGGGTTGATTGACACCCCTCTGCTGGCTGCGATTCTGCAGGGGGCGGCATTGCACTAGCAGCTCTTGTGAGCCACTGGTGCAATGCTGAATACGGAGAGCTTATTACTCTCCGTATTCAGCGAGGTCTGGCGGACCTGATCCGCACTGTCGGATCAGGTCCGCCAGACTTTGATAAATAGAGGCCACAGTGTGCATGCACTAACCCTTAACTATAAAACAAGCAATGGTCTGTGCCCCCTGTGGGCGGGACCTCCGGAACCTGGTCGCAGTTGCAATCTCTGCATCCCTGGTAGTTTTGTCCCGGAACTATAGATATCTAGACATATGTATAAACATATGCATATCTCGCTATAGATATATCTGTCCAAAAATCATCACATATATGAGAAATATTTATTTAGAAATAAATAGAACATATTCCGTTACGAAAACATTCTAGGAATATAAAATATTTTTTTCTATTTGTCTTTTCCATTGACTTCTTATTGGGGAATAAGTGAACGCGCGCAGTTTGTCTGTTTGGATTACACCGGTTAACGCGTGCTAAAATAATTTATTTTGCAACTTGCAATACCTGTGCAACCCCAAATGTGAAAAAGCCATAATGCGTGCGGTGTTTTTGCAACTGCGAAAAACAGATTTGCCACGCGATTTGTAATCTTGCCCAATGTTGTTTAAAATTGTATTCTCTATCTGAATCGTTTTATTTGGGTTTAATATTATTATTTGTTAAACTGCTGTGTCAGGGTGAACATACTAAACTTCCATAAGTCAAACATTACTGCTGTAACTCTTAACTGTAATCTATATATTGAGTAATTAATTAACTGCATCATGGAAAGATCAATAAGAACTCATATATGCACTAATATTGTTTGTTAAAAATAAAGTTAGATATTAGATAAGAACAAGTCCTTGGCTTTCCCTTATTTTCTTGATTCATGGCAGGTCTGTACCATTGGTGTAGTACACATTGTTGTGTGTGTATGTATAACACATAGTATTCTCATTATTGATTGTTCTATTTAAAGTGCAATAAAAGGGATCCCCTTCGTAATTTTACTTTTTGATAATAAAAGTGATTTGTCATTGCTTATACAAAGCTACTGGGTTTGTTTTGGGCTAGTTACACTGAAGTCAATGGGAGCAAAAACAGAAACAAAAAAACATTTGCCCAGAAAAAAACCATAATAATAGAAACTGATATGTGCACAAAGGAATGCTGAAGATATATGATGCATGAGGCCAGTGCACTGCGCCCACTAACAGAGCCAGAGGGGGGGGGGGGGGGTGTACTGTGTCAGCAATAACACAGTTTTCAGCAGATAAACCACCTCCTGCTCTCTGAGCAGCCAGTGTGTGCCCATGACACATGCAGCATATGCACATATGCCACTACAACTGTAGTACATTTCAATAGGAGTATTTTTGCTTGCACAAATATATTGCAAAATGGTTCTATTAAAATTTGAAATGCCCATTTTATTTTTGACTGTCTTTGAAATGTCTTTTGTTACTCAGACAGAGCATACTATTTCCATTTCTAATTTACTTCTATTATTATAAAAATAGCTTTGTTCCCCATGATATTCTGCGTTTAAGTGATACCTAGGTAGGCTGGCAGGAAATAGCGCTGACATCTAGTGCTCTTGCAAATGGATAACATTCTTACAAAACTGATGTCATAGGAAGTGCTCCGGAAATAGGCCGGCTTCTAAGCATTTGTCCCTGTTTTTCAACAAAGGGTTTAAAGGGAACAAAGAAAAATTGATACTAAAAGTAAATTAGGAAGTTGTTTTAAATCACATGCTCTGTCTGAATCATGAAAGAAAAATTTGAGGTTTCATATCCCTTTAATGTAAAAAAAAATCAATATAATGCTTTCTTTACAATGTATTTATAATGGGCCAGATTATGAGTGGAGCACAAATGTTTGCACACAAGCGATAAGGGGTTTATAGCGGGTGTTTGTGCTCGTCAGACTGAAACAAAAAAGTTGCACAAAAGACATCAAAAATACATTACAAAGTATAGTTACACTAATAATAACAAACGGATAGATTACGAGTTTTGCGTTATGGGTGAAAAAAAGCAGCGTTATGGCTCTTTTTCACTACCGCTGGTATTACGAGTCTTGCAAGTATTTCTGTATCGCACACTTTTTTGACCATAACGCAGCGTAACTACCGCGCTTTCAAAAAGTCCTTTTTCAGTGGGACTTCCTTAGCGCCAGTATTACGAGTTTGCCTGGGAGGCCAAAAAGTGAACGGTACAGCCAATACCGTCAAGATCCATACCGTAAACTGAGGGCATTTAGCTCTTTTTTTTTTTTTTTAGCTGATTGGAATAGCCAATAGAATGCAAGCTCAATCCTATTGGCTGATTGGATCTAACTAATTGAACTAATTTGAGCTTTATAAGTTCGTCAGGTTAACGCTCAAGCAAAAACAGTTTACTTTCAACTCATAATATGAGTGAGTGCAACCCGATGCGTGCAAAAAGGTTCAAGCGCAGCTAACACTTTAGCAGGAGCATTAATTAGCTCTCCACTTGTTATCTGGCCCAATATCTGTTAAAGCTTTGTTATTTAAAGCAAAATACCACCATCTATGTTTAAAAGACTGTTTTGTTTGAGTGTGTGTGTTTATTGATAACAAATATCAATATATTCCACATATACAATAGACCATATGACTTTTAACCCAGATATTGTGATGAGCAATACAAGGTAATTCATATTATTAACCATAGTAATCGGTACATAATATTATTCACTTATTAATATCTTAAATCTCATCATATTCTGTAGAGATTTCTTACCTAAATCTGGATCTATGCCACTGGACATTTTTAGGAAATATATTGCTTATTTGTTTAATAGCCATAAATTTATATGTGGCCATTAAAAGCTTGTAAAATATTGATCTGCTGCCCCATGTTTTATGAAGTTGGCCATCACTTAGTTTATAAGAGGTATCATTTCACTAAACTTAACCCTTTCGCTGCTAAGCCTTTATTCTCCCCAATGCTGAGCCAAATTTGAACTTTTTTCCGACCTACATTTAAAGTCTATTTAAGTCAAATTCTAATGAGTGAGCCACACAAAAGATATACATTGTTTTTTTTCAGGAGGCCTAGCAGATTCACAATATACCATTATTGTATTTGTTGTTCATGGCATGTGGGACAAACTGTAAAAAATATGTATAATTTTTGCATAGATTTTAGTAAATAATATTGAAAATGGCCAAGTGACCACTTCTGTTACTATGATCACTTTACTAAATTGTGATAAAGAGTAGCCACATGTGAAATAGGGGCCCACACAGGCTTTTGGAGGTTATAATATAGATTAGAGAGGCCCCATTTTTCTTGCAAGGTGTTCACTGTTATCATAGTGATCACCAGCCTATACAAACAAGATGTATATCTTTTTTACTAGAAAATAAACTTTATTAGGGGTCTCTAAACATACCAGACTGTGGCCTAGATTTGGAGTTTGGCGTTAGCCGTGAAAACCAGCGTTAGAGGCTCCTAAAGCTGGTTTTAGGCTACCGCCGGTATTTGGAGTCAGTGATTAAAGGGTCTAACGCTCACTTTTCAGCCGCGACTTTTCCATACCGCAGATCCCCTTACGTCAATTGCGTAGCCTATCTTTTCAATGGGATCTTTCTAACGCCGATATTTAGAGTCGTTTCTGAAGTGAGCGTTAGAGCTCTAACGACAAAACTCCAGCCGCCGGAAAAAAGCAGGAGTTAAGAGCTTTCTGGGCTAACGCCGGTTCATAAAGCTCTTAACTACTGTACCCTAAAGTACACTAACACCCATAAACTACCTATGTACCCCTAAACCGAGGTCCCCCCACATCGCCGCCACTCGATTAAATTTTTTTAACCCCTAATCTGCCGACCGCCACCTACGTTATACTTATGTACCCCTAATCTGCTGCCCCTAACACCGCCGACCCCTGTATTATATTTATTAACCCCTAACCTGCCCCCCACAACGTCGCCGCCAGCTACTTACAATAATTAACCCCTAATCTGCCGACCGCAAAGCGCCGCCACCTACGTTATACTTATGTACCCCTAATCTGCTGCCCCTAACACCGCCGACCCCTATATTATATTTATTAACCCCTAATCTGCCCCCCTCAACGTCGCCGACACCTGCCTACACTTATTAACCCCTAATCTGCCGAGCGGACTTGAGCGCTACTATAATAAAGTTATTAACCCCTAATCCGCCTCACTAACCCTATCATAAATAGTATTAACCCCTAATCTGCCCCCCCTAACATCGCTGACACCTAACTTCAATTATTAACCCCTAATCTGACGACCGGAGCTCACCGCTACTATAATAAATGGATTAACCCCTAAAGCTAAGTCTAACCCTAACACTAACACCCCCCTAACTTAAATATAATTTACATCTAACGAAATTAATTAACTCTTATTAAATAAATTATTCCTATTTAAAGCTAAATACTTACCTGTAAAATAAATCCTAATATAGCTACAATATAAATTATAATTACATTGTAGCTATTTTAGGATTAATATTTATTTTACAGGCAACTTTGTAATTATTTTAACCAGGTACAATAGCTATTAAATAGTTAAGAACTATTTAATAGTTACCTAGTTAAAATAATAACAAAATTACCTGTAAAATAAGTCCTAACCTAAGTTATAATTAAACCTAACACTACCCTATCAATAAATTAATTAAATAAAATACCTACAATTACCTACAATAAAACCTAACACTACACTATCAATAAATAAATTAAATACAATTTCTACAAATAACTACAATTACATAAACTAACTAAAGTACAAAAAATAAAAAAGAACTAAGTTACAAAAAATAAAAAAATATTTACAAACATAAGAAAAATATTACAATAATTTTAAACTAATTACACCTACTCTAAGCCCCCTAATAAAATAACAAAGACCCCCAAAATAAAAAATTCCCTACCCTATTCTAAATTAATAAATGTAAAAGCTCTTTTACCTTACCAGCCCTGAACAGGGCCCTTTGCGGGGCATGCCCCAAGAAAATCAGCTCTTTTGCCTGTAAAAAAAAACATACAATACCCCCCCCAACATTACAACCCACCACCCACATACCCCTAATCTAACCCAAACCCCCCTTAAATAAACCTAACACTAAGCCCCTGAAGATCTTCCTACCTTGTCTTCACCATCCAGGTATCACCGATCCGTCCTGGCATCCGGTGCTGAAGAGGTCCAGAAGAGGCTCCAAAGTCTTCCTCCTATCCGGCAAGAAGAGGACATCCGGACCGGCAAACATCTTCTCCAAGCGGCATCTTCGATCTTCTTCCATCCGGTGCGGAGCGGGTCCATCTTGAAGCAGCCGACGCGGATCCATCCTCTTCTTCCGGCGTCTCCCGACGAATGACGGTTCCTTTAAGGGACGTCATCCAAGATGGCGTCCCTCGAATTCCGATTGGCTGATAGGATTCTATCAGCCAATCGGAATTAAGGTAGGAAAATTCTGATTGGCTGATGGAATCAGCCAATCAGAATCAAGTTCAATCCTATTGGCTGATCCAATCAGCCAATCAGATTGAGCTCGCATTCTATTGGCTGTTCCGATCAGCCAATAGAATGCGAGCTCAATCTGATTGGCTGATTGGATCAGCCAATAGGATTGAACTTGATTCTGATTGGCTGATTCCATCAGCCAATCAGAATTTTCCTACCTTAATTCCGATTGGCTAATAGAATCCTATCAGCCAATCGGAATTTGAGGGACGCCATCTTGGATGACGTCCCTTAAAGGAACCGTCATTCGTCGGGAGACGCCGGAAGAAGAGGATGGATTCGCGTCGGCTGCTTCAAGATGGACCCGCTCCGCACCGGATGGAAGAAGATCGAAGATGCCGCTTGGAGAAGATGTTTGCCGGTCCGGATGTCCTCTTCTTGCCGGATAGGAGGAAGACTTTGGAGCCTCTTCTGGACCTCTTCAGCACCGGATGCCAGGACGGATCGGTGATACCTGGATGGTGAAGACAAGGTAGGAAGATCTTCAGGGGCTTAGTGTTAGGTTTATTTAAGGGGGGTTTGGGTTAGATTAGGGGTATGTGGGTGGTGGGTTGTAATGTTGGGGGGGGGTATTGTATGTTTTTTTTTACAGGCAAAAGAGCTGATTTTCTTGGGGCATGCCCCGCAAAGGGCCCTGTTCAGGGCTGGTAAGGTAAAAGAGCTTTTAACTCTATTAATTTAGAATAGGGTAGGGAATTTTTTTATTTTGGGGGTCTTTGTTATTTTATTAGGGGGCTTAGAGTAGGTGTAATTAGTTTAAAATTGTTGTAATATTTTTCTTATGTTTGTAAATATTTTTTTATTTTTTGTAACTTAGTTCTTTTTTATTTTTTGTACTTTAGTTAGTTTATGTAATTGTAGTTATTTGTAGCAATTGCATTTAATTTATTTATTGATAGTGTAGTGTTAGGTTAATTGTAGGTAATTGTAGGTAGTTTATTTAATTAATTTATTGATAGGGTAGTTTTAGGTTTAATTATAACTTAGGTTAGGATTTATTTTACAGGTAATTTTGTTATTATTTTAACTAGGTAACTATTAAATAGTTCTTAACTATTTAATAGCTATTGTACCTGGTTAAAATAATTACAAAGTTGCCTGTAAAATAAATATTAATCCTAAAATAGCTACAATATAATTATAATTTATATTGTAGCTATATTAGGATGTATTTTACAGGTAAGTATTTATCTTTAAATAGGAATAATTTATTTAATAAGAGTTAATTAATTTCGTTAGATTTAAATTATATTTAAGTTAGGGGGGTGTTAGTGTTAGGGTTAGACTTAGCTTTAGGGGTTAATCCATTTATTATAGTAGCGATGAGCTCCGGTCGTCAGATTAGGGGTTAATAATTGAAGTTAGGTGTCGGCGATGTTAGGGAGGGCAGATTAGGGGTTAATACTATTTATGATAGGGTTAGTGAGGCGGATTAGGGGTTAATAACTTTATTATAGTAGCGCTCAGGTCCGCTCGGCAGATTAGGGGTTAATAAGTGTAGGCAGGTGTCGGCGACGTTGAGGGGGGCAGATTAGGGGTTAATAAATATAATATAGGGGTCGGCGGTGTTAGGGGCAGCAGATTAGGGGTACATAAGGATAACGTAGGTGGCGGCGCTTTGCGGTCGGAAGATTAGGGGTTAATTATTGTAAGTAGCTGGCGGCGACGTTGTGGGGGGCAGGTTAGGGGTTAATAAATATAATATAGGGGTCGGCGGTGTTAGGGGCAGCAGATTAGGGGTACATAGGGATAATGTAAGTTGCGGCGGTTTACGGAGCGGAAGATTAGGGGTTAATAATAATATGCAGGGGTCAGCGATAGCGGGGGCGACAGATTAGGGGTTAATAAGTGTAAGGTTAGGGGTGTTTAGACTCGGGGTACATGTTAGGGTGTTAGGTGCAGACGTAGGAAGTGTTTCCCCATAGGAAACAATGGGGCTGCGTTAGGAGCTGAACGCTGCTTTTTTGCAGGTGTTAGGTTTTTTTTCAGCTCAAACAGCCCCATTGTTTCCTATGGGAGAATCGTGCACGAGCACGTTTTTGAGGCTGGCCGCGTCCGTAAGCAACTCTGGTATCGAGAGTTGCATTTGCGGTAAAAATGCTCTACGCTCCTTTTTTGGAGCCTAACGCAGCATTTTTTTGAACTCTCGATACCAGAGTTAATTTTATGGTGCGGCCAGAAAAAAGCCTGCGGAGCGTTAACAGCCCATCTACCGCCAAACTCCAAATCTAGGCCTGTGTAAATTATGTGATCCAAATGGATAATATTATTAAATATTTAAAAATTATTACATTTAGTAAAATTAATCCAAATCTCAATATAAAATGTTTAGTTATGTAAAATAAAATAACTTTGCAATATATTTTATTATAGATTGTCCCCCCTTTTAATGTAATGTAGTTCTGAAACACTGCACACTACAAGGGCTGTGTGAAGCTGGCCCCACTACAATCGGCACAAATAAGAAATCCACAGTTTTTCGTTAGTGCTACGTTTGTGCCGCAAAAATTAAGATTTGTGCTGCTTTTGTTTTTAAGATAATAGCAATTGTTTCTTGAGTTATTACAGATTAAATAAAGGTCACCAAAGGTCACCGAGCCCCCTTACAACAGCCAAAAGACATGAAACCGGGCTGGTTGGTTAGTGCTACGTTTGTGCTGGTTTGTGCTGTTTAAATCTATGTTCTATCTCATTTTGTTTTTGATTTATTAACGATTTAATAAAGGTCACCCAGCCCCCCCTACAACAGCCAAAAGAGATGAAACGGGCTGGCTGGTTAGTGCTATGTTTGTGCTGGTTTGTGCCATTAAAATTTTTATTTGTGCTGCTTTGGTTTAGTTTTTTTGTCAATGAAAATTTTGTAACCCTCCATCCAACTTACCTCAGCTGTATAAAGTTGGCACTCCATGTTTTAAAAATGTGAATAAAAATATACCATTCATTTGTACTTTGTTTCTGCTGATTTGTGCAAAAAAATTAACATTAGTGCCAATTTCGTTTTGGAAATATTGAGCATAATATATGATCAAACTCCGCCCACTTTGCACCACACATTATTACATTTTAAAAACAAATATACCATTTGTTTGTGCTGCATTTGTGCTGATTTGTGCTGCAAAAAAAGTATGTTTGTGCCATTTTGGTTTTGGAAATATTGAGCATTATATTTGATAAAAATCCACCCACTTTGCACCACACATTATTACATTTTAAAAACAAATATAACATTAGTTTGTGCTGAGATTCTGCTGATTTGTGCTAAAAAAAAATAACGTTTGTGCCGGTTTGGTTTTGGAAATATTGAGCATTATATATGATCAAACACCGCCAACTTTACAATCCATGTTATTAAATTTCTCCTAAACAAGCCCCAATGTTTTATAAGTAGACTGTTGTCTACCTACTCCAGCTTGCTTTTATTTGTGTAAAGGGTCTTTTAATATGCAGGGGAGTGGGGGGGTGTCTGCTCTTTTTGCTTTCCAGACCATTTCAGCAGGTGTCTCAGCCTAACCTTTTTGTCAGTGCTAAACTGGGAGCTTCTAAGTAAGATTTTATAAGGTTTTATACTGGATTTTTATATCAGTATTTGCGACTATTATTCTTTATAGTAGTGTCTATTACATGCAGTTATATGAACATAGGTGTATACTGTCCCTTTAATTACTTGATAACAAAAAAAAAAAGACACAACTGAGTTTTAAACAGCACAAATGCGGCACTAACGTACAAACAAACAGCAGAAGCAAATGTTAGTGGGCAGAGTATGGTCAAATATAATAATAAATATTTCCAAAACCAAACTGGCACAAATGTCCGGGTAGGGTACCTTGCATTCCAATTGGCTGAAAATTTCAAATCAGCCTAAAGGATGAGAGCTGATTAAATCCTATTGGCTGATTTGAACATATATTGTTTTGCGCCCGATGCCCCATATGTAATCTTGCCCCTGGAGTGCCTTAGTGACCTTTATTAAGTCGTTAAAAAAACTAAAACGAAATGAGATAGAACAGAGATTTAAACAGCACAAACCAGCAAAAACGCAGCACTAACCAACCAGCCGGTTTCATGTCTTTTGGCTGTTGTAGGGGGGCTTGATGACCTTTGGTGACCTTTATTTAATCTGTAATAAATAAAAAAACTATTGTAATTATCTTAAAAATAAAAGCAGCACAAATTTGGGCGGGGTTTGATCAAATATAATACTCAATATTTTCAAAACCAAATCAGCACAAACATTAATTTTTATCACAAATCAGCAGAAACTCTTCACAAACAAATGGTATGTTTTTTCTTTTAAATGTAATAATGTCTGGTGCAAAGTGGGCGGAGTTTGATCATATATAAGGCTCAATATTTTAAAAACGAAACTGGCACAAATGTTCGATTTTGCTGCACAAATCAGAACAAATGCTGCACATACAAATGGTATATTTGTTTTTTACATTTTATAATGGGGGGTGCAAAGTGGGCGGAGTTTGATCAAATATAATAAATCAATATTTCCAAAACCAAACCAGCACAAACGTTAATTTTTTTAGCACAAATCAACAGAATCTCAGCACAAACTAATGTTATGTTTATTTTTAAAATTTAATAATGTGGAGTGCAAAGTGGGCGGAGTTTGATCATATATAATGCTTAATATGTGCAAAACAAAACTGGCACTAATGTTAATTTTTTAGCACAAATCAGCAGAAACAGAACAAATGAATGGTATATTTTTATTCACATTTTAAAAACATGGAGTGCCAACTTTACACAGCTGAGGTGAATTGGATGGCGGGTTACATAATTTTCATTGACAAAAAACAAACTTATAACTAAAAAACCAAGGCAGCACAAATAAAAAATTTAACAGCACAAACCGGCAGAAATGTAGCCCTAACCAACCAGCCGGTTTCATGTCTTTTGGCTGTTGTAGGGGGGCTGGGTGACCTTTGGTGACCTTTATTAAATTGCTAATAAATCGAAAACGAAACAAGATAGAACGGAGATTTAAATGGCACAAACCAGCAAAAACATAGCACTAACCAACCAGCCTGGTTTCATGTATTTTGGCTGTTGTAGGGGGATGGGTGACCTTTGGTGACCTTTATTAAATCTGTAATAACTTAAAGAACAATTGCTATTGTCTTAGAAATAAAAGCAGCACAAATCTTAATTTTTGCCGCACAAAACAGCACAAACGTAGCACTAACGAAAATATTATGTATTTTGATTCTTAGATTTTTGTTATTGGTTCAGGCAAACAATGTTTTATGAGCCCTAACATCAGCAGTACAAATAAATGAGGCAAGTGGTTACTAGGGATAGGTGAATGTTTTGCAACATTCGAAAAATTAAACAAATTTTAACACATTTGTTCCTTCGTTTCGAATTTCGAACGTTTGTACAACATTCTAGCATTTTTTTAATGTAATAGTATTTCTTCTTTCTTTAAATATAATATTCAATTCAAATGTTCTAATAATTAGATTCAAATTATGCAATATTCGAATTTGAAAACATCAAATTTATATATTTTTTATAGTATTTCTAATTCTTTTTTTTTTATAATTAATATTCGAATTATACAATATTTGAATTAGAAAAATTCTAATCTATATATTTGTAATATTATTTCTGATGCTTTCTTTAAATATAATCAAATTATGCACTATTCAAAATAGAAACATTTGAATTGATAGATTTGTATCTATTATGTATAAATTTACTAAATTCTCTACCACATGAACTATTGAACTTCTGAATAGTATTTGTTAAATCGAATGTCATATTCAAATTTTGAATGTGGGCATTCAATCTAATTATAAACATTCAAAATCGAAAGTGACATTCGAAAAATAGATTATAGAATTTAAAGAATATTCGTTCATATGAACATTCGATTATGTAAATTGAATTTATAAAATAACATTAGTTCTAAAATTCGAATGCGAATATAAACACATTCGCCCATCCCTAGTGGTTACTGCCAGGTTATCAGTGTTACTATAACAATCACTTAATAGCTATAAGGACATGAAACCCCTTATTTGAATTGTGAAACCTTCCTCTTTCAAGTGCAGGTGATAATAATGTGTTGTTATGGTGATGGGGGGATAATAAAGGCCTCTTAAAAAGCATCAGAACTGTTTTGTGGGGGACAACATAGGGGATACCCAACTCCCATAATATTGTTCTATGTGCTTATGGTTCTTACAGGTGATCATTGTTTACACAGTGGTCAGTGGATAACCCTTTAAAAGAGCAGATTTGCCTCTTTCAAAAGAATTGGGTGTATGTCTGCTGTATGCTGTCTTTAGGGGATAGGGACACCTTTGCGGCCATAAAAATGACAATAACCTAATGACAGGGGTGTGAGACCCACACTGAAAATAGGGTGTTCCCCTCTTTTAAATGAGTTCTCACATTTGTGTTTTATGGGGAGAAGGGGGGCTCTAAAAGTGCCCTCTCCCCCTACTCAAGCACAGTATGGCTGTCTACTTGGGGAGGTGATCTCCACAGTGTGGTGTAAATACCCTGTTTCACTTGAGGGGTCTCATACCAATCTAGTTAAAACAGGGAGATAGATAGCCCCTCTCCCCATCACTAGAAATCATATTGTTTCTAGCTGGGCAGGTTACCACAATTTTTATTGGTGATCATCACCTGCATCCTAGGGGGGAAAGGGACTTGTCCCTCTAGCCCAAACAGGGGGTGATATAGGTAATCACCATTTTTACAGCAACCACCTGAAACTTACAGACGCATGCCACCCCTCATTTGAAAGGGAAGACTCCCCTCTTTCAAATAAAGCATCCCTTGTAAGTGGCCTGTTGGCTGAGATATAGTTTTTTGCTAGATGACGAACCTGGGGGAAAATAGGGTTTTTAGGGAGGATCAAAAACACAATCACAGGTGTGGGGAATTGCTGATAACGTGATATTGTGAACGAGTTGAAACTCCTATGTTAAATATGTTTTCTGTTGCTTGATACTTGTTTTTGTATTGTGTCTTCACATTGTACATTTTATTATGACATGCAAACAATTCCATCATTTAGAATCTAATGGCAGGAAATGGCGGCAACATGTAATTTATCCAGCTCAATAATGAGCGTTCTGTCATTGTTAACAATATATAATACAGTATTGAAATATGTTAATGATGTATGTAAAAATGACAAAATACTGTAACTTGCAGACTTTTATTTCCTTTAAAAAAATGCACCATCAAGAAGAGTATATAAAAATAGTACTATTTCCTTTTTAATGTCTTTTTTTAATACAAATAGTCCTTTATATGATTATTCTTGTCAAATTCTTTATTGTGTAATTAAGATGATACAGATGGACCTATTATGGCGCACATTTCTCATTACTTTTTCCTATGGCTGAAAGAGAGCATTGAGAAATAACTTTGGCTTGAAAGCTTCAATACCAAGCACACAGACTGACCGTTTAGATCAGAGAATGATTTAAACTGATATGTTTTTGGCTAGACACATCAGTTATACAGTATTTTTTACACATTACACTCACTTTTTTACTGTATGTGGGTATAATGTTTCATCCTCAACTGAAAGCATATTGCACTTTTAAGGGACTGGAAAAACCTTGAGATTTTTACATATGATTACCATTACGAGTGGAGGGCAAAATATCGCTTACGCGAGCGTGATATTTGCGCTCCACTCAGTAATACCAGTGCATGCAAATGTGCACTGGTATTACAAGTTGAGCGCAATGTGAACATGACCTCGCATTTGCAACGCAGGGAAACTTTGCGCTCACAAGAGTGCACTTCCATAGGCTCCATGGAAGAGAACCTAGCACAGCAAAGGGGGTAAGTCACGCAGCGATGGGCAGCAAAATTGAAATATATATGTACTAGTCCTAAAGCCCGTGTACACGGACCATTTTTTGCAGTACAGCTGTCCCACCCCTTGCTCTCTCTCTATCCCCCCTCTCTTTTGTGCTCTCTCCCCCCCTCTCTTTTGTGCTCTCTCCCCCTCTCTTTGGCGCTCTCTCCCCCCACTCTTTGGCGCTCTCTCCCCCATCTCTTTTGCGCTCTCTCCCCCTCTCTTTTGCACACTCTCCCCCTCTCTTTTGCACACTCTCCCCCTCTCTTTTGCGCACTCTCCCCCCTCTCTTTTGCTGTCTCTCTCCCCCTCTCTTTTGCTCTCTCTCTCCCCCTCTCTTTTGCTCTCTCTCTCCCTCTCTCTTTTACTGTCTCTCTCCCTCCTCTATTTTGCTGTCTCTCTCCCTCTCTTTTGCTATCTCTCTCCCTCCTCTCTTTTGTGCACTCTCCCCCTCTCTTTTGTGCACTCTCCCCCCTCTCTTTTGTGCACTCTCCCCCCTCTCTTTTGCACACTGTCCCCCTCTCTTTTGCGCACTCTCCCCCCTCTCTTTTGCGCACTCTCCCCCCTCTCTTTTGCGCACTCTCCCCCATCTTTTGTGCACTCTCCCCCTTCTCTTTTGTGCACTCTCCCCCCTCTTTTTTGCGCTCTCTCCCCCTCTCTTTTGCGCTCTCTCCCCCCTCTTTTTTGCGCTCTCTCCCCCCTCTCTTTTGCGCTCTCTCCCCCCTCTCTTTTGCGCTCTCTCCCCCCTCTCTTTTGCGCACTCTCCCCCTCTCTTTTGTGCACTCTCCCCCCTCTTTTGCGCACTCTCCCCCCTCTTTTGCACACTCTCCCCCCTCTCTTTTGAGCACTCCCCCTCTCTTTTGTGCACTCTCTCCCCCTCTTTTTGGTGCCCTCCCCCCCTCTCTTTTGTGCTCTCTCCCCCCTCTCTTTTGCTGTCTCTCTCCCCCCTCTCTTTTGCTGTCTCTCTCCCCCCTCTCTTTTGTTGTCTCTCTCTCCCTCTCTCTTTTACTGTCTCTCTCCCTCCTCTATTTTGCTGTCTCTCTCCCTCTCTCTTTTGCTGTCTCTCTCCCTCCTCTCTTTTGCTGTGTCTCTCCCTCCTCTCTTTTGCTGTGTCTTTCCTCCCTCTCTTTTGCGCTCTCTCCCCTCCCTCTCTTTTGTGCTCTCCCCCCCCATCTCTTTTGTGCACTCTCCCCCTCTCTTGCGCACTCTCCCCCTCTCTTTTGTGCACTCTCTCCCCCCTCTCTTTTTTTTTTCTCTTAACTACTGAACCTTCCACTTCTACAGCCAGTTCTTGTGTGTGACGTATAGCGCAGTGTTGTGCTCTTTTATTTACTTTTTAAAGGCTCTCGCCTTTCTTCCTCGCGCAAACCCTGCACTGTCTGCACAGCTGATGCAGAGATTTAAAGCCTTGCGCCTTTGTTCCTCCCGCAAACCCTGCAGAGATGCCTTGAGACAAACCTGTTCCTCGTGCAAACCCTGCACAGCTAATGCAGACAGATGCCTCGCGACCGCTAAACACATTGATAGCGCAAACCCTGCACAGCTGATCCAGACAGGCGCTTCTAACTGATACGCGCCTCCAGGTCTGGTGCCAGCTGTCTCACGCGCTGCTGCCTAAATTGCCAGCTGTCAATCTAAGGCCAGGTGTGTTTGTCCTACTGCGCATGACAGCTTCGGACAAACACACTTGGCCTTTTATAATATAGGATATAAGCATACACATTACATTCTAGGAATAACACAATCCCCATAGACCGCAATGTAAAGGCACTTTTCAGTGCAGTTTTATTTTCTTACACCCCAAAACCACTCAGTTTAAGCTCTCATAACTGCTTCTTGCAGTTATTTTAAAAAAAAAAATGCTACAATTTTTATTTTATTTTAAACAACTACACTTAAATTTGGGGGCAAATGGGGGAATTTTTGAAAAGTAATCAGAGATCTGATCTCTGGTTAATTTTTGGAGCACTAATTGCTACCGCAGTAGCATTGACCAGCCACTTGTAATGGCTGGTTAGCGGGAGCGTAATAAATTTGCTCTTCATTTACTTGTAATCTAGCCCAAAATGTTTAGTTATATGTAATGAAACAATTTTGTAATATGTTTTTATTGTTTATTTTGCCCCATTTTCATGTAATTTAGCTCTGAAAATTGGTAAATTTCTAATACTCTTGAAATGCACCTACTGACTTCCCAAGGCTAACTCTGTAACATATCGCACCTTTATCAAATACCAACTACAAAGAAATGCACTTTATATTTACTTTATGACAGTAGCTAGCCTTGTCTGAAGACTAAAGCCCAGATTGGCTCCCCCAAATTAGACAAATAATGGGTATCGATTGGCTAGTGAAAACTAATTGCAGTAAAAAAGGATGTTAATTTGTTTTAAAAAACGTTAAGACTTCGCTGATATGTTATTCTATAGCAACGTAACAGAAATGTCTTGTAATTACAAGGTGTTTAATGTCCCTTTAAAAGTGGCAATGAGGCCTATCTATCAAGCTGGTAACCTAAAATTCGCCAGAATTCTGCATCGTAATTGTTGCGAGCTTGATCCGACCTTGTTATCAAAGCCTCTAGACCGACAAATGTTTAAATTCGCGACGTAACATACGATCCGCCGGTCTCAATCCGACGCAGATTGATGCTTACGTCATTACAGATGTTCCGAATACACATTCGGCCCTATTTGACACTTTTCCCCAGTTATCAAACTTTTAACAGGTACACGCGCGGGTATTCCGATGCATCATACCTGGTTTTCAATCCGCTACCCTTGAGGCAGCAGATGCCATAGAAATCAATGGGAGTCTGAAAGCAGCAAAAGCTTATGTTCGATGCTGCAAGACAAAGTTTACACCTAACACCTTAACATAAACCCTGAGTCTAAACACCCCTAATCTGCCGCCCCGACATTGCTGCAACCTAAAAAAAATGTATTAACCCCTATTCCACCGCTCCCCAACACCGCCGCCACTAAATAAACGTATTAACCCCTAAACATCTGGCTTCCCACATCACCACCACTGACTAAACCTATTAACCCATACACCGTCAGCCCCCCACATCGCCAAAAACTAAATTAAGCTATTAACCCCTAAACCTAACAACCCCCTAACTTTAAATTACAATTACAACATTCCTATCTTAATATAAATTAAATCTTACTTGTAGAATTAAAATAAACTATTTTAAGCTATTAATTAACCTACCCTAACTATTATCCTACAATTAAATTAAACTACCAATTAAACTAAATTACATATTAAAGAAACCTAACCCTACTCAAATTATTTAAATATACTATTAAACATTATTAAAAGTACTAAATTACGGAAAAAAACAAACACTAAGTTACAAAAATAACCAAAACACTAAATTACGGAAAAAAAAACACATTATCAAAAATAAAAAAGAATTACACCTAATCTAATAGCCCTAGCAAAATAAAAAGCCACCCCAAAATAAAAAAAAAAACCCTAGCCTACAATAAACAAACAATGACCCTTAAAAGGCCCTTTTGTGGGGCATTGCCCCAAAGATAACAGCTCTCTTGCATGGCACAAAAATACATCTCCAACAAAAACACCCTCCCAACAGTTAAACCTACCACCCACCGAACCAACCCCCCCAAATAAAAAACCTATCTAAAATAACCTAAGCTCCCCATTGCCCTGAAAAGGGCATTTGTATGGGCATTGCCCTTAAAAGAGCATTTAGCTCTTTTACATGCCCAGACCCTAATCTAAAAATAAAACCCACTCAAAAAAAACCTTAAAAAAACCTAACGCTAACCCCCGACGATCCATTTACAGTTCTTGAAGTCCCGCTTGAAGGATCCATCCAGCCGGAGAAGTCTTCATCCAGGCGGCAAGAAGTATTCATCCGGGCAGCCTCTTCCATCTTCATCCAGCCGGAGAAATCCTCATCCAGGCGACAAGAAGTCTTCATCCAGACGGCATCTTCTATCTTCATCCATCCGGCGCAGAGCGGGTTTATCCTGAAGACATCCGGCGAGGAGCATCCTCTTCATACGGTCACTGTCGTACACTGGAACTTCAATGCAAGTGATGACATCCAAGATGGCGTCCCTTGCATTCCTATTGGCTGAAAGATTTCAATCAGCCAATAGGAATTAGAGCTGCTAAAATCCTTTTGGCTGTTTTTATTTGGGGGGGTTGGTTGGGTGGTGGGTTTAACTGTTGGGGGGGGGTTTGTATTTTTTTGCAGTGTAAAAGAGCTGTTATCTTTGGGGCAATGCCCCACAAAAGGCCCTTTTAAGGGCCATTGGTAGTTTATTGTAGGCTAGGGTTTTTTTTTATTTTGGGGGGGCTTTTTTATTTTGATAGGGCTATTAGATTAGGTGTAATTAGGTGGCCATGCAACGAAGTTGCAGGACAACCTATTGTTATTGTCAGGATTATTAGGTGGCCATGCAACGAAGTTGCAGGACAACCTATTGTTATTGTCAGGATTATTATTATTATTATTATTTTTTTTTTTTTTTTTTTTATTATTCCGCCACTTTTTCAATTGCTTATAAAAACAACAGCATAACTCAAAAACTCATGAAACTTGGCACAATGCTAGAGATCTATGCTGTGCATAATCCTGTGCAACAAAAATCTTATAGGTCATGTGATCTAGCAGCCATATTGCTTTTTGCGACAAATTTCGACAACCGCTTGAACATCTTCTTCTCCAGAACCGCTTATGTTACAGCTGTGAAACTTGCTGTGTGTACTGCTCTACTGACCTAAAATAAATTTTGTTCAACAGAAGTGATTTAGTCACATGACCTAGCTGCCATTTTGAAATGTGCGAAAATCTTTAAACATCTTCTTCTCTGCAACCGCTGAGTGCAATGAAGCACAATTTTGCACATGTGCTCCTTGCAAGGTCCTCTACTAAGTTTGTTCAAACTGTGAATTTTCAATAATCAACATGGCTGCTATGAGCCATTCGCCTTTTTATCGCTGTTTAATTGCGTACATTTGCATTTTATGCATTCTGTTTACACTATTTAACTATATTACAGTGTAGCAGACACATGAGTACACATAGACATGACCCCTAAAGGCAATATTGGCGTAAATATTTGCACTGCGCAGTCGCCTTCGTGAAATAAAACATTCGCAAATTTTCATAAAACTTCTGCAAATTGTAGAGGTCTATAGTGAGCATTAGTATGTGCAATTTGAAAGCCATACAATGCATAGCTTGGCAGCCATTTTGTTTCGTATGCGCGTTTTTTAAAAACTACAAAAATCTTCTTCTCCGAAACCGCTTATGGCACAGACTTGAAATTTTGTTTACAGAGTTATCTTATGACTAACATTCAGATTTGTTCAAGAGAAGTTAATAGGTCATGTGATTTGGCAGCCATTTTGAATTGTTCAAAATCGCTTAACGATATTTTTAAATTAATAATAAAACAAAAACCGTTTTACAAAAATGCTTTATTTTCGCCATGTTTGTTGACATCTATGGTGAGAATTATTGTGCATAATATGGAGGCTGTATATCATATGATCTGGCAGCCATTTTGTTTTATGCGAATATTTCGAAAATCTATTTTCTCTGCAACTGCTTATGTTAGAACTGTGAAACTTGCTGTATAACCTTATATTGTGAACTAGAGTCACATATGTTCATGTTGATGGAATTGGTCACAAACTGTGGCAGCCATATTGGTTTACGCGAAAATTTCGAAAATGTGTTTTCTTTCCAACCGCTTATGTTAAAGCTGTGAAATTTGCTGTATAACCATATATTGTCACCTAGAGTTACATCTGATCGTGATGAAAGTATTGGTCATATGGTGGGGCAGCCATCTTGTTAAACGCAAAATTTTCGAAAATGTGTTTTTTTTCCAACTGCTAATGTTAGAATTGTAAAAACTTCAATAAAACTTTATATTTTCAGTTAGCTGCTTGTATGTCATTGCAATATCGATGCGCATGGCCACCTCTATCGCTGCTTGCAGCTATATTTATTATTATTATTATTATTAGGTGGCCATGCAACGAAGTTGCAGGACAACCTATTGTTATTGCCAGGATTATTATTAGGTGGCCATGCAACGAAGTTGCAGGACAACCTATTGTTATTGCCAGGATTATTATTATTATTATTATTATTATTATTATTATTTTTATTATTCCGCCACTTTTTCTATTGCCTATAACTTTTGAACTGCTAAAGCAAAGCTCTTGAAATCAGGTATGCTGGTACAACCTATTGCTCTGCTACATCTCATGCAATATTGAACTCATAGGTCATAAGGTTACGCAGCCATATTGCTTTTTGCGACAAATTTCGAGAAACGCTTAATAATCTTTATCTCTAGAACGGCTTGTGTTACAACTTTGAAACTTGCTGTGCTCAGTGCTGCTAAGAACTAGATTTGCCATTGCTCAACAGAAGTGCCTTGGTCACATGATGTAGCAGCCATCTTGCATTTTGCGAAAATCTTTAAACATCTTCTTCTCTTAAACTGCTTAGTGCAATAAAGCACAATTTTGCACATATGCTTCTTGCAAGGTCCTCTACCAAGTTTGTTAAAATTGTGATTTTTCCATAATCAAAATGGCTGCTGTGAGACATTAACCTTTTAATCGCCATTTAATTGCGTAATTTTGCACTTTATACATTAGTTTTACAATATTTAACAATATTACAGTGTAATAGGCACATGATTACACATAGTTATAATCCTTAAAGACAATATTGCAGTTAAAATTCGCATTGCGCAGTCGCCATCATGAAATAAAACATTTGCAAATTTTCATGAAACTTCTGCAAATTGTAAAGGTCTATAGTGAGCATTAGTATGTACAATTTGAAAGCCATACAATGCATAGCTTGGCGGCCATTTTGTTTCGTATGCGCTGTTTTTAAAAATTATAAAAATCTTCTTCTCCCAAACCGCTTAAGGCACACACTTGAAATTTTGTTTATAGAGTTATCTTATGACTAACATTCAGATTTGTTCAAGAGAAGTTGATAGGTCATGTGGTTTGGCAGCCATTTTGAATTGTTTAAAAACGCTTAACAATATTTTTAAATTAATAATAAACAAAAACCGTTTTACAAAAATGCTTTATTTTTGCCATGTTTATTCCCATCTATGGTGACAATTATTGTGCATAATATGGAGGCTGTATATCATATGATCTGGCAGCCATTTTGTTTTATGCGAATATTTAAAAAATCTATTTTCTCTGCAACTGCTTATGTTAGAACTGTGAAACTTGCTGTATAACCTTATATTGTGACCTAGAAACACAGTTGTTCATGTTGAAGGAATTGGTCACAAGCTGTGGCAGCCATATTGGTTTACGCGAAAATTTCGAGAATGTGTTTTCTTTCAAACCGCTTATGTTAAAGCTGTGAAATTTGCTGTATAACCATATACAGTTACATCTGATCTTGATGAAAGTATTGGTCATATGGTGGGGCAGCCATTTTGAAAAACGCAAACATTTCGAAAATGTGTTTTCTTTCCAACTGCTAATAATTGAATTGTAAAAACTTCTATAAAGCTTTATATTGTGACTTAGCTGCTTCTATGCCATGGCCACCTCTATCGCTGCTTGCAGCTATATTTATTATTATTAGGTGGCCATGCAACGAAGTTGCAGGACAACCTATTGTTATTGCCAGGATTATTATTATTATTTTTATTATTCCGCCACTTTTTCTATTGCCCATAACTTTTGAACTGCTAAAGCAAAGCTCTTGAAATCAGATATGCTGGTACAGCCTATTGCTCTGCTACATCTCATGCAATATTGAACTCATAGGTCATAAGGTTACTCAGCCATATTGCTTTTTGCGACAAATTTCGAGAAACGCTTAAAAATCTTTATCTCTGGAACTGCTTGTGTTATAACTTTGAAACTTGCTGTGCTCAGTGCTGCTATGAACTAGATTTGCCATTGCTCAACAGAACTGCCTTGGTCACATGATTTAGCAGCCATCTTGCATTTTGCGAAAATCTTTAAACATCTTCTTCTCTTAAACCGCTTAGTGCAATAAATTAAAATTTTGCACATATGCTCCTTGCAAGGTCCACTACCAAGTTTGTTAAAATTGCGATTTTTCCATAATCAACATGGCTGCTGTGAGATATTAACCTTTTAATCGCCATTTAATTGCGTAATTTTGCACTTTATACATTAGTTTTACAATATTTAACAATATTACAGTGTATTAGACACATGATTACACATAGTCATAACCCTTAAAGACAATATTGCAGTTAAAATTCGCATTGCGCAGTCGCCTTCGTGAAATAAAACATTTGCAAATTTTCATGAAACTTCTGCAAATTGTAAAGGTCTATAGTGAGCATTAGTATGTACAATTTGAAAGCCATACATCGCATAGCTTGATGGCCATTTTGTTTCGTATGCGCTGTTTTTAAAAACTATAAAAATCTTCTTCTCCCAAACCGCTTAAGGCACACACTTGAAATTTTGTTTACAGAGTTATCTTATGACTAACATTCATATTTGTTCAAGAGAAGTTGATAGGTCATGTGATTTGGCAGCCATTTTGAATTGTTCAAAAACGCTTAACGATATTTTTAAATTAATAATAAAACAAAAACCGTTTTACAAAAATGCTTTATTTTTGCAATGTTTATTCACATCTATGGTGACAATTATTGTGCATAATATGGAGGCTGTATATCATATGATCTGGCAGCCATTTTGTTTTATGCGAATATTTCGAAAATCTATTTTCTCTGCAACTGCTTATGTTAGAACTGTGAAACTTGCTGTATAACCTTAAATTGTGACCTAGAGTCACAGTTGTTCATATTGAAGAAATTGGGCACAAGCTGTGGCAGCCATATTGGTTTACGCAAAAATTTTGAAAATGTGTTTTCTTTCCAACCGCTTATATTAAAGCTGTGAAATTTGCTGTATAACAATATATTGTCACCTAGAGTTACATCTGATCGTGATGAAAGTATTGGTCATATGGTGGTGCAGCCATTTTGAAAAACGCAAACATTTTTGAAAATGTGTTTTCTTTCCAACTGCTAATGTTAGAATTGTAAAAACTTCTATAAAGCTTTATATTGTCACTTAGCTGCTTCTATGCCATTGCAATGTTGATGCGCATGGCCACCTCTATCGCTGCTTGCAGCTATATTTATTATTTTTATTATTCCGCCACTTTTTCTATTGCCCATAACTTTTAAACTGCTAAAGCAAAGCTCTTAAAATCAGGTATGCTAGTGCAGCCTATTGCTCTGCTACATCTCATGCAATATTGAACTCATAGGTCATAAGGTTACGCAGCCATATTGTTTTTTGCGACAAATTTCGAGAAACACTTAATAATCTTTAGCTCTGTTACTGCTTATGTTACAGCTTTGCAACTTGCTGTGCTCAGTGCTGCTATGAACTAGATTTGCTGTAGCTCAAAAGAAGTGCCTTGGTCACATGCTGTAGCAGCCATCTTGCATTTTGCGAAAATCTTTAAACATCTTCTTCTCTTAAACCGCTTAGTGCAATAAAGCACAATTTTGTACATATGCTCCTTGCAAGGTCCTCTACCACGTTTGTTAATATTGCGATTTTTCCATAATCAACATGGCTGCTGTGAGACATTCACCTTTTTATCACCATTTAATTGCGTAATTTTGCACTTTATACATTAGTTTTACAATATTTAACAATATTACAGTGTAATAGACACATGATTACACATAGTCATAACCCTTAAAGACAATATTGCAGTTAAAATTTGCATTGCGCAGTCGCCTTCGTGAAATAAAACATTTGCAAATCTTCATGAAACTTCTGCAAATTGTAGAGGTCTATAGTGAGCATTAGTATGTGCAATTTGAAAGCCATACATTGCATAGCTTGGCGGCCATTTTGTTTCGTATGCGCTGTTTTTAAAAACTACAAAAATCTTCTTCTCCGAAACCGCTTATGGCACAGATTTTAAATTTTGTTTACAGAGTTATCTTATGACTATCATTCAGATTTGTTCAAGAGAAGTTGATAGGTCATGTGGTTTGGCAGCCATTTTGAATTGTTCAAAAAAGCTTAACGATATTTTAAAATGAATAATAAAACAAAAACCGTTTTACAAAAATGCTTTATTTTTGCCATGTTTATTGACATCTATGGTGAGCACTTTTGTGCATAATATGGAAGCTCTATATCTTATGGTCAGGCAGCCATCTTGGTTTACGCGAAAATAATGAAAGTCTAATTTCTCTGAAACCGCTTATGTTAGAACTATGAAATTTGCTGTATAATCTTATATTGTGACCTAGATTCATAATTGCTCATTAGGAGAGAATCAGTCACATGATGTGGCAGCAATATTAGTTTTATTTTTATTGTAATTATTTATAATTGAATACTGCCTCTTTTGATTCAATTGCTCACAAAACACAAATTACTTATGCTAAACTCTTGAAATCAGGTATGCTGGTACAGCCTATTGCAATTCTACATCTCATGCAACATTGAACTCATAGGTCATATGGTTAGGCAGCTATTTTGTTTTTTGCGTCAAATTTCGAGAAAAGCTTAAAAATCTTCAGCTCTGGAACTGCTTATGTTAAAACTTTGAAACTTGTTGTGCTTAGTGCTGCTATGACCTAGATTTGCCATTGTTCAACAGAAGTGCCTTGGTCACATGATGTAGCAGCCATCTTGCATTTTGCGAAAATCTTTAAACATCTTCTTCTCTTAAACCGCTTAGTGCAATAAAGCGCAATATTGCACATATGCTCCTTGTAAGAACCTCTACCAAGTTTGTTAAAATTGCGATTTTTCCATTATCAACATGGCTGCTGTGAGACATTAACCTTTTTATCGCCATTTAATTGCGTAATTTTGCACTTTATACATTAGTTTTACAATATTTAACAATATTGCAGTGTAATACACACATGATTACACATAGTCATAACCCTTAAAGACAATATTGCAGTTAAAATTTGCATTGCGCAGTCGCTTTCGTGGAATAAAACATTTGCAAATTTTTATGAAACTTGTGCAAATTGTAGAGGTCTATGGTGAGCATTAGTGTGTGTAATACGAAAGCCATACATTACACAGTGTGGCGGCCATTTTGTTTCGTATGAGCTGTTTTTAAAAACCAAAAAAATCTTCTTCTCCGAAACCGCTTAAGGCACAGACTTGAAATTTTGTTTACGGAGTTAGCTTATGACTAACATTCAGATTTGTTCAAGAGAAGTTGATAGGTCATGTGGTTTGGCAGCCATTTTGAATTGTTCAAAAACGTTAATTAAAAAATTAATAATAAAACAAATACCGTTTTACAAAAATGCTTTATTTTTGCCATTATTATTGACATATATAGTGAGAATTATTGTGCATAATATGGAGGCTGTATATCATGTGATCTGGCAGCCATTTTGTTTTATGCGAAAATATCACAAATCTATTTTCTCTGCAACTGCTTATCTTAGAATTGTGAAACTAGCTGTATAACCTTATATTGTGAACTAGAGTCACATTTGTTCATGTTGAAGGAATTGGTCACAGGCTATGGCAGCCATATTGGTTTACGCGAAAATTTTGAAAATATGATTTCTTTGCAACTGCTTATGTTAAAGCTGTGAAATTAGCTGTGTAGCTATATATTGTGACTTTGCAGCTTGTATGCTTTGCAAAGGTGATGCGCATGGCCACCCAAATCGCTGCTTGCAGCTATATTTTTTTTTATTTTTGATAATTTGTTTTTTTTATTTTTCGTAATTTAGTGTTTGTTTTTTATTGTAACTTATTTTTTTGTGTGATAATTTAGTACTTTTAATAATGTTTAATAGTATATTTAAATAATTTGAGTAGGGTTAGGTTTCTTTAATATGTAATTTAGCTTATTTAATTGGTAGTTTAATTTAATTGTAGGATAATAGGGTAGGTTAATTAATAGTTTAAAATAGTTTATTATAATTCTACAGGTAAGTTTAAATTTATTTGAAGATAGGGATGTTGTAATTTTAATTTAAAGTTAGGGGTTTTAGGTTTAGGAGTTAATAGCTTCATTTAGTTTATGGCGATGTGGGGGGCTGACGGTTTAGGGGTTAATATGTTTAGTTAGTGGTGGTGATGTGGGAGGCCAGAGGTTTAGGGGTTAATAAGTTTATTTAGTGGCGGCAGTGTCGGGGAACGGTGGAATAGGGGTTCATAACTTTATTTAGGTTTCGGCGGTGTCGGGGAGCAGCAGGATAGGGGTTAATAACTTTATTTAGTTTGCAACGGTGTCGGGGAGCGGCGGGATAGGGGTTAATAACTTTATTTAGGTTGCAGTGGTGTTGGGGAGCGGCGGGATAGGGGTTAATAACTTTATTTAGGTTGCGGAGGTGTCGGGGAGCAGCGGGATAGGGGTTAAAAACTTTATTTATGTTGTGGCGGGGTTGGGGAGAGGCGGGATAGGGGTTAAACATTTTAGTATAGTGGCGGCGTTTAGTGACAGGGTATAAATAAAGTTGGGAAAAAGCCGAATAGCAGCGAGATCGATGACTGTTAGTTAACAACAGTCCGATGCTCATCGCCCCGTACTTGGTGCGCGTCTTTTTACCGGCTATTTTCATAAATAAGGAGAGCGTATTGAGATACGTGGCCGCAATGTTAGGCGATATTAGGCGAGCGTATTGATGACATAGTTGACAGCTTGATACATATCCCTTATTGCATTTTTTTTTGTTTAACCCTTTAGAGACTGACGTACTCTGTCCGTCACGGGGTCATTAAGAGGTTTATTAGCGAAGCTTTACTGACAGCACAAAGCTGAACTGGTACTTACTTCTCTTCTTTTTTTAATGTATTAATTATTTATTATTTCTCTTGGCATCTTTTTGTTGAAAAGCATAACTAGGTAAGGTTAGGAGCAGCAATGCACTACTGAGAGCTAGCTGCTGATTGGTGTCTGCACATATGTGCTTCTTGTCATTTGCTCACCAGATGTTGAGCTAGCTCCCAGTAATGCATTGCTATGATGCAGATGCTTTTAACTATGTGTTTAACCCCTTTGCAGAAGGTAAGCACATAAGCCAAGATTACAAGTTGTGCGCTAAACCAGGTGCGTAAATACCGCTAAAAATTTAGCGGTATCGCACTTTCCATAGCGCTGCCATTACAAGTTACAGAAAAAAAAGCTCCATACCGCACAAAACCCAAGGCCTGACTTGACATGCTCGTGCACCTGCAATCGCGGAAAGGTAATCGCTGTAACGCAATCCCCATTGATGTCTATGGGGACAAGAAGATTATGTAAAAATGCCCTAACATAAACCCCTAGTCTAAATACCCCTAATCTGCGATCCCCCGACATCATCAACACTAAATAAAGGAATTAACACCTAAACCGCCGCCCCCCACATTGCAACTACTATAATAAAACTATTAACCCCTAAACCGCCGGCCCCCATCGCAACTGCTATAATAAAGCTATTAACCCCTAAACCGCCGGCCCCCCACAGCTTAACTACTAATATAAAGCTTTTAACCCCTAAACTGCCGCTTCCGGTTCTTCTCAGCTCTGCGCTGGCACAGCTCCTTGCCACCGGGATGTAGATAGAAGACGCCCCTGTGATGGATGAAAATGTCGCCACCTGGATGAAGATGGATGTCCGGACTTCAAAAACTGTAAGTAAATGTTTTGGAGTTAGTGTTAGTTTTTTTTTTTTTCTTTTTTTTTTTTATATTAGGGCTTTTTTAATTTTTTATTGGGATTTAAAGAGCTGATTTCCCTTTTAAGGGAAATGCCCATACAAATTCCCCTTTAGGGACATTGAGTAGTTTAGGTGTTTTTAGACTTTGATTTTTTGTTTTGGGGGGTAGGTTGGGTGGGGGGTTTAGTGTTAGGGGGTACTTTGTCATTTTTCTATGTAAAAGAGCTGATTGCTTCAGGGCAATGCCCTACAAAACGCTCTTTTAGCGGCTATTGGCAGTTTATTGCTAGATTAGGGGGTGTTTTTTGGGGGTGGCTATTTTGTTTTTATAGTGGCATTAGATTAGGTTTTATTTTTATTATTTTGGATAATTTTGTTTATTATTTTTGTAATCTTAGATTTTTTTTATTTTTTGTAATGTTATTTTTTTTTGTTTTTTGTAGTGTTAGGATTTTTTAATAGGGGTTAATAGTTTAATTTAGTGTGTCCCAATATGAGGGGCCAGCGGTTTAGGGGTTAATAGGTTTAGTTTAGTAGTTGCTATGTGGGGGGCCAGCAGGTTAAGGGTTAATAGGTTGATTATAATAGTTGCAATGTGGGGGGTCAGCGGTTTAGGGGTTAATAGGTTTATTTAGTGTTGGAGATGTGGGGGGTCGGTGGTTTAGGGGTTAATACTTTATTTTAGTGTTAGCTATGTGGGTGGGCGGCGGATTAGGGGTTAATAAGTTTAATAAAGTATTTGGTATGCGGGGGATGGCAGTTTAGGGGTTAATAGGTAGTTTATGGGTGTTGGTATACTTTGTAAAAATTTTGTTATGAAACATTTTTGTTTCGCAAAATCCATAACTACTGGTCTTTGATCGCAAAAATGGATTGCGGAATGGATGGTGGTGGTATAAGCTATAACGCTAGCGTAATAGCCTGACCGAACAACTTGTTATACGGGAGACCTGAAAATTCCACACTCAAAAGCCATTTTTAAAGTGCGGAATGGAGAGTTGCGGTACAGGCTAAAATGCTATCGGTATAGCTGTACCGACGTAACTTGTAATATGGGAGACCTGCCATTCCGCGCACAAAGGCCAATTTTTCAGCGGTATAGCCGTACCGCAAAACTTGTAATTTGGGCTACAGTTAGAAGCAAGCAGCAGGTCAATGATAAACACATTTGCCCTTTTATGCCCATTTAAATTAAACAATTACAGCTGTGGCAGTTGTACACTTCCTCATTGGCTGACAGTTATTTCCTGCTTATGCTTATTGGTTTGTTGCACTGCTCAGTGAGCATTAGTAGAGGGAACAAATAAGTCACTAAGCCTTAAACTGACACTGGAGTCTGGCATCTTAGTTTAACAGCTTTTACTTTATATTTGCTCATGCAATACAAATAGTAGCATCTTCATACGCTGCTCCTACGTATGAATTATGGAATATTATATTGCACAATGCCTGTGTATGGCATAAATAAATATAATGTCCTTAAGAGACAGTAAAGTCAAAATTAAACATTCACACTTCAGTTAGAGCACGTCATTATAAACAATATTTATTGTTATCCTTTGTGGAAAAGCATATGCAGGTAAGCTCAGGAGCAGCAATGCATTACTGTGAGCTAGCTGCTGATACACAAATATGCCTTTTGTCAATGGCTCACCCAATGTGTTCAGCTAGCTCTCAGTAGTGCTTTTCTGCTCCTTCAACAAAGGATACCAAGAGAATGAAGCAAAGTTTATAATAGAAATAAACAGGAAAGAAGAACACTTTATGCTCTATCTAAATCATGAAAGAAAATAAATTGGGTTTCATATCCCTTTAAATAAGTAGTTGGCTGCAATTGATACCTAATAGTGAATCAACTTACATTTTTGAAATTTAGAATGTTCAAAATCTATGATTGTCCATGTGACTCCAGATACACTGCATTTGTGCGCTAAACTAACAGTCAAGTAAGTACCTTTAAAAAAGTCTCCTTTATGTGAATGAGATTTATAGGTAAATGTCAACATACATTTCATATGTGCACTCTGACATGCTAAAATGCTAAACTCTTGTAAGCTGACGACAGGCTCTAAACATAGATCCCTTGTAGACTGTGGTGTTGATGAAAGGCATCCACTGAACTAAATGCGCAGTAAAGTCATGTGGATGCTTGTAAACTGCCCTGTAAAATGCGGTACTATACACACTTGTTAAGGTATCATTTCTCTATTATAGTCCCAAGCTCATTCCAATACTGAGTTGTCATCACTGATGTATCTAGGCTTAAAGAGATATTCTAATGCAGACATTACGTTCTCCAAAGATGTACTTTTTGCAATACTGATCCTAACTTACTATGATCAGCTTTAACTTGGAAGTGTTAATTACATTTGGCAGCCCATCAACTGTTGGCTTGGGATGGCATCATCTAGAGGTTTACAAAGTTGTCGGGCTGTTGTTTTGCATTTGACAAATTACAACAGAGGGAGGTCATTTTCCACTCACATTTAAATTAATGAGCGGCCAAAAGGATAGTTTGGGGTAGATCTACCATTGTGCGGACGGACATGATCAGCTGTAGCGATCAAGTCTGCCGCACATCGATAAATGCTGACAGCATACGCTGTCGGCATTTATCATTGCACAAGCAGTTCTGGTGAACTGCTTCTGCAATGCCGTCCCCTGCAGATTCGCGGCCAATCGACTGCTAGCAGGGGGTGTCAATCAACCCGATCGTATGAGATTGGGCGGATTGATGTCCGCAGCCTCAGAGGCAGCAGACGAATTAAGGAGCAGCGGTCTTAAGAAGGCTCGCGCGGAATCAAGGATATACGGCCCCTTTCGGGCAGTGATAAATCGGCCCCTTTGTGTTCAGCATAATCAATAAATGCATAAAAAACAAATCTTGAACTGCCTGACTGGCTGCAATTACAATCCATGTGACAATCTCCCTAAACCTTATGTCTCTGCACCTTGTAGACTATAAGCTCTCCAGACCAGGCCCCTCTTCCTCCGGCACTTGATCTGTTTAGTGTTTTTGTATCTTATCACAAATCCTTGTCTCTCTGTACACTCTGGCAGCGCTAAACAAATGAATGATAATAATACAAATATTGTGATTGCATTGAAATGGAAAGTGGCCCTTTTGGCTAGAAATAGAGCTGACAACACCTCAGTTAATGGGGCCTATCTATCAAGCTTCGAATGGAGCTTGATGCCCCGTGTTTCTGGCTCGCCAGAAACAGCAGTTATGAAGCAGCGGTCACAAAGACCGCTGCTCCATAACCTGTCCGCCTGCTCTGAGCAGGCGGACAGACATCGCCGGAAATCAACCCGATAGAGTACGATTGGGTTGATTGACACCTCCCTGCTGGCGGCCTATTGGCCGCGAGTCTGCAGGGGGCGGCGTTGCACCAGCAGCTCTTGTGAGCTGCTGGTGCAATGCTGAATACGGCGAGCGTATTGCTCTCCGTATTCAGCGAGGTCTGGCGGACCTGATCCGCACTGTCGGACCAGACCTTGATAAATAGAGGCCAATATATTGTGATTGACCTTATAATTTTATACAAGCAATGTTCAATAACAAACAGATCTAACTTATCAGAGTGATTTATCTTTGCACTTTTATGTCCCTTTAAAAAAAATGTAAAACAGTGCATCATATCCACATTCTTTAAGATCCAAGATGCATTGAATCTGTGAGGCTAACTGGAAATTCAGACCAAACAGACCAAATTCAAACCATATTTTTATTTGTTTTTGCTTAAAGGAGCACTAAACACAGTGGAATAGAATAATTAGTAAATGCATAATAAAAAGACAATGCAAAAGCACCTTGTTTGAATTTCAAATGAGTAGTAGATTTCTTTCTAGCAAATTTTAAAGTTAGTTGTATTTTCCCTCCCACTCATGTGACAGCCATCAACCAATCACAACATGCATTTACGTATATGCTGTGAATCTTGCACATGCTAAGTAGGTGCTGGTTCCTCAGAAAGTGTGTATATAAAAAGATTGTGCACATTTAGTTAATGGAAATGAATTGGAAAGTTGTTTAAAATTGTGTGCTATACCTGAATCATTAAAGTTTAATTTTGACTGTCCGTTTAAGTGCATAATAAAAAGACAATGCATTAGAACTTACTCTGAATTTTAAATGAGCAGTAGATATTTTTCTGACAAATTTCAAAATGTTTTTAAATTTACCAGCCCCCTGCATTATTTAAAGGCCATTAGCCAATCACAGGCTCATATACATATACACTGTGAACTCTTACACATGCTCAGTAACAGCTGGTACCTCAGAAAGTGTAAATATAAAAAATCTTCACAATCTGAAAATGGAATTAAATTGGAAAGTCTTTTAAAGGGATAGGAAACTCCAAAATTGTCTTTCATGATATGGATAGAACATACAATTTTAAACAACTTCCCAATTTACTTCTGTTATCAAATTTGCTTCATTCTCGTCTTATCCTTTGCTGAAGGAACATATTTGCTCTAATGGCAGCTAGCTGAACACATCTAGTTAGCCAATCACAAGAGACAAATGTGTGCAGGCACCAATCGGCAGCAGCTCCCACTAGTGTATGATATGTGCGTATTCATTTTCAACAAGAGATACCAAGAAAACAAAGCACATTTGAAAATAGAAGTCAATTTTAAAGGGTCTTAAAATTACATGTTCTATCTGAATCATGCAAGTTTAATTTTGACTTTTCTATCCCTTTAAAACAGCATGTTCTGTCTGAATCATGAAAGTTTAATTTAAATTTTAGTGTCCCTTTAACAATACAGTACCACTCATATTAACGCTGTCTGATAAAAATTATTTAAAAAATATTGTGCACAAAAGATATAAGGGCTCAAAGATATGAGGTCTCAGGTGTTAGAAAAAAAGGCCTGTAATGGGGCTTTAACATAGAGATACATAGATACACATTTAAATATGTATATGTGTGTATATATATATATATATATATATATATATATATATATATATATATATATATATATATATAGTGCGTGTATACATATGTATTTATATGTGTATATATGTATTTACAGACATATATAAGTGCATTAGAGACCTTTGCAGTCAAGTAGCTGATAACATAGCAAATCATATTTCTTTCCTAAGATATGGTGAGTCCATGGCTTGAGTAATTACTGTTGGGAATATCACTCCTAGCTGCAGGAGTTGGCAAAGAGCACCACAGTTAAACTGCTAAGTATCACTCCCTTACCCATAACCCCCAGTCATTCTCTTTGCCTTTGGTGCACAGAGGAGGTGAAGTTTAGGTGTCTAAAGAAAATTTTTGATTTCTACAAGCAAATTTTGGGGTATAGTCATATTCCATGTCATTCCTTGCAGTCGGGTATTGGTTAGGAACTTGTAAAGAGGTACTTGCTGAGTTTTCCTAGCAATTGCTGCCCTAGTTTAGAAAGCCAGAGTTGGCTACTCTGTTCTTTCTTTTTCAAAGGTCTCTGTGAAGAACTTTGTCCTCTCATACCTTGCAACTGTCTACATGCCGGACAGCGGAGCGGGTAAGTGCTTTTTCTTCCAGTTGGGGAGACCATGCACTTATTAAACACAAATTAAAAGACACTGCTTTTTTATTGGGATATAGATAATCCTGTTGTATTGGTTACACTGGGGCATGAAGCAGGCACTGTAGCATGTGTGAGACTAACATTTAAACTCTTTAAAAACATAAAAGGTAAAATGTTTTTATTAAACTTTATTTTCTGACCCATATCCTATTATATAAAAGGCCAAGTGTGTTTGTCCGAAGCTGTCATGCGCAGTACAGACAGCACGAGGACAAACACACCTGGCCTTTGAGTCCCTGCTAGTGATCTGCGCCGCGGCAGAAGTGGGCGTGGCTGGACGTGAGCGGGGGTGTAACCGTGTGTAAGCGAGGGCGTGGCCAGGCATGAAGGGGCGTGGTCGGGCATGACAGGGCGTGGCCTGATGTGAAGGGGGCGTGGTCGGGCGCGGTCACACGGTGGAAGATGAGATAGAGAGAGGGGAGAGAGATAGAGAGGGGGGAGAAAGAGAGGGGGAGAGAGACAGCAAAAGACAGGGGAGAGAAAGAGAGGGGGAGAGAGACAGCAAAAGACAGGGGGGAGAGAGACAGTAAAAGAGAGGGGGAGAGAGACAGCAAAAGAGAGAAGGGGAAAGAGACAGCAAAAGAGAGAAGGGGAAAGAGACAGCAAAAGAGAGGGGGGAGAGAGACAGCAAAAGAGAGGGGGGAGAGAGACAGCAAAAGAGAGAGGGGGAGAGAGACAGCAAAAGAGAGAGGGGGAGAGAGACAGCAAAAGAGAGGGGGGATAGAGACAGCAAAAGAGAGAGGGGGAGAGCGACAGCAAAAGAGAGGGGGAGAGCGCGCAAAAGAGAGGGGGGAGAGAGAGCACAAAAGAGAGGGGGAAGAGAGACAGCAAAAGAGAGGGGGGAGAGAGAGACAGCAAAAGAGAGAGGGGGAGAGAGACAGCAAAAGAGAGGGGGAGAGAGACAGCAAAAGAGAGAGGGGGAGAGAGACAGCAAAAGAGAGGGGGGATAGAGACAGCATAAAAGAGAGCGGGAGAGAGACAGCAAAAGAGAGGGGGAGAGAGACAGCAAAAGAGAGAGGGGGAGAGAGACAGCAAAAGAGAGAGGGGGAGAGAGACAGCAAAAGAGGGGGGGTAGAGACAGCAAAAGAGAGAGGGGGAGAAAGACAGCAAAAGAGAGGGGGAGAGAGCGCAAAAGAGAGGGGGAGAGAGCACAAAAGATAGGGGGGGAAGAGCGCAAAAGAGAGGGGGGAGAAAGAGCGCAAAAGAGAGGTGGGAAGAGAGAGCGCAAAAGAGAGGGGGGAAGAGAGAGCGCAAAAGAGGGGGGAGAGAGAAAGCGCAAAAGAGAGGGGGGAAGAGTGCAAAAGAGAGGGGGAGAGAGAGCACAAAAGAGAGGGGGGAGAGAGCGCAAAAGAGAGGGGTGGAGAGAGAGCGCAAAAGAGAGGGGTGCAGAGAGAGCGCAAAAGAGAGGGGTGGAGAGAGAGCGCAAAAGAGAGGGGTGGAGAGAGAGCGCAAAAGAGAGGGGTGGAGAGAGAGCGCAAAAGAGAGGGGGTGAGAGAGCGCAAAAGAGAGGGGGGTGAGAGAGCACAAAAGAGAGAGTGGGGAGAGAGACAGCAAAAGAGAGAGGGGGAGAGAGACAGCAAAGAGAGAGGGGGAGAGAGACAGCAAAAGAGAGAGGGGGAGAGAGCGCAAAAGAGAGGGGGGGAAGAGCGCAAAAGAGAGGGGGGGAAGAGCGCAAAAGAGAGGGGGGAGAGAGAGCGCAAAAGAGAGGGGGGAGAGAGACAGCAAAAGAGAGGGGGGAGAGAGACAGCAAAAGAGAGAGGGGGAGAGAGACAGCAAAAGAGAGGGGGAGAGAGACAGCAAAAGAGAGAGGGGGAGAGAGACAGCAAAGGAGAGGGGGGATAGAGACAGCAAAAGATAGAGGGGGAGAGAGACAGCAAAAGAGAGGGGGAGAGAGCACAAAAGAGAGGGGGGAAGAGCGCAAAAGAGAGGGGGGAGAGAGAGTGCAAAAGAGAGGGGGGAAGAGAGAGTGCAAAAGAGGGGGGAGAGAGAGAGCGCAAAAGAGAGGGGGGAAGAGCGCAAAAGAGAGGGGGAAGAGAGAGCACAAAAGAGAGGGGGAGAGAGCGCAAAAGAGAGGGGTGGAGAGAGAGCGCAAAAGAGAGGGGTGGAGAGAGCAAAAGAGAGGGGGGTGAGAGAGCGCAAAAGAGAGGGGGGTGAGAGAGCGCAAAAGAGAGGGGGGAGAGAGAGCGCACAAAAGAGAGAGTGGGAGAGATAGCGCAAAAGAGAGGGGGAGAGAGAGCACAAAAGAGAGGGGGAGAGAGAGCGCAAAAGAGAGGGGGTAAGAGAGCGCAAAAGAGAGGGGGAGAGAGATCGCAAAAGAGAGGGGGAGAGAGAGCGCAAAAGAAAGGGTGGGAGAGAGAGCGCAAAAGAGAGGGGAGAGAGAGCACAAAAGAGAGGGGGGAGAGAGAGCGCAAAAGAGAGGGGAGAGAGAGGGGGAGAGAGCGCAAAAGAGATGGGGGAGAGGGAGAGCGCAAAAGAGATGAGGGGGAGAGAGAGCGCAAAAGAGAGGGGGAGAGAGAGAGCGCAAAAGAGAGGGGGAGAGAGAGAGCGCAAAAGAGAGGGGGAGAGAGAGAGCGCAAAAGAGTGGGGGAGAGAGCGCAAAAGAGGGGGGAGAGAAAGAGCTCAAAAGAGATGGGGAGAGAGCTCAAAAGAGAGGGGGGAGAGAGAGCGCAAAAGAGAGGGGAGAGAGAGAGCGCAAAAGAGAGGGGGAGAGAGAGAGCGCAAAAGAGAGAGGGAGAGAGAGAGCTCAAAAGAGTGGGGAGAGAGAAATCTCAAAAGAGAGGGGGAGAGAGAGAGCAAAAGAGAGGGGGAGGGAGAGAGCACAAGAGGTGGGACCGCTGTACTGCAAAAAATGGCCCGTGTGAACGGGCTTTAGGACTAGCTTACTTGATAAAACAATACAAGTTTAAACTGAAAATAAGGCTGAAATTTCTTTTCTTTCATGTAATTGGCAAGAGTCCATAAGCTAGTGACGTATGGGATATACAATCCTACCAGGAGGGGCAAAGTTTCCCAAACCTCAAAATGCCTATAAATACACCCCTCACCACACCCACAATTCAGTTTTACAAACTTTGCCTCCTATGGAGGTGGTGAAGTAAGTTTGTGCTAAGATTTCTACGTTGATATGCGCTTCTCAGCATTGTTGAAGCCTGATTCCTCTCAGAGTACAGCGAATGTCAGAGGGACGTGAAGGGAGTATCACTTATTGAATACGATGATTTCCCTAATGGGGGTCTATTTCATGGGTTCTCTGTTATCGGTTGTAGAGATTCATCTCCTACCTCCCTTTTCAGATCGACGATATACTCTCAATTTGCCATTACCTCTACTGATAACTGTTTCTGTACTGGTTTGGCTATCTGCTATATGTGGATGGGTGTCTTTTTGTAAGTATGTTTTTTATTACTTAAGACACCTCAGCTATGGTTTGGCACTTTATGCATTTATATAAAGTTCTAAATATATGTGTTGTACTTATATTTGCCATGAGTCAGGTTCATGTATTTCCTTCTGCAGACTGTCAGTTTCATATTTGGGTAATATAAACATCTTTTATAGAAAAAAAATTCTTACCTGGGGTTTAGTCTTTTTTCAATTGACTACTTTTTGCAAATTGCGGGTGGCATTAGGCCCGCGGGTGTGTCAAATGCTAAACTTTATTGCGCCATTCTTGGCGCGAAAATATTTTTGGCGCGGAAAAATACGTCTATGACGCAACTTCGTCATTTCCGGCATCATACTTGACCCCGAGACCTTTCACACGGTTGCGTCATTAGTGACGCGAGTGTGTCATTTTCGTTTTTTCATTATTTCAATACCCCATTGATGTTTGCCTCTTGATTTTTTCTCTATCAGAGGCCTATGATATTTGCTTTTTTCCCATTCCTGAAACTGTCATATAAGGAAATAGATAATTTTGCTTTTTATGTTGTTTTTTCTCTTACATTTTGCAAGATGTCTTTATCTGATCCTGCCTCAGAAGTTTCTGCTGGAACATTGCTGCCTGACATCGGTCCTACCAAAGCTAAGTGCATTTGTTGTAAAATTGTTGAAATTATTTCGCCGAATGTCATTTGTAATAGTTGTCATGATAAAACTTTTACATGCAGTTAGTGTATCCATCAGTAATAGCACATTGCCAGTTGTAGTTCCTTCAACTTCTAATGTGCATGATATACTTGTAAATTTTAAAGAATTTATTTCTGATTCTGTTTTGAAGGTTTTGTCTGCATTCCCACCTTCTAATAAATGTAAAGGTCTTTTAAAACTTCTCATTTAGTTGATGAAATTTCAAATGACCAACAACATAATTTATCCTTTTCTGATGAGGATCTATCTGATACAGAAGATCCTTCCTCAGACATTGACACTGACAAATCTACTTATTTATTTAAAATAGAGTATATGCGTTCTTTATTTAAAGAAGTGTTAATTATTTTGGATATTGAGGTAACCAGTCCTATTGACGTTCAGTCTAATAAATGTTTAAATGCTGTTTTTAAACCTCCTGTGGTTTCTCCAGGGGTTTTTCCTATTCCTGAGGCTTCTGATATGATTTCTAGGGAATGAAATAAGCCAGGTACTTCTTTTATTCCTTCTTCAAGGTTTAAAAAATTGTATCCTTTTCCAGCAAAATCTATAGAGTTTTGGGAAAAAATCCCCAAAGTTGATGGGGCTATTTCTACTCTTGCTAAACGTACCACTATTCCTATGGAAGATAGTACTTCCTTTTAAGGATCCTTTAGATAGGAAGCTTGAATCTTATCTAAGGAAGGCCTATTTATATTCAGGTCATCTTCTCAGACCTGCAATTTCTTTGGCTGATGTTGCGGCTGCATCAACCTTCTGGTTGGAGAATTTAGCGCAACAGGAATTGGATTCTGACTTATCTAGCATTATTCGCCTATTGCAATATTCTAATCATTTTATTGTGATGCAATTTTTGATATTATCAAAATTGATGTTAGATCCATGTCTTTAGCTATTTTAGCTAGAAGAGCTTTGTGGCTTAAATCTTGGAATGCTGATATGACATCTAAGTCTAGATTACTATCTCTTTCTTTCCAAGGTAATAATTTATTTGGTTCTCAGTTGGATTCTATTATTTCAACTGTCACTGGGGGAAGGGAGTTTTTCTGCCTCAGGATAAATCTAAGGCTTCTAACCATTTTCGTTCCTTTCGTCAGAATAAGGAACAAAAACTCAATCTTACCCCAAGGAGTCTGCTTCCAATTGGAAGCCTTCCTCAAGTTGGAATAAATCCAAGCCATTTAGGAAACCAAAGTCAGCATGAAGGTGCGGCCCTCATTCCAGCTCAGCTGGTAGGGGGCAGATTAAGGTTTTTCAAAGATATTTGGATAAAATCTGTCCAAAATCAATGGATTCAGAGCATTGTCTCTCAAGGGTATCGAATAGGATTCAGAGTAAGACCTCCTGTGAGAAGATTTTTTCTCTCACGTGTCCCAGTAAATCCAGTAAAAGCTCAGGCTTTCCTGAAGTGTGTTTCAGACCTGGAGTCTTCAGGGGTAATCATGCCAGTTCCTCCTCAGGAACAAGGTTTGGGGTTTTATTCAAATCTATTCATTGTACCAAAGAAGGAAAATTTATTCAGACCAGTTCTGGATCTGAAAAATTTTGAATCGTTATGTAAGAGTACCAACTTTCAAGATGGTGACTATAAGGACTATTCTGCCTTTGTTCAGCAAGGACATTATATGTCCACAATCGACTTATAGGATGCATACCTTCATATTCTGATTCATCCAGAACATTATCAGTTTCTGAGATTCTCTTTTCTAAACAAGCATTACCAATTTGTTGCTCTTCCATTTGGCCTAGCAACAGCTCCAAGAATCTTTTCAAAGGTTCTGGGTGCCCTACTCTCTGTATTCAGAGAACAGGGTATTGCGGTGTTTCCTTATTTGGATGATATCTTGGTACTAGCTCAGTCTTTGCGTACTGCAGACTCTCACACAAATCAACTAGTATTGTTTCTTTGGAAACATGGTTGGAAGATCAATTTACCAAAAGTTTCTTGATTCCTCAGACAAGGGTCACCTTTTTAGGCTTCCAGATAGATTCAGTGTCCATGACTCTGTCTCTAATAGACAAGAGACGTTTAAAATTGGTTGCAGCATGCCGGCACCTTCAGTCTCAGTCATTCCCTTCAGTGGCTATGTGCATGGAAGTTTTAGGTCTCATGACTGCAGCATCGGACAAGATCCCCTTTGCTCGTTTTCACATGAGACCTCTACAGCTTTGTATGCTGAATCAATGTACGACACTCTCTGACATGGTGGATAGATCACCATCGCTTAGTTCAAGGGGCTTCTTTTGTTCGGCCAACCTGGACTGTGATCACAACAGATGCAAGTCTTTCAGGTTGGGGAGCTGTTTGGGGATCTCTGACAGCACAAGGGGTTTGGAAATCTCAAGAGGCGAGATTACCAATACATATTTTAGAACTCCTTGCAATTCTCAGAGCTCTTCAGTTTTGGCCTCTGTTAAAGAGAGAACCGTTCATTTGTTTTCAGACAGACAATATCACAACAGTGGCATATGTCAATCATCAGGGTGGGACTCACAGTCCCCAAGCTATGAAAAAAGTATCTCGGATACTTGTTTGGGAGGAATCCAGCTCTTGTCTAATCTCTGCAGTGCTTATCCCAGGTGTAAACAATTGGGAGGCGGATTATCTCAGCCGCCAGACTTTACATCTAGAGAAGTGGTCTCTCCATCCAGATGTGTTTTCTTAGATTATTCAGTTATGGGGTCTTCCAGAGATAGATCTCATGGCCTCTCATCTAAACAAGAAACTTCCCAGATACCTGTCCAGGTCCAGGGATGTTCAGGCGGAAGCAGGGGATGCACTGACACTTCCTTGGTGTTATCATCCTGCTTACATTTTCCTGCCTCTAGTTCTCCTTCCAAGAGTGATCTCCAAAATCATCATGGAACAATCATTTGTGTTGCTGGTGGCTCCAGCATGGCCACACAGGTTTTGGTATGCGGATCTGGTTTGGATGTCCAGTTGCCCGCTTTGGCCACTTCCGTTCGGCCAGACCTACTATCTCAAGGTCCGTTTTTCCATCAGGATCTCAAATCATTAAATTTGAAGGTATGGAAATTGAACACTTAGTACTAAGTCATAGAGGTTTCTTTGACTCAGTGATTAATACTGTTACAAGTTCGTAAATCTGTTTCTAGAAAGATTTATTATAGAGTTTGGAAGACTTACATTTCTTGGTGTTCTTCTCATAAATTCTCCTGGCATTCTTTTAGAATTCATAGAATTTTACAGTTTCTTCAGGATGGTTTGGATAAGGTTTTGTCTGCAAGTTCCTTGAGAGGACAAATCTCTGCTCTTTCTGTTTTATTTCACAGAAAGATTGCTATACTTCCTGAAATATACTGTTTTGTACAGGCTTTAGTTCTTATTAAGCCTGTTATTTAATCAATTTCTCCTCTTTGGAGTCTTAATTTGGTTCTGACGGCTTTACAGGTTCTTCCATTTGAACCTATGCATTTTTTGGACATTAAACTACTTTCTTGGAAAGTGTTGTTCCTTTTGGCCATCTCTTCTGCTAGAAGAGTTTCTGAGTTATCTGCTCTTTCTTGTGAGTCTCCTCTTCTGATTTTTTCATCAGGATAAGGCAGTTTTGCAGACTTCTTTTTAATTTTTACCTAAGGTTGTGAATTCTAACATCATTAGTAGAGAAATTGTTGTCCCTTCCTTGTGTCCTAATCCTAAGAATTCTTTGGAAAGTTCCTTACATTCTTTGGATGTGGTAAGAGCTTTGAAATATTATGTGGAAGCTACTAAAGATTTCAGGAAGACTTCCAGTCTATTTGTTTTATTTTCTGGTCCTAGGAAAGGTCAGAAGGCTTCTGCTGTTTCCTTGGCTTCTTGGTTGAAACTTTTGATTCATCAAGTTTATTTTGAGTCGCGTCATGCCCCGCCTCAGAGAATTACAGCTCATTCTACTAGATCAGTCTCCACTTCGTGGGCTTTTAAGAATGAAGCTTCAGTTGATCAAATTTGCAAAGTGGCAACTTGGTCCTCTTTGCATTCATTTACTAAATTCTACCGTTTTGATGTATTTGCTTCTTCGGAAGCAGTTTTTGGTAGAAAAGTTCTTCAGGCAGCTGTTTCAGTTTGATTCTTCTGCTTTTGATTTAAGTTTTTTTCTTTCAAATGAAATAAACTTATATTTTTGGGTTGTGGATTAATTTTTTTCAGCAGATTATGGCTGTTTTTATTTTTTTCCCTCCCTCTCTAGTGACTCTTGAGTGGAGATCCACATCTTGGGTATTGATATCCCATATGTCACTAGCTCATGGACTCTTGCCAATTACATGAAAGAAAACATAATTTATGTAAGAACTTACCTGATAAATTAATTTCTTTCATATTGACAAGAGTCCATGAGGCCCACCCTTTTTATGGTGGTTATGATTTATTGTATAAAGCACAATTATTTCCAAATTTCCTTTGTTGATGCTTTCTACTCCTTTCTTTATCACCCCGCTGCTTGGCTATTCGTTAAACTGAATTGTGGGTGTGGTGAGAGGTGTATTTATAGGCATTTTGAGGTTTGGGAAACTTTGCCCCTCCTGGTAGGATTGTATATCCCATATGTAACTAGCTCATAGACTCTTGCCAATATGAAAGAAATTAATTTATCAGGTAAGTTCTTACATAAATTATGTTTTTCAGCAGCTTATTAAAGGAGCACTGAACCCAAATTTTTTCTTTTGTGATTCAGATAGAGCATGAAATTTTAAGCAACTTTCTAATTTACTCCTATTATCAAATTTTCTTTATTCTCTTGGTATCTTTATTTGAAATGCAAGAATGTAAGTTTAGATGCCAGCCCATTTTTGGTGAACAACCTGGGTTGTCCTTGCTGATTGGTGGATAAATTCATCCACCAATAAAAAAGTGCTGTCCAGAGTTCTGAACCAAGAATAAAGCTTAGATGCCTTCTTTTTCAAATAAAGATAGCAAGAGAACAAAGAAAAATTGATAATAGGAGTAAATTAGAAAGTTGCTTAAAATTGTATGCTCTATCTGAATCACAATGGGTTCAGTGTCCATTTAATTTCCCCTTTGCTTTAAAATAAAACGATGCAACATTTTAAACTGTCCGGTTTGAAAAAACGGATATTTCTGGTACTCAGTGTACCAGGAAGCTATTTAGTGCCTCTCTGTGTTGCAGCAGTAATTTGAGCGCGGCAGTTGCAGTCACATGACCGGCTTTACTTCATAGCGTTTCTGAGGAAAAAGTTGTTTTTCTCCATTTCTGGGTGATCCGGTCTTAATTGGTAGCAGTAAGGCACCTCAGTAATTGAGGTGTGGGGTTGCCTGAGGGGTATTTTAGAAGTTTATTTGATGTTTATTAAATGTTTTTTTTTAACTTATCTCACATAATTTTAGTTGGAGATCAATCCTTATTTGGGATAAAATTTAAAGTACATTTTTTCCTTGGCTTATTTTAATTGAATATTAAAATCTTTGAAACTTATATGTACAAGTTTATTTACTGTTTCACAACATGTCTGATATGGAGCAAGAGCCTGCTCTCATGAATTAATGCTTATTATGTTTAGATGCAAAAATTGCAGTCCCTATGCAATTTTGTTCTTCATGTCAAGAAAACCTTGCAAAATAAAGGTAAATTTTTTGAGCCTAATGTATCTCAGGAGGATGCTGTTAAAATAGTACCTCTGCTTTCTCCTGCTATGTCCTAAGCCTCAATGGCGTCACATGCAGTGCCCTGCGGTTCCTCTACAACTCCTAGTGGAGTTTATTTAAAAGCAGAAATTGCTGGCCAGGTATCTTCAGTGGTATCTGCGGCATTAGCTGCCATTCCCAGATTACAGGGAAAACGCAAGGGGAAATCTAGAAATTCATAAAGTAAGGTGCATGTCCTCAGTTTTGCTTCCCAAGTTGCTCTTTCTCAGAAACATCTGGACTTTCTGAGGGTGAATCTTAGATTCGGACGGTATAATTCCTTCTTCTGAGACTGAGGTGGTATCCTTCAGATTTAAGCTTGAACACCTTTGTGTATTGTTAAAGGAGGTTTTAGCTGCTTTAAATGACTTCGATACCCCTGTCATTGTCACTCTAGTAAACTTAATAGTTTCTTTGATAAACCTTCCACTTCAGAGGTTTTTCCTGTGCCGGAGCATGCTAGGGAGATTATCTCACAGGAATGGGAGAAACCAGGTGTGTCTTTTTACCCGTCTCCAATTTTTAAGAAAATGTTTCCTGTCGAGGACTTCATTAAAGACCCTTGGTATACTGTACCAAAAGTTGAAGGGGCCATTTCCCCTCTGGCTAAGAGAATCACTATTCCTATTGACGATAGCTGCTATTTTAAGGTTCCGATGGACAAGAAGCTAGGGGCTTATTTGAAAAAGATTTATGTTCATCAAGGTCTCCAATGGCAACTTGAGGTGTGTATTGCCACCATGACTAGTGCAGCATCTTACTGGTTCGACACCTTATCTGATTCTCTTCAAGTAGAGAATTCCTTGGAAGAAATTCAAAATAGGATTAAAGCTCTTAAGTTGGCCAATTCCTTTATTGCAGATGCCATTTTACAGGTTGTTAGACTAGGAACTAAAACTTCTAGTTTCGCTGTCCTAGCCCACAGGGCGTTATGGTTGATATCCTGGTCTGCGGACGTGGACCCGGTTTGGCAGAAATTATCTCTGATATTATGGGTGGAAAAGGGTCTTTTGTACCTCAAGATAAGAAGAATAGGCCTAAATGATGTCAGAGTAATTTTCGTTCCCTTCGTAACTTCAGAGGAAAGCCTTCCCCTTCTTCTTCCAAGCAGGAACAATCCAAGTCGTCTTGGAAACCCAATCAGTCTTGGAACAAGGGGAAACAATCAAAGAAACCCACAGATTCCAAATCAGCATAAAGGGTTTACCCCCAATCCGGGATCGGATCAGGTGGGGGGCAGACTTTCTCAGTTCTCTCAAGCCTGGATACGAGATGTCCCAGATCCCTGGACTGTGGACATAGTATCCCAGGGTTACAAATTGGAATTCAAGACTTTTCCTCCCAGAGGCAGATTCCATCTCTCAAGATTATCTGCAGACCAGATAAAGAGAGAAGCGTTCTTGAAATGTATACAACATCTTTCCTCCCTGGGAGTGATAGTTCCAGTTACAGTGCAGGAAAAGGGTCTCTGGTTCTACTCCAACCTATTTGTGGTTCCCACAAAAGAGGAAACTTTCTGTCCCATTCTAGACTTAAAGTGTCTAAGCAAGTTTCTCAAAGTTCCATCCTTCAAGATGGAGACTATACGCTCCATTCTTCCTTTAGTACAAGAGGGTCAGTTTATGACAACCATAGACCTAAAGGATGCATATCTTCATGTTCCTATTCACAGGAACCATCACAGATTCCTGAGATTTGCCTTTCTGGACAAACATTTCCAGTTCGTGGCCCTTCCATTTGGTCTAGCCACGACTCCCAGAATTTTTTTCAAAGGTTCTGGGGGCTCTTTTGGCAGTGATCCGTTCTTGTGGAATTGCAGTGGCACCCGACCTGAATGACATATTGGTTCAGGTGCCATCTTTTCAACAAGCACAATCTCACACAGAGATATAGTTGTCTTTTCTGCGTTCCCATTGATGGAATGTGAATCTGGTAAAAAAGCTCCCTTTCCCCTGCTACAAGAGTAGTGTTTTTAGGGACCATAATAGATACTCTATTGATGAAGATTTTTCTGACAGGAAAAACAAAATAATTTCCTCTTGCCTCTCTCTTCAGGCTACTGCTCATCCTTCAGTGGGTCAATGTATGGAAGTAATCGGTCTGATGGTGGCTTCCATGGATATCTTTCCTTTTGCTCGATTCCATTTAAGAGCTCTCCCGTTATGCATGCCCAGACAATGGAATGGCGACTACCAGATCTCTCTCAGAAAATAGAGTTAGATCAGTCGTCAAGGGACTCTCTTCCGTGGTCGATTTCTCAGGAACATCTGTCTCAGGGCACATGCTTTCGGAGACCTTCCTGGGTGATCGTGACCATTGATGCCTGCCTGCTGGGCTGGGGAGCAGTCTGGAACTCGTTAAAATCTCAGTGCCTTTGGACTCGGGAGGAGTATGCTTTTTCATCAACATCTTGGAGTTGAGGGTAATTTACAATGCTCTATTGGCTTGGCCTCAGTTGTCCTCAGCCCAGTTTAGCAGGTTCCAGTCAGACAACATAACCTCTGTGGCTTATATCAATCACCAGGGAGGAACTCAGACGTCATCGCCGCACGCTCCTGATGCCGGTCAGACCTCTGTGGCGCGAATCCTGCACCTAGTTAAAATTGTTATAAACGATCTGTCACTGCCCAAATATAGGTGTTACTTTGTGTGCTCCTGGGTGTGACAGATCGTTCTATCTATGTTCCTTATTACCGTTACTGAACCTGCCTGTCTGACTACTCTACCTGCTTTACCCCTTAACTGCTGGATTGAAATACCGTTATTGAACCTGCCTGTCTGACTACTCTACCTGCTTTACCCCTTAACTGCTGAATTGAAATACCGTTGTTGAACCTGCCTGCCTGACTACTCTACCTGCTTTAACCCTTAACTGCTGGATTGAATTTCTATTGCTGAACCTGCCTGTCTGACTACTCTACCTGCTTTATCCCTTTATTGCTGGATTGTATTACTGTTGCTTGCCTGACCATTCTAGTGGTTTGCCCTTGGACTGCTTTACTGTTGCCAAACCCTGCCTGTCTGACCATTCTAGTGGTGTACCCTTGGACTGCTTTACTGGTGCCAAAACCTGCCTGCCTGACCATTCTAGTGGTTCATCCTTGGACTGCCGTTGCCGCTGGGGACTGTCCTGCATGTGGTGAGTGCCGCCTTCCTCATCTCACTAACTTTCTCTACTCTGGGATATTCCCTATCATTCCAGCTCAATGCCGGGATAACAAGACTACTGGCCGTGTTTGGTCTGATAGAGGAGTATCCCACGAGCCTTACATTATACTTGGGCCATGCAGCCAGATGAGGTGGCACGAGCTGTTTATCTTCAGGGACAGATGTTGGGAACCCATACCACACAGTTGTAGAATATGGATTCCAAGCTAGAGGCTATTACCACTCAACTCTCCTTACTAGTTGCATCGAGGGATGCCGCTTCTGTTGCTAAACCACCAGCCCCTCCTCCTAGTACTGTTACTCTTCCTCTGCTTCTGGAAGTATACCCCGGATACCCTTGCCTGACAAGTATGAAGGTACTACTGATTGTAGGGGCTTTCTAAACCAATGCAGGCTGCACTTCCGCAATGATCCTCACACCTTTCAGTCTCATCAGTCAACGGTCACCTTTATAATTTCCTTGCTAAAGGGCAAGGCCCTAGCCTGGGTCTCTCCCCTTTTGGAACAGAACGCTACACTCCTGCATGATGCTGATGAGTTCATTTCTGCTTTATCTTCTGTGTTTAGGACTTCTGGCTGTACCTCTGCTGCAGAATATTCTCTCCTGGATCTCGGATCTTTGCCATTGAGTTCCGCACCTTGGCACTTGAAACCACTTGGGATGGCAGTGCTCTCAAGGCAGCCTTTAGGAGGGGTCTCTATGAACGCATCAAAGATGAACTCACTTGTGATATTCCTTCTTCTTTGGAAGACTTTATAACGTATCAATCTGGACTATCACTTTCAGGAAAGACAAGCCAAGAGAGACAGAACAAGGAGGGTCCTTCCCTCCCGTCCTCCAATTCACCCAGTTTCGACAGCATCCACTACCCCTTCAGCAGCTCCAGTTACCTCAGTAGAGGAACCCATGGATCTCTCCTCCTTCAAACCTTCAGAGTCTGAATAGCAGAGAAGAAGGAGACTGAGACTATGTTTTTATTGTGGATCTAACACCCACCAACTAAAGGACTGTGACATTCGGCCGGGAAAAGACAATGCTTAGGGGATAACACTGGGGTACCTCTAAGCATGATCTCAACTAAATCCCCTCACTCCTCTTGGATCCTGGTACCTGTTACCCTTACCTTCCTTCAGAATACTGTCCACACTCGAGCCTTCACTGATTCAGGGGCAGCTGAAAACTTCCTGGATCACCGTTTTATGATTCAAGCTGGTTTGCCTCTTCTGCAGAAAAGACACTGTATCAAAATAACTACCCTGGATGGCACCCCCCTTGGTTCAGGCGTGATCCATTTTGAGTCAGCACCCCTGACTGTGGAAGTCCTTCACACTGAACAGCTGCAGTTTGAGGTCATTCATTCCCCAGCACAGCCTGTCATCCTTGTTCTTCCTTGGTTTCGGGTACACAATCCACAGTTCGACTGGGCTGAGGGACAACTGGCCTCCTGGGGTACCTCCTGTTTCCACTCCTGCCTTGCTAAAGTCATTCCTCAGCCCCACATTCCCATAGCCAGTATACAGTCTCCTTCAAACCTTCCTTCAGTATATGCAGACTTTGCGGATGTGTTTGAGAAAAAAGCAGCCGACGTGCTGCCACCCCACCGTCCTTATGACTGCAAGATCAACCTCTTTCCTGGAGCTCCACTTCTTAAAGGGAGGACTTATCCCCTCTCCAAGGCTGAAACCAAATCCATGGAGGAGTACATCCAAGAGAACCTAGCTAAAGGTTTCATTCGCCCTTCCTCCTCTCCTGCTGGGGCCGGCTTCTTTTTTGTCAGTAAGAAGCATGGTGAGCTCAGACCCTGCATTGACTACAGGGCCTTGAACAACATAATCATCAAGAATCATTATCCCATACCTTTGATCACCGAACTGTATGACTCACTCCTGGATGCTCACTTTTTCACCAAATTGGACTTCTCCTTCCCTGCTTGTTGCCAGGGGCAGTGTCGGGTCCGGATGCGTGCGGTGCTGACGTCATCGCCACACGCTCCTCCTCAAACCTCTGTGCGCCTATTTAAAATTGTTACAAACGATCTGTTACTGCCCAAGTATAGGTGTTTTTTTTTGTGCTCCTGGGTGTGACAGATCGTTCTATCTATGTGCCTTATTACCATTACTGAACCTGACTGTCTGACTACTCTACCTGCTTTACCCCTTAACTGCTGGATTGAAATACCATTGTTGAACCTGCCTGTCTGACTACTCTACCTGCTTTAACCCTTAACTGCTGGATTGAATTTTTATTGCTGAACCTGCCTGTCTGACTTCTCTACTTGATTTACCCCTTTATTGCTGGATTGTGTTACTGTTGCCAAACCCTGCCTGTCTGACCATTCTAGTGGTGTGCCTTTGGACTGCTTTACTGTTGCCAAACCCTGCCTGCCTGACCATTCTAGTGGTGTGCCCTTGGACTGCTTTACTGGTGCCAAACCCTGCCTGTCTGACCATTCTAGTGGTTCATCCTTGGACTGCTCTACCGTTGCTTCTGGGGACTGTCCTGCCTGTGGTGAGTGCCGCCTTCATCATCTCACTAACTTTCTCTTCTCTGGGATATTCCCTTTCATTCCGTCTCGATGCCAGGATAACAAGACTACTGTCCGAGTTTCGTCTGATAGAGGAGTATCCCACAAGCGTTACATATATTAGGTAGATTGCGTTGCGTGGGGTTGGAGGTTTAGCGGTTAATAACTGTATTAGGTAGATTGCAATGTGGGGGGTTGGCGGTTTAGTGGTTAATAACTGAATTAGGTAGCTTGCGATGTGGGGGGTTGGTGGTCTAGTGGTTTCTAACTATATTAGGTAGATTGCGTTGTGGGAGGTTGGCGGTCTAGTGGTTTATAACTGTATTAGGTAGATTGCGTTGTGGGGGGTTGGCGGTTTAGTGATTAATAACTGTATTAGGTAGATTGCTATGTGGGGGGATGGCGGTTTAGAGGTTAATACACTTTATTATTAGTTGTGATATGGAAGGATGGTTGACATAGGGGTTTTGACGTATCTGGTTTATTTTTGGGAGGCGGGTTAGACGTTTACAGATAATTTAACTTTTTTTTGTTCTTTACTTAGGCGCCGGCAGATCATATACTGCCGTAAGTCACTGGCGACTCCAGAAATGTTTAGTTTATCCGACTTACAGCAGTTTATCATCTGACGGCACCGTATATGTGATTCACCGAGGTGAACTTACGGGCAACACAGGTTTCAGCAGTTGCGCTGAAATCTACGCCACATATGTAATCTCACCCCGTGTATTTGCTCGCACACAAACTAATTGACTTTCATCTTGTAATACAAGCACAACCCGCCACACCCAAAAAGCCTTTATTTAGCGAAGTTAACGTGTGATCAGAAGCGCAAGATAGCACTACACTCGCAATCTAGCCCTATGCCAGTCCTGTCACAATGTTGACCTAGGCAAAAGCATCTTGGTGGCCCACAGGCACATTTAAAACTTTTTTGTCAATGCATGGGCATGTTGGTTTCTCTGTATCCTCTCTCCTGAGGCCTGCACTATCCAATCGCTGTATGGAGAGCGGAAATATGGATGTCGACATCAGGGTGCCTGGCACATAAGATCGCAGAAGTTTTACAGCAGACAGAGTAGACAGAGGAGGAGTTGAAGCAGAAATGTCCAAACTACCCCTAGACTAACGAGTATGTAATTATATTACTACAAAGCAACTTACAAATGTTTTTAATATTGAAATATTGTACCATAAAAGAAGGCTGCTATGCATTTTGAGACCAAGTGCACATGCGATTCCCTTACATTACAAGTGCGCATGTGATATTGCCAATAAAGTCATACAATTAATATTCTTAACAAGTAGGCGAGATTCATCTGCGATTGTCTGATGTACATTCAATATTTTTGGGCTTTGATCTTCCCATTTTTATGGGTCGTCGTTGCCTTTCGTTTTAGGTGAAAATAATTTTTTTTCCCTATGGTCAGCAGTTTCGTTTGAAGTGCAAAGTAGGTACATTTTATTAAATTAATATTTAAAATTATAATACTGTGTTTTATTTGTGTATGAGATTTCTGACACTTTAACAGAATATACTTTATAGTAATTAAGAGTTTATTGCATTCCTTATTGCATTTATTTTGAAATGTATAATTCTCCAGAACCATTTTTTTATACAGTTTAGAATCATTATTACTCAATACTTTTTAAAATTAAATGTTACTTAATTTAAAATTAAAACAGATCCTGAGATTGTAATGAGATAAATCCTGTTGCATTGAAGTTTGTTCTCTAGAGAACCAACGTACCAACCAAATTGGTAATAAGTATTTAGCGTCATAGTTCTAAGTTATGTGATGAGAAAAAAATCATTAAAAAATTCTTAAAATTTGTAAGAAACTTATTTACTCTTTTCCTGGTATTATACTGGGAATAGAACGTTGAATTCCCAGTTTACCAGCTCAAGGGAAAAGCTTTGCAGAACACGGTCCCTCTGGGCTAATTCTGTTGGGAAGGCTTTTGTTTCATCTATAGCAGACATAGCTAAATCATATCTGGAAGTGATCATAATTCGAGAAGAAATGTAAGCAGCATACTAGCCAAGTTGTAGAAAGTCTGTTTGGAGATTGTAGAACACAGAGGCCAATGTATTCATAAAGCATAACCATACAGTCAAAGCACCAGCCTGCTGTAGATTTGATTCCGGTCTAATATCCTTAACAGAACTTAGCCAATTAGTTTCCTGGACTAAAAAAAAAAAAAAGTGACAAGTGAAAAAGGACCCTACTTGTTCTTTGGAGCCTTGAAGTCGTCAGTAAACTGCCTGTCAGAAAATCTTTTTAATTTATTCGCTGTGGCCAGCCTGAGAGATTGTGTTTCATACCACAGTGCAGGCTAGCTGGAGTGAGAACTATTTTGGTAATTTTAACCTGAGAAATTTCCCCTCTCCTGATCCCATGCAGACAAGCTCTTGTGAAAGGCAGGTTTTGTTCTGCGAAAGGAAATTGGTGGGAATATTTGAGAGCCTAGAGCTTTGTTCAGTTATGTGGCAGGTGTAGCAACTGTTTAACCCATTACTAGAGAAGGGAAAGACGTGATATGATAGAAATTTCTAGTATATTAAAGGTCTTAATAAAGCTGTCTATAAGTATTTTTCACAAAAAAAGAGTTATTCCAGAACAAGAGATCATCGTCTCAAGTTGAAGTGTAATAAGTGGTTGAGTCATGGAATAAACTTACGTCAGATGTGGTAAGGACAAACACTTTGCCAGGGATAAGCATTAGGCTATCCTACAAGCTAAATAAGCATACATTTTTATAGGAAATATGGGCAGACTTCTTAGGCCTATGGTTCTTATTTGTCATCAAAGGGCTAGATTACTAGTGGCACGCTATTTATTGTTTTTGCTTGAGCTTTAACATTACAGGAAGTAAACTTTTATGCACTCAGGTTAGTGCCTGTATTACAACTTAAAAGTAAATGGTTTGAGCGCACGCAAAGCCCAATACGCACTAACTTTAGATATCGTGACCATGTTAACTTTTTCTCCCCATAGACTTCAATGGAGCATGCTGTTCAGTAAAAAAAAACCTAACACTTATTGCTTGCACGCTAACCCGACCACATTTAAAGGGACAGTCAAGTCAAAAATAAACTTTCATGATTCAAATAGGACATGTAATTTTAAACAATTTTCCACTTTAATTTTATTACCAATTTTGCTTTGTTCTTTAAGTATTCTTAGTTGAAAGGTAAACCTAGGTAGGCTTATATGCTAATATCTTAGACCTTGAAGTTCGCCTCTAATCTAAATGCATTTTGACAGTTTTTCACCACTAGAGGGCGTTAGGTCATGTGTGTCATATAGATAACATTGAGCTCACGCACGTAAATTTACCTAGGAGTCAGCACTGATTGACTAAAATGCAAGTCTGTCAAAAGAACTGAAATAAGGGGGCAGTCTGCAGAGGTTTACATGCAAGGTAATTACAGAGGTAAAACATGTATAATTATAACTGTGTTGGTTATGCAAAACTGGGGAATGGGTAATAAAGGGATTATCTATCTTTTTAAACAACAAAACTTCTGGTGTTGACTGTCCCTTTTACCAAGTGCTCTCAACCCGACGTTAGTTATGAATATTACACATTCCAATGTTTTTCACATAGAAGGAATGTTCTTTTTATTTTTAAATTGCTATTCCTATATACCGGTATATATATATATATATATATATATATATAGGTAAAAGGATTATAACAGCACCTATATATCCTCTAAAGCATAGAATATGTACAACAATGTGGATGGAAAATTAATAAACAAGATAGTTCAGTATAAGTCCTTAGAGTGTATTAAGTCCGTAGTATATCTCCAACATACAGTTGATATGTAGTAATGGATGGTATATAATACCCTTACCAGATATTACCCCAATCTGATGAGGTAAGTATGCCGCACTGGGGGTATGTGTAGATAGTTAGATCTTCTCCTTGTATCCAGTGAGATGGCTGTTTCGGTTTTCGTTAGCCTCCTGGAGTATGCAGGGATGTGCCTCTGATGGTAGATGTATCCCTTGAGCTTCCTGTGGATTAGTGGTTAGCCTCTTGGAGTACTTTTTCTGTCTTGGTATAAACTTTCACTCTCTGGCTCCTTGGCAAGGTGTTTCCTTAGTTTCAGATGCTGTATCCAATGTGCTAGGGACATCAACCCTATTTTGTCACCTCCGGCTACTTGTTGTTCAGGTATCCATTACCTCTATCTGGACAAGTAATGCTTTCTCTCCTTTGTAGTGCCTTCGGTTCCACAAAAGTCCCTTGGAAAGAAACAGTCTATTGCTGCATGCTAGTGGCTAACCTCTCGCAGTGAAAATCCTTTACCTGTGCTCACTGTATGGCCTGTTTGTGAATAGACTTCAAAAAATGTGTAACAGGAGCACCAGGTATAGTGATAAAATAATAAACTTTATTGAAATACAAAGGGTATCATAAACCCAGGGTAAGAACACACAAAAAAATAAATAAATATATAAACCATCAAACAGATGAACAAAAGGCTGACCGGTTTCGGCTACTGCCTTACTCCTAGCCTGCTGTTTTTAAGCAGGCTAGGAGTAAGGCAGTAGCCGAAACCGGTCAGCATACACATACCCCCAGTGCGGCATACTTACCTCATCAGATTGGGGTAATTTCTGGTAAGGGTATTATATACCATCCATTACTACATATCAACTGTATGTTGGAGATATACTACGGACTTAATACACTCTAAGGACTTATACTGAACTATCTTGTTTATTCATTTTCCATCCACATTGTTGAACATATTATATGCTTTAGAGGATATATAGGCGCTGTTATAATCCTTGTACCCACATTTACTCTTACTGCCTGGGGTTGCACACCTCATCCAGTATCTGTCTTATATAGCTGCCTTTATATCTTACCCATTCCTGACTAGCGCCTATTATAGAGTAACGCTTGTATCTACTCAGTATTCTGAGTGGACACATTCTACTTGCACCCACATATATATATATATATATATATATGATATTTTTGTAAAATATATATAGCTATACATATATAGCTATATGAATATAAAGGAATAGATCAGTGTTCCCTGTAAGGCACTGGTTTTTAAACCTGTATTTAGGCCTCCCTAACAGGTCAGATTTTGAAGATCTCTGAACTGGAGCACAGGTGAAATAATCAGCTAATTAGTAAACATGGTTATTTTACCTGCTCTCACCCAAGGCAATCCTGCAAAGGCCCGAGGACATGTTTTAAAACCAGTGCTCTAGGGCAAGTTTTGTGTGCGGCCCAGCAGAGAAACAGTTAATACGAGAACCATACCTTGCAGTCTGCATTGTTTAGTGTTTACTAATTGCAGGGTGCAGTTACACTGCAGGGCCGCACACAAAACTGGCTTTAGAGGGAATACTTGGATAGATATATACAGATATATATAGAAATATCTATTTAAAAATACTAAGAACATTCTCCCTTATGTGAAGAACATTGGCATGTAAAATATTTAAATACACAGTAAAACACATTATTAAATATCAAAATTGAATAAAAATGATAACTTATGTTTAAAGTCATTTGAGTAGAAAGGGCTCCAAAGCATATATATATATATATATATATATATATATATATATATATATATATATATATATATATATATATATATATATATATATATATATTCCTGAGGTCAGGTGACCAGTCTCCTTTATATGGCAAGCCCTGGTTGAAGTTAAAGGTTACCTTATAATTTTAGTTATGTATATACAGTGCACATACAATTATAAGCATTCCCATTGTGAGATCATGAGGATTATTCTGATACCAAACATGACATGCCTTTTTTTTAGATGGTCCTGATGATGATTTAACCGATCAGTCGAGATTGACTTTCGGTCACTTTATTGATCACATTCTCCATGCTTTACGATCTTTGATCGCTTCTTTCAGTTCTTTCATGGGCATATTTGTGTCTTGATTATGTCCAGCCAGCGTGTTCTTTGACATCCTCTTCTTCTCATTTCAATGACTATGTCAAGCATCAATGTTGTTTCCAAAAAATTAGCTTGCATGATATGACCTAAGTATGAGAGTTGCTGCTTGGTGATTTTGCCCTCTAGCGATATTTTTGTTTTGATTTGTTCTAGGATTCTAGGATTGTCTTGTTTGTGAACGTTGATGTCCATGGCATGTGCAGCATTCACTCCCAGCACCATAGTTTGAAATCGTCCATTTTCCTTCTGTCCACCTTCTTGAATGTGCCGCTTTCACATGCATGGAGATCGGGAAAACGATTCTGTTGACTATTTGAATCTTTCTAGCTGTACTAATATCTTTGCTTTTCCAAATTTTTGCCATTCCTTGCATCGCGTTGCGACCAAGTGCAATTCTTCTGTTAATTTCCGGCTCCGATTCACCGCTGCCAAGGAAAATGAAATTTTGTACCGATTCAATTCCTTCATTGTCGATTGTTATGTGAACTGTGCCAATGCCTGCTGTTGTCATTGCCTTTGTTTTCTTGATATTAACGTACAGTCCTATGAGCTTGCTTTCTTCTTTGGACAAGATATTCCAGGTCCTTTTCACTTTCTGCAAGCAAAGTCATATCGTTGGCATATCGGGGTTTGCTGATGTTCCTCCCACCAATTTCCACATCAATTGGTGATTTGTCCAGATTACATCTCATCATGATTGTTTCAGTGTACAGATTGAACAGGGCTGGTGATAGGATGCATCCTTGTTGGACGCCTTTTGTGATCTCAAACCAGTCTATATTGCCAAATGCTGTCTTGACTGTAGCTTCCTAATTTTCGTGGAGTGATTGTATCAATTCTTTCAGATGCTCTGGGATGCCCATTTGTTTCAGGCAATTCCACAGCTTTTCATGATCAGCACAGTCAAATGCTTTACGTCCTTTTGGTATTTGTGTGTCTTCTCCATGATCCACTGTAGGTTCACAATTTGATCTCTGGTTCCTCTGTAAAATCCTGCTTGGATGTCAGGGAGCTCCCTGTCAACAATTGATGTCATGCATTTTTGAATGATTTTCAGCAGGATTTTGCTTGCATTTGATATGAAAGCGATGGTTCGATAATTGCAGCATTCTTGCAAATCAACTTTTTTGGAAGTGGTATAAAGACTGATTCTGTCCAATCTCTTGGCCATGATGTGGTTTTCCAGATCTGCAAGCAGAGCTCTGTTAACTTTGGGATCGGTATTGGCTTGAGTAATTTGGTTGGAATGCAATCAATGGCCAGGGCTTTCATGTTTGGTAGTTTTTCAAAGCCCAGTCTACCTCCTCCTCCATAATATCTGGTTCTAGCTTGATTGGGTCTTCGTGACCAGCTGATTGACTTTGTTGGTGACCCGCTTACAATTATGCTGTATACTCTTGCCACTCTGGATTTCACTCTGTAGAACTTTGCCGTTCTGGTCTTTGATGGTCGCTGCTTTGAATGAATGGTGCCCATGCCTGCTTCACATGGTTGAAGAGCTTATGGGTGTGACCTTGTTTGCACGCATCTTACAATTTTGCACACCTTTCATTCCAGTAATGTTCCTTATCTCTCCTTGCTTCACTTTGAAATCCCACATTTAGCAATTTAAAATCGGTGCTCTTGCCAGAGACTTCGGCTGCTCATCTCCTGTTGGTGATTTCAATCATCTCATCTGAGAGCCATTGTGGTCTTTTTGCAGATTTTTTTAAAGGGTTAAATTGCTCCGCTGTGTCGGTTATAATCGATTTCATTTTATCCCATAATTCCTCTGGAGCTTTCTCGGCTGTATTGCATTTTTTACCTCAACCGCAAATTGTGTTGTGATGTTACTAGTATCGAAACGTTTCACTGCAGGTGGTCTTTTGATGATGTTGAACCAGAGTTTGACTTTTGCAATAAGCAGATGATGGTCGGAAATGCGATCGGCACAGGGATTGCTTTGACTGCTTGTACTGAGCTTCTCTAACGTTGTTGGCAGAGGAAATTGCCGATCTGGTTTCGATACTGTCCATTTTGGCTGCTCAAACTATGTGTTCACGATCAGTAATCAATTTTCTTGACAGCATTAAACCAAGCAGTCACCGGTCTCATTCGGTTCTCCTTATCCAAATTTGCCTACAACAGCATTATTTGGTATTGACAAATGCTGAGAAAAAGTACCTTGTTGTTGTTTTAATTCTTTTGCCTTTCTGGTAAAGAAGTCACAAGATTTACCAACCATTTTTGAATGATTGGTTTCTAAATGGCATTTTAGCTTACTTGGAATCATGCACTCTGGAGCCAAAATCTTCAGACACACTACACACTGTGGTCTCTCTTCACCGTTGACATTTGTTGATGTAAAGCCAAAATCCATATAATTTTTGTCATATTTAAAATATTTCCATTTCTCTACACAAACACCACTAGTTTGGGGTGCATCCTCTACATTTTTAGTCCTAGTGTGCTTATTAAATTAAAACTTTTAAAGTTTAAATTAAAACCTCCATTTTTAGGAGGATAATAAATAACTATGTACTTGCAATTCAGTCATATATTCACGTGATAACTTGTTTACAAACATCTTGTGTCGTACGCATCTACACATGTCACATCTGGGTGAGTTAATTTGGGTCTATTCTTGAAACAATATTGTCTCTTAAGTGGCGCATCATTTATGAGCACTGAGAAAAAGGGTGGTTGCATATTGTTATTTGTGTATTTTCCTCATTTAAATCCTTGGACAAGATTACATATATGGCGCAGGCTTCAGTGGAAGTGCTGAAACCTGCGCCGCCCGTAATTTCACCTCGCACAACTGGGTATTACATATACGGCGCCAGCAGTTCATAAAGTACTGTAAGTCGGATAAACTATTGATGTCCAGAAATGTGTGGAAATACTAATTTCTGGAGTCGCCAGTGACTTACGGCACTTTAGAAACCTAAGAAAAATAAAATATATATCAAATCTCCCGTAAAAGTTTAACCCGCCTCCCAAAAATAAACCCGACACGTAAAACCCCTATATCCGCCATCAAACCCACATCGGAACTAATAAAAGTATTAACCCCGAAACCGACAACCCCCCACAACACAATTTGCCTAATTAAACTATTAACCCCTATTTCCGGCATCAAACCCACATCACAAATAATAATTAAAGTATTAACCCCTAAATCCGCCAACCCCAACATCTATTAAAACTATTAACCCCTAATCCGCCATTAACCCACAACGCAATAAACCTATTAAAGTATTAACCGCCAAACCCACACAACGCAATGCTAATAAATCTATTAACCCCTAACCCGTCAAAGCCCACAACACAATGCTAATAAATCTATTAACCCCTAACCCGCCAAAGCCCACAACGCAAATAACTAAACACTAAGCCCCCTAACCTAACACCCCCTAAATTAACCCCATTACATAAATTAAACTAAAACTAAATTACAATTAAAATTAAAAAAATCTAACATTACTTTAAAAATAAAAAAACTAAGTTTAAATTAAGCTAAAATTACAGAAAATAAAAACCAAAATGATCAAAAATAAACAAATTATACCTAATCCCTATCAAAATTAAAGCCCCCCCAAAATAAAAACACCCCCCAATCTAATGCTAAACTACCAATAGCCCTTAAAATTGCCTTTTGTAGGGCAGTGCCCTAATGAAATCAGCTCTTTTCCTTAAAAAAATACTAAGTCCCCCCTAACAGTAAACCCCCACCCACCAAAATAAATAAACCTATCACTAAAAAACCTAAACTACCCATTGCCCTGAAAAGGGCATTTGTATGGGAATTGCCCTTAAAAGGGCATTCAGCTCTTTGCTGTCTTTAAAAGGGAATTCAGCTCTTTTAAGATGTGCCCATCCCTAATCTAAAAAAAACAAACTCCCAAAAAGATAAAAAAAACATAAGTTTAACCCCCAGGTTGGTACTCACGGTTCCTGAAGTCCAGCAGAGAAGGTCCTGTTCCATGCGATAATGTCTTCTTCCAAGCGGCAACCTCTTCTTTGGCTTATTGACTGCATCCGGTTATCGCTGGAGCGGTAACTTTTTACTTTCAACTCATAATACCAGTGCAACCTGACGCGCACAAAAAGTTTACTTCTTGTGCAGTTGGCGATCTGGCAAAATCGCTAATTAGCACTCCGATTATAATCTAACCCTTAACCATTTTGGGAGGAATTATATATTTTTGAATATACAGCATATTGTTTTGTCTGTTAATTTTTTTTATCAACTGTTTTTTAACTGGCTTTGTTGTGGATAATAAACAGTAAATATAAGGCTGTACTGTCAGAAATTAAAGGAGCATTAAACTCAAAATGCAATGCCCCTTAAAATGCTTAATTATCCTTAGTTAAAAAAAACTTTAAACGATGCAAAACAATGCAAATTTCACTAACAACATTTAAAACATGCTTTTAAACTGGTATTTTGTTTGCAGGCGTTTTGCATCTCAGTATCTTCTGATGCATTAATATAAAATAATTTAATGTACCTTTAAAAACAAGACTTAAATCTTCCAAAGAGCATAAGACTCCTGGAGGTGCCATATAAAGGGTATGAAGGGTAACTATGTCTTTTTGGGGCCTGATGTGGCAGAGAGAGTCTGCAGGGTCTGGTGTTTAATATGGTTGAGGGGTTCTGCAGGGTCATGGAGTGTAATGAGGTTCACAGGGTCTGCGGGGTCTTGGAGTGTGATGTGGTGGAGAGGGTCTGCAGACTCTTGGGGTGTGATGTGGTGGACAGGGTCAGCAAGGTCTTGGAGTGGGGTATGGTGGAAAGGGTCTGCAGGGTCTTGGGGTGTGTGATGTGGTGGAAAGGGTCTGCAGGGTCTTGAGGTTTGATGTGGTGGACATGTTCTGCAGGTTCTTGAGGTTTGATGTAGTTGAGAGGGTCTGCAGGGTCATGATGTTTGCAGGGTCTTGAGGTTTGTTGTGACAGAGAGTGTCTGCAGGGTCTTGAGTTTTTATGTGGTGGAGAGGGTCTGCAGGGTCTTAAGGTTTGATGGTGTGGAGAGTGTCTCTAGGGTCTTGAGGTTTTATTTAGTGGAAAGATTCTGCAGAATATTGAGATTTGATGTGGTGTAGAGTGTCTGCAGGGTCTTGAAGTTTGATGCAGTGGAAAGGGTCTGCAGGGACTTGAGTTTTGATGTGGTGTAGAGTGTCTGCAGGGTCTTGAGGTTTGATGCAGTGGAAAGGGTCTGCAGGGACTTGAGCTTTGATGTGGTGGGGAGTGTTGGCAGGTTCTTGAGGTTTGATGTGGCAAAGATTGTCTGCAGGGTCTTGAGGTTTGATTTGGTGGAGAGTGTCTGCAGGGTCTTGAGGTTTGAGGTGGTGGAGAGTATCTGCTAGGTCTTGGAGTCTGATGTGGTTGAGAGAGTCTGCAGCGTCTTGGGGTCTGATGTTGCGGAGAGGGTCTATAGGGTCTTAAGGTTTGATGTGGTAGAGAGGGTTGACAGGGTCTTTGGGCCTGATGTCTTCAGTTCCCCTGTCCTGGATGAAGATAGAAGAGGTCGCCGCTTGGAAGAAGTCTTCACCGCCGGACTTCAGGAGCCGTGGGTACCTATCTGGGGGTTAGACTTTTTTAATTTTTGGGGCTTTTTTATTTTTTAGATTTGAGATTTTGGGCAATTGAAAAAGAGCTGAATGCTCTTTTAAGGGCAATGCCCATACAAATGCCCCTTTAGGGGCAATGGGTAGTTTAGGATTTTATAGGGTTAGTTTTTTTTTATTTTGGGGGGTTTGGTGGGTGTGGGGTTTTACTGTTATGGGGAACTTAGTTTTTTAAAGGTAAAAGAGCTTAGGGCAATGCCCTACAAAAGGCACTTTTAAGGACTATTGGTAGTTTAGTATTAGATTAGGGAGTGTTTTTATTTTGAGGGATTAGGTTTAATTTTTTTATTTTTGATAATTTGGTTTATTATTTTATGTAGTGTTAGACTTTTTATTTTTTGTAATTTTAGTTTAATTTAAACTTAGTTTTTTTGTTTTTAAAGTAATGTTAGTTTTTTTATTTTAATTGTAATTTAAGATTATTTTAATTAATGTAATGGGGTTAATTTTGGGGGTGTAAGGTTAGGGGCTTAGTGATTAGTTATTTGCGTTGTGGGGTTTGGCAGTTTAGGGGTTAATAGATTTATTAGGTTAATTGCGATGTGGGTTGATGGTGCTTTAGGGGTTAATAGATTTATTAGGTTAATTGCGATGTGGGTGAATGGTAAATTAGGGGTTAATAAATAGATACTTTGTGATATGGGGGCATGGTGGATTAGAGGTTAATGGTTTAAATAGATACTTTGCGATATGGGGGAATGGCGGATTAGGGGTTAATAGTTTTAATAGCTAGTTTGCATTGTGGGGCATGATGGATTAGGGGTTAATAGTTTTAATAGCTAGTTAATGTTGTGGGGCATGGCAGATTAGGGGTTAATTGTATTAATAGTTAGTTTGCGTTGTGGGGCATGGCGGATTAGGGTTAATAGTTTTAATAGCTAGTTTGCATTGTGGGGCATGGCGGATTAGGGGTTAATAGTTTTAATAGCTAGTTAGTGGTGTGGGGCATGGCGGATTAGGGGTTAATAGTTTTAATAGTTAGTTTGCGTTGTGGGGCATGGCGGTTTATTGGTTAATACATTTATTATAAGTTGCAATGTGGGGGGATGGTGGATAGAGCGGTTTTGACGTGTCGGGTTAGATTTCAATGGGAAAAAAGGTCTCAAAGAGCACCCTTATCCTATTTTACACCTAGTTGAGCTGGGCGTAATTTATGTTAATGTATAAGCAGCCTCCAACAGTGTAGTAACGGTTTGCGCGGGCATTGGAAACCGGGTATTATTTAAAGATTAACGGCTTCTGATACTTTGTATGGGACCCGATAATGTTTTCAGCAGCCGGAGACCGGTTGCCGAAATTGACAATATTGCTTCCGACAGCTTATTTAACCGTTTGCGAGCGCATACAAACCTAATTACGGCTCAATGGAAATAAGCTCAGAGTCTGTGGTAGGAATAATTATGTACCTCCTACATCTTATATTAAGACAAATTAAAATATGTTTGACTAACCTGATGCACATAGAGCTGTACATTTCAATCAACTGAAAGTGTAAAAGAAATATGAAATTACTTTGATTCAACAGCGTGACAACTGTTGCTAAATTGTGGTGTTTCTTTGAGGAATTTAATTAAAGTACTTGAAGAAAATTATGCTGAAAAGGATGTTTTCATATATGCACATCAAAGGGCACAATTTAAAGATTCCTTAAACACAAGATTTTTTAATCTGAAAGATCACAATTTAAATATGTTAATTTTATATATATACTGTATATATATGTATATATGTGTGTGTGTATATATATATATATGTGTGTGTGGGTGTGTGTATGTGTTTTTTTTTTACAAAAGGGTTAAACACAATGAAATGCTATCTCCAGGTAATAATAATGTACTACTGTGATCAGGTTTAACTCCATAGGCGTGTGCTGTGCAGCAAATTTCATTAGGGTGTGCAGATTTTATTTTTGTTTAGGTGACAAAATACATGAAAAGAAAGTACATTCCTTTTAATTCATTATAATGAAAATAAAACCAAACAAAACAAAGTTTTAAGAAAAATTCTTTTACTTAAAAATGCATACTCAATAAATATGACACAAAATACCAACAGTTCCTAGTAGTTATTACCAGGCATTTAAAATTAGTATAAATTGTTAGCCAGAGAACTCAAACCCTCTACATTTAGACTGAAAACAGTGGCTCTCAGCCCCGCCCACACAGGCTGCCTGTCCCAGTGCAGGAGAGACAGCAACTGCTATAGCGAATTATGTCCGCTGGACATCTCTGCAACCAGGCAGCATACACTGCCCACATTTATCATTTCAAAAGCATTTCACCAGAAATTCTTGTACAATGCCGCCCCATGCTCACTGACAGCAAATCATCATGATCATATAGTTTAATACCAAAATATTAAAGTGCCTAAGAGGTTGAACTGTGTAAAATGAGACTAATAATATTATAAAAATAGTAATATTTATATGTGACAATTTCAAAAAAAGAAATCTCTAATACATATAATCTTTACCTAGTAAAAATATAAAATACGATAAGATAAGGCATATAAATACAAAATAATTACGCAATAAAAAAAATCTAAAAGCTAGGGTAGAATCCTTGTGGCCCTCTAGGGCCCGTTCGATCGAATGAGTGAGTATCCCCAATGCGGAATGATCAGATTGACCAAACTCTAGGTGCACCTGGATAGTGTTCCAATCCTAACACAGTTGTGATACAAATATGAAGGTGAGTGAATAAGGTCCACTGTTTGAAGTTAAATGAAAGTTAGTCTTTGATAATCCTGGCCGGATATCATGTAGTGGAGTGATAAATCCAGTGTATCCAATTACAAAAAATAAATCCCAATGTGCAGTGTTGAAAAATGTTAAAAAATGTGTTAAAAAATGCGACCAAAGTGAGAAAAAAATAGAAAAAAATTAGAAAAAATTAGAATAAATATGTGAAAGGTTAAAAAATTGTTGAAAAAAATTTGCTATATTTTAACAAAAAGTGCAATACTATAGAAAAAATAGAAACAATGAGCACAACTTAAAATTGAGCTTGCATTCTATTGGCCGATTGGATCAGCCAATAGGATGAAAGCTTAATCCTATTGGCTGATTGCAACGGCCAATAGGATTTTTTCAACCTTAATTCCGATTGGCTGATAGAAATCTATCAGCCAATCGGAATCTAAGGGACGCCATCTTGGATGACGTCATTTAAAGGAACCTTCATTGTAGAAGAAGACGTCAATGGAAGAGGATGCTCCACGCCGGATGTCTTGAAGATGGAGCCGTTTCGCGTCGGATGGATGAAGATAGAAGATGCCGTCTGGATGAAGACTTCTGCCCGGTTGGATGAAGACGTCTGCCCGCTTGGATGAAGACTTCTGCCGGCTTTGATGAGGACTTCTGCCGCTTCGTTGAAGATGGATGTCGGCTCTTCAGAAACTGTAAGTGGATCTTCGGGGGTTAGTGTTAGGCTTTTTTAAGGGTTTATTGGGTGGGTTTTAATTTTAGATTAGGGTTTGGGCTTTTGAAAAAGAGCTAAATGCCCTTTTAAGGGCAATGCCCATACAAACGCCCTTTTCAGGGCAATGGGGAACTTAGGTTTTTTAGACTAGGTTTTTATTTGGGGGGTTGGTTGTGTGGGTGGTGGGTTTTACTGTTGGGGGGCATTTGTATTTTTATTTACAGGTAAAAGAGCTGATTTCTTTGGGGCAATGCCCCGCAAAAGGCCCTTTTAAGGGCTATTTGTAGTTTATTGTAGGCTAGGGTTTTTTTTATTTTGGGGGGCTTTTTTATTTTCATAGGGCTCTTAGATTAGGTGTAATATTTGATAATTTTTTTATTTTTTGTAATTTAGTATTTTTTTTTTTTGTAATTTAGTTGTTAGTTTTTTGTAACTTTGTAATTTGAAATAATAGATTTAAATAATTTGAGTAGGGTTAGTTTTTTTAAATATGTAATATAGTTAATTTAATTTAATGTAGTTTAACATAATTTTAGTATAACAGTTAGGATAGGTTAATAAATAGTTGAATATAGTTTATTGTAATTTTAGTATAACAGTTAGGGTAGGTTAATAAATAGTTTAATATAGTTTAATGTAATTTTAGTATAATAGTTAGGGAAGGTTAATTATTAGTTTAATATAGTTTAATTGAAATCTAAAGGTAAATTTAAATTTAATATAAGATAGGGATGAGTTAATATTTAATGTAAAGTTAAGGGGTTGTTAGGTTTAGGGGTTAATAGCTTAATTTAGTTTATGGCAATGTGGGGGGCTGGCGGTTTAGGGGTTAATAGGTTTAGCAAGTGGTACTGATGTGGGTGGCCAGGGGTTTAGGGGTTAATAACATAATGTAGGTGGTGGCGGTGTAGGGGGCGGAAGATTAGGCGTTAATAACATAATGTAGGTGGCGGTGCTGTAAGGGCGGAAGATTAGGGGTTAATAACATAATGTAGGTGGTGGCGGTGCAGGGGGCGGAAGAATAGGGGTTAATAACATAATGTAGGTGGTGGCGGTGTAGGGTGTGGAAGATTACGGGTTAATAACATAATGTAGGTGGCGGTGGGCTCTGGGAGCGGCAGGATAGGGGTTTATAACTTTATTTAGTTGCGGCGGGGTCCGGGAGCGGCGGGATAGGGGTTAATACCTTTATTAGAGTTGTGGTAGGCTCCGGGAGCGGCGGTTTAGGGGTTAATAACTTTAGTTGCGGCGGGGTCCGGGAGCAGTGGGATAGGGGTTAAACAGTTTAGTATAGTGGCGGTGTTTAGTGACAGGGTATAAATAAAGCTGGGATAAAGCCGAATAGCAGTGAGATCGATGACTGTTAGTTAACAACAGTCCGCTGCTCATCGCCCCGTACTTGGTGCGCGGCTTTTTGACAGTTTTTTTTTTTAAATATGGAGAGCGTATTCAAGTCCGCGACCGCGATGTTAGGCGATCTTAGGCGAGCGTATTGGTGCAGTCGAATGCAAGCAAGTTGACGGCTTGATAAGTAGGCCTCCATATATAAAAAAAATCACATGGTACTGTTTTTATTGATACACATATGGAAGAGACGTCAGGATATGATGCAACTTCCGGTAACCTAACCAACGATGGTACCACATAGGGGGATTTTATTAATAGCACACAGGAAATTACGTCATAGAATTAGATTTGGCGCCAAAACACTTAGTCCAAACAAGGACACTAATCATTTACATGATCTACCTATAGCATATATAAGGCCACCATGACTTAACCAATTTAGTCTTGAGAAAGGCCCTATTATAGGGCCGAAACGCGTTGACACATTGGTAAGCCTTATTTCAACTATTTACTTTCTCTATAGCGATATTGCACATATTTGTTATATGTTTTTACAGATCTCCTGCTGGATATGATGTATTTTTACTAGAAGGTTTATCACTAGAAGGATAGCACATATCAACAAGAGGCATCCTAGATCCCAGACTTTTATTTGGATAAGTTGTGCTCATTTTTTCTATTTTTTCTATAGTATTGCATTTTTTTAAAAAATATAGCACATTTTTTCAACAATTTTTTTTAACATTTTTCAACACTGCACATTGGGATTTATTTTTTGTAATTGGATACACTGGATTTATCACTCCACTACATGATATCCGGCCAGGATTATCAAAGACTAACTTTCATTTAACTTCAAACAGTGGACCTTATTCACTCACCTTCATATTTGGATCACAACTGTGTTAGGATTGGAACACTATCGAGGTGCACCTAGAGTTTGGTCAGTCTGATCATCCCGCATTGGGGATACTCACTCATTTGATCGAACGGGCCCTAGAGGGCCACAAGGACTCTACCCTAGCTTTTAGATTTTTTTTATTGCGTAATTATTTTGTATTTATATGCCTTATCTTATCGTATTTTATATTTTTACTAGGTAAAGATTATATGTATTAGAGATCTCTTTTTTTTTAAATTGTCACATATAAATATTACTATTTTTATAATATTGTTAGTCTCATTTTACACAGTTCAGCCTCTTAGGCACTTTAATATTTTGGTATTAAATAGTTGTCTTTTTAGGGTGAGCTAGGACACCCTTTTAATATATATATATATATATATATATATATATATATATATATATATATATATATATATATATATATATATATATATATATATAGTTTTGATAGGCAAACAAAAACAAAAAACAAAGCTCTATTTCAGTTTAAATTGAGTGATGACAAAAATACCAAAAATACTCTGGTCTTTTGGGGGAAGTTTTAGTCTGAAATGCCCAGTCCTTAAAGGGACACTGTACCCAAAATTTTTCTTTTGTAAGTCAGAAAGAGCATGCAATTTTAAGCAACTTTCTAATTTACTCCTATTATCAATTTTTCTTCATTCTCTTGCTATCATTATTTGAAAAAGAGGGCATCTAAGCTTTTTTTTTTTGTTTCAGTACTCTGGACAACACTTTTTATTGGTGGATGAATTTATCCACCAATCAGCAAGGACAACCCAGGTTGTTCAGCAAAAATGGGCCGGCATCTAAACTTACATTCTTGCATTTCAAATAAAGATACCAAGAGAATGAAGAAAAGTTGATAATAGGAGTAAATTAGAAAGTTGCTTAAAATTTCATGCTCAATCTGAATCACGAAAGAAAATTTTTGGGTACAGTGTCCCTTTAAGGGGTTAAATTTCCTCTTCTAGATTCAGTAAGAAAAAAATTACTGTAGTTTCAATTTTTAAACAGAAAACATAACATTTTGTCCTGGAATCATAACAAACAACTAGTGTTATTTATTTTGTTAATAAAGTTTGTTTTGTAACTTCATATTTTTAGATACATTTTTCATGTGCTCTTGTTTCCCTCTCCCATTGTGTAGCTCTGGCAGAACATTAGTTTTATGTTTATGGTTAGTATCCCAATTCTCTGATATAAACTAGTTGGACTTGAAGAAGATACAAGGCTATTTGTGTTTCAAATATAAATGCAACCCACCCCAGACTCATAACATATAACACTAAATCACTATAGAAGGTAGTTTTATATAATTATTATTTATACATAGTACCATCAGAGACATAGTACAGGCAGTACTGCAATGAGAAAGGTAACAGTGGTTCTTTTAGTTAAACACAGACATTTGTATTTTAGAACACAAAAAAATTAGCTAAAGATTCAGGCAGAGAAGTTTGTGACTTACTTGTGGGGAAAATGGTAGTTTTTAATAAAAAAAAAAAAAAAATATGAATAAAATAAGTTTAGGATTTTGGAATAATTCAGTTTTTTGGAATTCTGAATTTGGGGATTTGTACCTGGTATATTAACTAAGAATTATATATATATATATATATATATATATTCTAACCCAGGGCCAACTTTAGCATTTATATATATTCTAACCCAGGGCCAATTTTAGCATTTACGAGGCCCCTAATCCCAGTGCCCTTATTCCCCTCCCCCTGTCACAGCATTCAGTGTAGCATAAATACAAAATAACACTATATATTTCACCTCCTGATACCATTAGCATTGGGGTCAGGTACCCCTCTTGCCCTGTCCATAAGGCAGGCCTGAACTCTCACCTCATTATGCTGCAGCTAGCAGGCTACTAGTAGTTCCATATTACAGGGAACTAAGTGACAGCTCTTACTGGATATTTATAAATGGAAATAAAATAGGTGCAACCTATTGCCTCTACCTTGAATACAGCTATAGTTTAAAGGAACAGTAAAAGTCAAAATAAAACCTTTAAGATTCAGACAATGCATGCGATGTACTTCTATAATCAGATTTATTTATTTCTCTCATATAGAACTCAAGTGAGTTATCTAAAATGATCCACCAGTGCTATGAATCCCATGACGAGATGATCTGCATATCTGCGTATCTCGCTAAGGGGCGTAACCTATATTTCTTTATGCGATGGCGAGATACATTCAAATAGGAAAGTGCTAAATAAAGTAAGGGTTTTAAAAGCATATTCAATGTGAAGAACCATATTAAGCAAAACAATTGTATAAACAATACACATCTATACAGTAGGTGGTAAAAAAAACACTGCAAATTGTGAATTCACATTATAACATACAAATCGATCTTAAATTATGCCAAAAAATGATAATTAAACTCATACACAGCAATTTATGAAAACAATGTTGAAATTGGAAATATGTCAACATTTGAAGGGTTCCTTTAATTTTTATTGGGAGTAGTATTAGGAAGTAAGTTCAACAGGAACGTTCCTTGGGCTTCTATCAAGTTTCCTAGCAATTGGAATGATCTAAGCATATTATAACTGTAGGTCTTGCAGTTTTGTCTCCCTGATTCTAGGCTGGTAGGTTTGTTTCAAAATGCACATTGCATGTAGCAAAGTAAAGGAAAATTACAGGTATGCAAAACTAGAAATCAATGCAAGATAAAATATGCAGACAGTAATCTGATTTGTATGTACCTCAGAAAATGAAGATACTATGTCTGCCCAAGCGAGAGTGTCATAGTTCTCGCCATGCTGACAAATAATAGATCATCAGGCTCATAGTGCTTAAGACATGAGATGAGTTTCAACAAATGATACCAAGAGAACGAGGCAATAAATATTCCATTCAAACTAAAATGGACTTTTTTATTTTTATTTTATTTTTTAAAGGGACAGTCTACACCAGAATATTTATTGTTTTAAAAGATAGATAATCCCTTTATTACACATTCCCCAGTTTTGCATAACCAACACAGTTATATTAATATACTTTTAACCTCTGTGATTATCTTGTATCTAAGCCTCTGCAAACTGCCCCTTTTTTCAGTTCTTTTGACAGACTTGCAGTCTAGCCAATCAGTGCCTGCTCCCGGATAACTTCACGTGCACAAGCACAGTGTTATCTATATGAAATACGTGAACTAACACCCTCTAGTGGTGAACAACTGTTAAAATGCAATCTGAAAAGAGGTGGGCTTCAAGGTCTAAGAAATTAGCATATGAACCTCCTAGGTTAAGCTTTCAACTAAGAATACCAAGAGAACAAAGCAAAATGATAAAAGTAAATTGGAACGGGGTGGAGCGTGCAGCCGTCTGAGATGGCCGCACCACTTTAGAGCTCCAGCATCAGCAGAGATGGAGCCTGCCTTTAGGCCGACATCGCACATCTCTAGAGCCTTACAAATAGCTCCTGGTGGCTTATGAACAGTCGCTGAGCTGATCGTAGGTGTCCGGCTGCTGAGTTTGGCCTGCAAGTACCCAGCATCGATTTGCGGCCTAGGCCGCGCATGAAGCCTCCCTAGAGTGACATGATCTAGGAGCGGAGGAACGGAACAATTCCCCTAAAGCAGAGATAAAGCCCATGGCTTAGCAGGGCGCGCAGCAACCTGACCTTTGGATCCGGATCCGACATTAGCTGCCCCCAGAATCTGGCTGCCTGAATGTGCTACTTTTCGAAACCCCTACTAGAAGCAACGATTTCGGTCATACCGAAACCGGGTAAAAATATAGAGCAAGTGTCTAACTACCGCCCAATCTCGTTGATAAATATCGACATTAAATTATATGCGAAATTATTAGATTCTAGAATTAACAATGTCCTCCCCTCCCTCATCCACACTGATCAAGTTGGCTTTATCCCCGAGAGAGAGGCTAAAGACAACACCATTAGAGTCTTGCAAACTATACATACTGTCAATACTCATAAGACCCCCCTGATTCTACTATCCACAGATGCTGAGAAGGCCTTCGACAGGGTGGACTGGGAATTTTTGTGGTCCACTCTGTCGAAGTTTGGGTTCTCCGATACTCTAATCACTCGTGTACAAGCCCTATATAATGATCCATCCACTAACATTAATGCCAACTGTACTCTGTCCCACCGAATACCTATAAAAAATGGCACCCGTCAGGGGTGCCCTTTATCTCCACTGCTTTTTTCTTTGGCGGTGGAGGTCTTTGCATCGAGAGTTAGAAGCAATAATGGTATCCAGGGTATCTCCTTTGGACCAGTCCAACAGAAATGCCTGCTATATGCGGACAATATTATATTCTCTGTCCGTTCCCCAGACACATCCCTACCGGCCCTCCTCTCCGAGTTCGAGGCCTATAAAAAAGTCTCAAATTTTTCCAGCAACATGGAAAAGTCCACATTAATGTCCTTAAACTTGACTGAGGACGACCTCCACTATATAAAAACCCATACTACCTTTCAGATATCCAACAAAATACGCTACTTAGGGATAGATATTTCCTCTAAACTTATAGAATTATTTGACCTCAACTATATCCCCCTCCAGGAACAAGTCAGAGCTACCCTTGACTCATGGCAGAAACAGAAACATCTCTCTTGGTTAGGGCGTATTAACGCAATAAAAATGTCACTTCTCCCTAAATACCTGTATTTGTTCCAGGTTCTCCCACTAGATCTTCCCACTTTGTATTTAACAAAACAACAAAAACTCTTTGAATCCTTCACCTGGGCGCAGAAAAGAACGAGGGTCTCCAAACATACTTTATACCTCAGCAAAGAGGATGGTGGCCTGGGTGCCCCTGACCTACCCTCATACTATTACGCAGCACATGCTACACGCATAGTAGCATGGAAACATGCAAAGCCAACCAAACCTTGGGTACAAATTGAAAACCACCTAACTGGAGATCTTAACCTAGGCGACATGTGCTGGATTCCACCTAAGTATAGACCGGCCACGATATACAATAACTACTTTGTGTCGGCTACACTTCGAGCATGGGATAAAATATTGTCAATAGACAAAAAGATATCAAGTTTGCCATCTCCCCTCACTCCCCTTTTGAATAACCCCTTACTATTGCAGCCAGGCAGTATACCCACACCGATAATAGAGGGATCTCCCACAAACATCCCAGTGCACCTGATTATTAATAAGGGAATGATTCGCCCTCAAACAGAGCTCTCGCAACTGCTAGACCCCCCATTCCATCTGTGGTTTCCCTATTTACAAGCTAGGCACGCTATAGCTTCCAGCCCTCACAAAGCCGCCCTCACTAGAACCCTCACTCCCTTTGAGACTCTGTGCGCTACACCTTCTATGAATAGAGCCCACATTTCTATTATTTATAGGCTACTGCGGGGCTCCTTTCCATCTCAAAAAGCCTCTTATATCCCCAAATGGGAAAAAGAATTACAGTAGATGTCAATATATCGGATGCCAATTGGCGACATATCTTTTCAGAAATTAAAAATCATCATTGTCATTGACACTCGTTGAGATGAATTACAAACTGTTATCTCAATGGTATATGACCCCACACCGCTTACATAGCATATTCCCTAGCTCTTCTCCCTTATGCTGGAGACATTGTGGAGGACGAGGCACCTTATCCCACATCTGGTGGTCCTGCCCGCTATTACAAAATTATTGGCAGGCTATAATTGAATGCATTAACTCAACCTTAGGAACATCGATGACACTAACCCCTGCTATGGTCCTTTTAAACAACATCCCTAATCTCCCATGTATGTATCGGAAGAAATTATTGCAATGCATGTTAAATAGCGCCAAACGTTTAATCCCAAGGTTCTGGAAGAAACTCCAAGTCCCTGATTTCTTAATGTGGGTAAGAGAAATGGATCATGTACTGGCTTTAGAAAAAGTGTACTACACCTTTAGGGGTAAGCAAGACTTTATTGCAGATATATTATACATTTGGGAGCAGAGAGAATAGTTACAATCAAATCATAGACGTAAAGTACACATAGTGTCTAGTATCAATTGTATTGACGTGAGGCCTGAGGTTCTAGCTGCTGTAGCTTTGTTCTTAAAATCTCTAGATATTATATTTGTAATGTACTTCCATTGTGGAGGAATACCATAGCATTTGTTTGTTGGTCTGTACCTGATGTTTGTACACGGTCCATGTTGGACTGTCAATGTTTTTCTTTTCATGTTTTCCTATTTTAAACCAAAATAAAAACTGTTTAATGGAAAAAAAAAAGTAAATTGGAAAATTGTTTAAAATTACATGCTCTATCTGAATCATGAAAGTTTATTTTGGCCTAGACTGTCCCTTTAAGCATCTGTTCTATCTGAATCATGAAAGTTTAAAGGGACATGAAACCCAAATTTTTCTTTTATGATTTAGATAGAAAATACAATTTTTAAAACGTTTCCAATTGACTTCTGTTATCAAATTTCCTTTGATCTCATGTCATTCTTTGTTGAAGATATATCTAGATAGAGTAGCTACCGTGCACTAGGGATGGCTGAATGTTTTGCAACATTCGAAAAATGAAATGAATTTTAACACATTAGTTTGTTCGTTTCTAATTTCGAATATTTGTACAACATTCTAACATTTGTTTAATGTAATAGTATTTCTATTGCTTTCTTTTAATGTAATATTCGAAATAGAAACATTCAAATTGATATATTTGTATCTATTATGTATCAATTTACTAAATTCTCTACCACTTAAACTATTAAACTTCTGAATAGTATTTGTTAAATCCAGGGCCGGCGTTTTGTAATAGGCAACATAGGCGCTTGCCTTAGGGCGCACCAGCAGGGGGGCGCTGAGAGCGGTGCCGACTGCTGCCTATGATGATAAAAAAATGCATTTTTATTTTTTGAAAATTTGATCCACCATCATCTGTGCCGCGCGCCTGTCGCACCTAAACTGTTTAAGTGTTTAACACTGTTTTTAGACTTTAGACCACTCAGTCACCAATTCCATTTCCACCAGCCCTGTCCCGCTCCCTCCCACAGTGGGCTGGCCTGGAGTCCATGCACGCTGTGCGCGCGCTTGTGACCGACAAGATGTCAGAGCTGAGAGCTTAGTGGAGTGGAGGACTGGTGACGAGGCGCGCGGAGGCGGAGCTCACGTCTTCAATTGTGTCACTAACTCACTCTGAGAGCGGGAGAAAGCAGCCACAGCCGCCTGACGTCTCCACGTTACAGGCTCAGAGAGTCACACACTGTCTGGCTCCATGATCCTCCATCTGAGCCATCAGCCATGTGAGGTGAGTGAGCCCGCTGCCTGCTACCTGCCCCGCTGCCTGCTACCTGCCCCGCTACCCGCTGCTCGCTGCCCACAGTTGCAGAGTCAGACCTCAGATGAGACGACCAGTCCAGGTGAAGTCGTCCTCGACGAGGAGTGACTGTGAGGAGAGCGAGGATTGCAGGTAGGAAGTTCTGGAATGGCTGTGGTCCTGGGGGTGGGCACATAGCACACTTGATTGATAGTGGCCCGTGGGGGGTCTCATGAAGGGTGAGGGTCTGGACTGGGGGCTGGGGCCGTCTAATGTACTGATTTTAAATTTAACCAGCAAAGCAAACCCATAATAAGTAGGAGCCAGGCCAGCCTCTAAATCTATGGATGGAATAATTGTATTTTAACGTCCCTGCAGCTGGCCAGGCCTGTGTCCACACCATAGGGCAAGTTTCTAATCCCATTTGGTATAAATTACTAGGCATATAGGACAGGTCAGTGCTCAGTGTTCATATTCCAGGCACTTACAGGTAAGAAGACTCTAAAGTGGGGAATCAAACAAGGGGGTGTTTTTTTTTTTTTTAATTATTATTTCTTGCTAGCTGGTAGGAATATAAACTGGATCTGGATGTCCATGTCAGGAAGAATAATTTCACTCTAAGGGATAAAAACTAGGCTTTAAAGCCAGGGACATGTTTCTTTCTCAACCTGGGAATAATATATATATTGTGTATTCAAGCCAGGGGGTAGTTTTTTTTCTATTGCAAACTGGTAGAAAAAAAACTATTTTTGTCTAGGTTTTTTTTTTCTGTTTTTATTCCCCCCCCCCCCCCAGTTAGTTTTAATCAAATTCAGGAGCTGTCAGCAGGCTTTAAGCCCTATATTATGGATTATTCAAAAAAATTATCATATTAATTTATATACAGTATATAAATTAATGTGACAATTTTTTTAATAATCCATAATATAGGGCTTAAAGCCTGACAGCTCCTGAATTTGATTAAAACTAACTGGGGATAAAAACAGAAATAAAAAAACCCTAGACAAAAATACAGTTTTTTTTTCTACCAGTTTGCAATAGAAAAAAACTACCCCCTGGCTTGAATACACAATATATATATTATTCCCAGGTTGAGAAAGAAACAAAGCCTATATTCTATCCCTTAGAGTGAAAATGATTCTTCCTGACATGGACATCCAGATCCAGTTTATATTCCTATTAGCTGGCAAGAAATAATAATTAATAAAAAAACACCCCCTTGGTTTGATTCCCCATTTAGTCTTCTTACCTGTAAGTGCCTGGAATATGAGCACTGACCAGTCCTATATGCCTAGTAATTTATACCAAATGGGATTAGAAACTTGCCCTATGGTGTGGACACAGGCCTGGACAGCTGCAGGGACGTTAAAATACAATTATTCCATCCATAGATTTAGAGGCTGGCCTGGCTCCTGCTTATTATGGGTTTGCTGGTTAAATTTAAAATCAGTACATTATAGACGGCGCCAGATCCTTACCCTTCAGATAATATACTTAAAAAATATTCTTAATAAAATACCTGATTTCATCTCATAACCCATAGAACAGCCATATCCCATAATAACCTATGCCTGCAGCTTGTTTGAGAGATTCACAATTTGTATTTAGGACGGAGAATAATCTATTGTTCATTTGCTTATGTATGTGTGTGTGTGTCATTTTGTGTGTATAAATATGTATGTGGTTGTGTGTGTATAAATGTGTGTGTCTGTCATTATGTATGTATGTTTGTGTGTGTGCGCAAATATGTATGTGTGTGTATGAATGTATAAATGTGTGTGCATGAGTATGTGTAAATATGTGTATGTATGTATGTATATATATATATATATATATATATATATATACTATGTGTGTGTATATATATATATATATATATATATATATATATATATATATATATATATATATTGTATGAACATTTTGTTACCTGCTATGTTGTGCAGAGCCATCACTTTGGAACATTGATATGTAGAAATTAACTATCATATCCATTACACATTACTAGAACATTTTGTTAAGAATCAGTAATGGCAGGGTAAATCATATATTTATTTTTTATTTTTTTTGTGGGGGGGGGGGGGGGGCGGCAAAATGTGTATTCGCCTGTGTAGCCAAAAATCCTAGCACCGGCCCTGGTTAAATCCAATGTTACATTTGAAATTTCTTATGTGGATATTCAAACTAATTATGAATATTTGAAAACGAATTTAACATTCGAAAAACATAAATAACATTTGATTACCAAATTTTAATGGATTTTCATTCTTATCAACATTCGATTTTTTAAAACGAATGTCCACAGGACTATTCGTTCTACCAAACTTATTAAACTTTAAACACATTTGCCCATCCCTACCGTGCGCATGTTTGGAGCACTACATGACAGGAAATAGTTCTGCCATCTGGTGCTTTGGCTAATATATAACATTGTTGCAAAACTGCTGCCATATAGTGATGCCGACGTGCACACTCCTGACCTTAGCTTCCTGCTTTTCAAAAAAGGATAACAAGAAAACAAAGAAAATTTGATAATAAAAGTACATTGAAAAGTTGTTTAAAATTGTGTGTTCTATCTGAGTCAAGAAAGAAAAATGTTTGGGTTTATGTCCCTTTAAATTTTGACATCCATGTGTTAAACTTCTGATTTTTAAAAAAGAGTGATAGAAAATGCTTGGGTTGAATGTCCCTTTAAGCAAAAGATATCCCTGCATCACTGTAAGTTCAAAAAGTCAGAGAATGAATAGAAAATTGTGAAGATTCCAGGAAAATCATTCTGAGTATAAAACAAACTTGTGCTTTTAGTCATCTGATCGAGACAAGCTCCAATTACATTTAACTGACAGGATAACCTTCACCTTGTCATATATTTAAGTCACAGATTTCCAAATGTGCAACAAATTCTCTAGTATTGTAAGGTGTTGACATATGGCAGCGAATTAACTCTTTCACTGCCGAGTCATATCTCTGTTCTGAATACACTTGTCTTTGTTTAGAAAGGGACTGTGTGTTACCCACGCAAGTCATATATTGTTATTGTTAGCACATCACACAATTTCACAATATGCTGTTGTTGTGCAGAGATATAAACAAATTGCAAAATGACACCACTCAGTATATGTTGTGTCATTCTATTTTTGTGTACAGAATGAACAACAGTGGCTGCCATTTCAATCCATCAGAATTTCCACGTCAAAGCATTGTTTGCGAGCCGGGTTCACGTTTTTTGTTTATTGAGTTAAACCATTTGACGTAAGTATAAAATAGAACAGGAAAATCTAGTTAAACACACAAAAAATATGCATTTTACAAAGGTGGTGTCTCCAGAAACTACAAAAAGGAGGGGCACACAGTAAAATAGGGAAGCCACTGCCAATATAAAGTGATATTTAGCTACCTAAAAAAATGTCTCCAACCAGTGTTTTTGGGAGGGGCGATCTTAGGAGGGGTGGAGCTATAGGTTTGTTGTGCACATTAGTGAGCAGTTTGTGGGGTGGACTCTGGGCATATTAACTAGTATATGAATTAATCATAAACACAAAATGTTGACATTAAGAATGGGGCGCCACAAATGTTTTTAAGGTTAGACAAACATACCACCCAAAATGTGTTTTTTAAGGTGTTAATGGTACAGAATTACAAAGTACAAAAATAGTTTGAAACGTTGTTAGAATAATGTTTTCTTATTAATTAGAATACCACTGTAGAATAATCATCATGCATATAAAGGGATAATAAACTCATTGGACATACAATATTATAATAGTGATCAGTGCGCCAACAAAATAAGTGATAAATAATAAATAATAGAAATAGGTCTAAACAACTACATCTAGACCAAGTGCATAATAGCAAGCATATAGGACTGATATTCTAAATAGTAAAGTTGAAATCAACAATTACACTTCTTATAAGTTCACAGGAAAGTCCCGAAAGGAGACAACAACTCCAAAGTACACAGCACACTTATCTATGATGGTACAGGCAAAGTCCCAGATCCAATCTGAATATCAGGCCAACAGCTGATTCTCAATTATAGAGGTGGTGGCAGCTTCTTCAAATCGCTTGTTGGTGTCCCAAAGCAAAGAAATCTGCAGAAATAGATGATACAAAAGAAGGCGCCATTGGACATACACTTTATGACCAAAACTATATGGACACCCCCACTAATTATGTAGTTCAGGTGTTTCAGCCACACCCATTTTAAACCGGTGTATCAAATCCAGTACATAGCCACAATATCTTCATAAACAAACACTGGCAGTAAAATAAGTCATTCTGAAGAACACAATGGGGTAGATTTACCAAGCAGCGGATGCTTCAATATATCATCATAGTTTAGAGATCGCTGGAAACATAAGTTAAGAAGCAGCGGTTATAAGATCGCTGCTCCTTAACTCGTCCGCCACTTCTGAGGCAGCAGACAGCAATGATCCAGATAAGATACGATCAGGATGATTGACACCCCCAGGCCGCGAAAGTGAAGGGGTGGCATTGCACAAGCATTTAACTAGAAATGCTTGTGCAATGTTAAATGCCGCCAGCGTATTCTGTCCACTACAACGAATCATGTCAATCTGACAGTTAAAGTTCAACTGTAGCTTTATACTTACCTTTACTTTTAAACATTTGCATTTGTTTAATGAAAAAGTATAGGTTCCACTAGAGTGACGTCAGCTGCGCTAACCCTTCTCTGGCAAATGGGATTTACCGTGGACTTATAATATTGTTGTGCGCGGTCCAGCAATATTTTGTGTGGCATCCTGCGCTTTCATTAGCATGTCACTTGTAATCTGGCCTTATATGTTTTAATAGCCGGTGATCACTGTGAAAATAGTGATCATCTGTCGTGAATAAATGTTCATTGATTTAAAAAGAGGCTCAGGACAGCCACTGTGTGCAGAATAAGTTACATAGATATATATTAAAAGTCCCTTATTTATATGAGAATAACTCCTTTTAACTATAGCGTTTCGGGGAAAAAACGCACATTGGCCAGATTATAAGTGGAGTGCTAGTTAGGGCCGGCCCTAGCCATTGCGGGGCCCAAGGCAGGATGACAAAATTGGGTCCCCTTTGTCTCCGCCTCCAACCTCACCCAGTCTCTGCCTCGAACCCCGCCCCCCAGTTTTAAAAATTAATTAAAAAAAATGGGAGAAAAATAATTTAAAAAAACAAAACAAATCTACTAATGTGGAGCACTATAGCATTGTATATACTGCAATAAACCATTTGTACTATTGGAACAACTGTTTATATATATATAATGAAGAATTATGCTGACAATTAGGGACAGTTGAGTTGAACTGGGCCTTATTTTGTGTTTTCTTATGATAACAGGAACATTACAGAGACGCCAGGGCCAGCCCTAGCAAGTGCAAGTCCATAGGCAGAATGACAGCGCAGTGGCCTCTACCCAGAACAATAAATACTTAAAGAAATGGGGCAACCACACACACACACCAACCAACCCCCCTACACACACACACACCAACCACACACACCAACCAACCACACACACACACCCACCAACCACACACACCAACCAACCACACACACACACCCACCAACCAACCACACACACTAAAGGGTAATAGAAATACTTGTAATATTTTTTTTTTAAGATGTTAATGCTTTATTTAGAATACCAAGGTATGGCAGCTACCTGTTGTAATAAGGTTTGATTCATAGTCCCAACCATTATAGAAAGCAGTTAGGTAGTGAACATTGTGCATTTTATATGCAACTGAAAACAAATCTGGCATTACATTTAAACAAAAAGTACCTTAGTTACACCAAGTTACAATGAAAGTAAAGTTGAACTTTGCAGTTACATTCTTTGATGTAGACATTAGACATTGATGTCCAATATCCGCATAATCTTATAGATGTTAATACCATGAAAACCCAAAGCAAAAATGTATAGAAATGGGAAGCAACTGAAATGGTGTAAATTGCTTAAAGGGACACTGAACCCTATTTTTTTCTTTCATGATTCAGATAGAGCATTCAATTTTAAGCAACTTTCGAATTTACTCCTATTATCAAATTTTCTTTATTCTCTTGGTATCTTTATTTGAAATGCAAGAATGTAAGTTTAGATGCCGGCCCATTTTTGGTGATAAATTCATCCACCAATAAAAAGTGCTGTCAAGAGTTCTGAACCAAAAAAAAAGCTTACATGCCTTCTTTTTAAAATAAAAAGATAGCAAGAGAACAAAGAAAAATAATAGGAGGAAATTAGAAAGTTGCTTAAAATTGCATGCTCTATCTGAATCACAAAAGAAAAAATTTGGGTTCAGTGTCCCTTTAAGCTTAGTTGCAGACAGGTACTTACTCTAACTAAGTCAAGCTGGTTAGCTGCAAATTATAGTTGTGTATTTACTTTATAACATTTTAAATCCATATATTGAGGTATTGTGACACATGATGGTATGCCAAGCTTTGTTATTGAGCTTTTATTAGTGACACCTCACGTAACATGCACCACACCAATAGGAATCAGCGGTCAAATCATAAAGGATATCCCAGCCCCACTGCAATAAAATGATGCCCCCAGCACCCCTGCAATAAAATGATGCTCCCAGCAATAAAATGATGCCCCCAGCACCCTGCAATAAAATGATGCTCCCAGCAATAAAATGATGCCCCCAGCACCCTGCAATAAAATTATGCTCCCAGTAATAAACTGATGCCCCCAGCACACCTGCAATAAAATGATGCTCCCAGCCCCCCCTCTGTAATAAATTATGCCCCAGCAATAAAATGATGCTCCCAGCCCCCCTGCAATAAAATGATGCTCCCAGCAATAAAATGATGCCACCGCACCCTGCAATAAAATGATGCTCCCAGCAATAAAATGATGCCCCCAGCACCCTGCAATAAAATGATGCTCCCAGCAATAAACTGATGCCCCCAGCACACCTGCAATAAAATGATGCTCCCAGCACCCCAGCAATAAAATGATACCCCAGCACCCCAGCAATAAAATGATACCCCAGCAATAAAATGATGCCCCCAGCCCCCCCTGCAATAAAATGATGCCCATAGCAATAAAATGAAGCCCCCAGGCCAGCCCCCCTGCAATAAAATGATGCCCCCAGCAATAAAATTATTTCCTTAGCCCCCCTGCTATAAAATGATGCCCCCAGCCCTCCTGCAATAAAAGAATGCCCCCAGCCCTCCTGCAATAAAATTATGCCTCCAGCCATAAATGATGCCCCCAGCAGGCCCCCTGCAATAAAATGATGCCCACAGCAGCCCCCTGCAATAAAATGATTCCCCCAGCAGCCCCCCTGCAATAAAATGATGCTCCCAGCAATAAACTGATGCCCCCAGCACCCCTGCAATAACATTATGCTCCCAGCCCCCCTCTGTAATAAATTATGCCCCCAGCAATAAATTATTCCCCCCAGCACCCCTGCAATCAAATTATGCTCCCAGCCCCCCTCTGTAATAAATTATGCCCCAGCAATAAATGATCCCCCCCAGCACCCCTGCAATCAAATTATGCTCCCAACCCCCTTCTGTAATAAATGATGCTCCCTGCAATAAAATGATGCCCCCAGCCCCCATGCAATAAAATGATGCTCCCAGCCCCCCTGCAATAAAATGATGCCCCCAGCCCCCCTGCAATAAAATGATGCTCCCAGCCCCCTGCAATAAAATGATGCCCCCAGCCCCCCTGCAATAAAATGATGCCCCCAGCCCTCCTGTAATAAAATTATGCCTCCAGCCATAAGTGATGCCCCCAGCAGCACCCCTGCAATAAAATGATGCCCCCAGCCCCCTGCAATAAAATGATGCCCCCAGCCCCCCTGCAAAAAATGATGCCCAGCCCTCCTGTAATAAAATTATGCCTCCAGCCATAAGTGATGCCCCCAGCAGCATCCCTGCAGTAAAATGATGCCCCCATCCCTGCTGCAATAAAATGATGCCCCCAGCAGCCCCCTGCAATAAAATGATGCCCCCAGCAGCCCCCTGCAATAAAATGATGCTCCCAGCACCTCTGCAATAAAATTATACCCCCAGCAATAAAATGATGCCCCCAGCCCCCCTGCAATAAATGATGCCCATAGCAATAAAATTAAGCCCCCAGGCCAGCCCCCCTGCAATAAAATAATGCCCCCAGCAATAAAATGATGCCCCCAGCCTCCCCTGCAATAAAATGATGCCCCCAGCCATAAGTGATGCCCCCAGCAGCCCCCTGCAATAAAATGATGCCCCCAGCCAGCCCCCCTGCAATACAATGATGCCCCCAGCCAGCCCCCTGCAATAAAATGATGCCCCCAGCCATAAGTGATGCCCCCAGCCAGCCCCCTGCAATAAAATGATGCCCCCAGCCCTCCTGCAATAAAATGATGCCTCCAGCCAAAAGTGATGCCCACAGCAGCACCCCTGCAATAAAATTATGCCTCCAGCCAAAAGTTGATGCCCCCAGCAGCACCCCTGCAATAAAATGATGCCTCCAGCAACACCCCTGCAATAAAATGATGCTCCCAGCACCCCTGCAATAAAATGATACCCCAAGCAATAAAATGATGCCACCAGCAATAAAATAATGCCCTGCGCCCCCCTGCAATAAATGATGCCCATAGTAATAGAATGAAGCTCCCAGGCTAACCCCCTGCAATAAAATGATTTCCTCAGCCCCCTGCAATAAAATGAATAAAATTATGCCTCCAGCCATACATTATGCCCCCAGCCAGTCTCCCCTGCAATAAAATGATGCCCCCAGCCAGCCCCCCCTGCAATAAAATGATGCCCCCAGCAAGACCCCCTGCAATAAAATAATGCCCCCAGCCAGCCCCCTGCAATAAAATGATGCCCCCAGCCAGACCCCTGCAATAAAATGATGCCCCCAGGCAGCCCCCCTGCAATAAAATGATGCCCCAGCCAGCCCCCTGCAATAAAATGATGCCCCCAGCAGCCCCCTGCAATAAAATGATGCTCCCAGCACCCCTGCAATAAAATGATACCCCCAGCAATAAAATGATGCCCTAGCCCCCCTGCAATAAATGATGCCCATAGCAATAAAATTAAGCCCCCAGGCCAGCCCCCTGCAATAAAATGATGCCCCAGCAATAAAATGATGCCCCCAGCCTCCCCTGCAATAAAATGATGCCCCCAGCCTCCCCTGCAATAAAATGATGCCCCCAGCCATAAGTGATGCCCCCAGCAGCCCCTCTTCAATAAAATGATGCCCCCAGCCATAAGTGATGCCCCCAGCCAGCCCCCTGCAATAAAATGATGCCCCCAGCCCTCCTGCAATAAAATTATGCCTCCAGCCAAAAGTGGTGTCCCCAGCAGCACCCCTGCAATAAAATTATGCCTCCAGCCAAAAGTTGATGCCCCCAGCAGCACCCCTGCAATAAAATGATGCTCCCAGCACCCCTGCAATAAAATGATACCCCCAGCAATAAAATGATGCCCCCAGCAATAAAATAATGGCCTGAGCCCCCCTGCAATAAATGATGCCAATAGCAATAAAATGAAGCTCCCAGGCCAACCCCTGCAATAAAATGATTTCCTCAGCCCCCCTGCAATAAAATGAATAAAATGATGCCTCCAGCCATAAATGATGCCCCCAGCCAGCCCCCCTGCAATAAAATGATGCCCCCAGCCAGCCCCCTGCAATAAAATGATGCCCCCAGTAAGCCCCCCCCTGCAATAAAATGATGCCCCCAGCCAGCCCCCTGCAATAAAAGGATGCCCCCAGCCAGCCCCCCTGCAATAAAATGATGCCCCCAGCCAGCCCCCCCTGCAATAAAATGATGCCCCCAGCCAGCCCCCTGCAATAAAATGATGCCCCCAGTCAGCCCCCCCTGCAATAAAATGATGCCCCCAGCCAGTCCCGCCCGCAATAAAATTATGCCCCCAGCCAGCCCCCCTGCAATAAAATTATGCCCCCAGCCAGCCCCCCCTGCAATAAAAGTATGCCCCCAGCCAGCCCCTCCTGCACCAGACAGTCAGACACAGTGACAGTCAGTGAGTGACTCACCACTCTCGTTGTCGACTCGGACTCTGGCTGCGCTGCGCCGATGCATCATGCCTGCGACTCCCACTCTGCTGGCTGGCTGCCTGTGTGACTGTCTGCTGCCTCAACCTTACCTGCACAGTGCACACTGACTGATCTCTGCCCCTCCTCCCCTCTTACTCCTGGCACGTGCAAAATTAAAAAAAAATGGCGGCAAAAATAAATAAATTTACATTTGAAAAAAATAAAAAAATTACAAAAAAAATATTTTTTAAGCCGGTGCGGGCCCCCCTGTGCTCCGCCTTGCCCAAAGGCCGGCCCTGGTGCTAGTAACGCTCCTACTCGATAATTGCCCTGTAAGTAAGCGTTTTGCACTGTGTGTTGTGCTTGTATTACAAGTTAAAAGTGAACTGTTTTAGTTCGAGCGATAACCCAACAAACACAAAAAGTCAAAGCTAGAATATTGTGTGCGCGTTTATGTATCACCCCATAGAAGTCAATGGAGAACAAAAAATATATTTTATATTTCAATATTCTTCACATAACAGAATAAGTTCTATTTATTCATAAATAAATATTTCTACATATATCTGATGTTTTCTTGGTACATAAATATATCTATACCTATATATATATATATATATATATATATATATATATATATATATATATATATATATATACTGTATATATATATATATTTATATAGGTATATATATATATATACAGCTCTATATATAACGGAATATCTATTTAAAATACTTAGAATATATTCTACTATGTGCAGAACCATCAAATGTGAAATATTCACAGTAAATACATAGTTAAAACCTTTATTAAATATGAATATTATATAAATATGCTTTTACATTTTGTCATCAACTGCAAAGGGCACCAATATGGGCACCAATATGTGTGTGTGTGTACATATGTATTTATGTGTCTCTAAATACATATATAAATTTAAACATATAAATACATAAATAAATATGAATACACATACATATTTATATATATATATATATATATATATACACACACATATATATATATATACACACTCACACACATACACATATATATATATATACACACACACACATACACACATATATATATACACACACACAGTATGCAGCTTCAGAGATGTATATGTATGTTTCTCAATGTTAAAGCCCTTTGCCTGCCTTTTTTTTCCTAACAGCTGAGACAGCCTATCTTTGAGCACTTAAAACTTTTGTGTGCAATATTTTTTTTAAATATTTTTTTATTAGACAGTGTTATTAGTGTAACTGTACTTTGTAAGGTATTAAGATGTGTTTTGTGCAACTTTTAGGTTTCACAAAACAGTTAACCAGAGGTCTGAAGTCACAGTAATCATTCTAGCATAAATCATGATAGCCGTAGTACGAGCTGTAAGCCCAATAAGCGCAAACCCCCATGATAAACACCTTATCGCTATAAGTGAGGCATTAAGATGAGAATTATACAAGAATTAGAACAAGGATTGGACCAGTGGCAAGAAACAAGGCAAGTACTGTGCTGCTGTAATACTGTGTTTTATGTGTTTAATTGGTTCCCCCTTTTGTAAAAATGCTCAATATCTTTGTATTCCTTTTGCTACCTCTTGTCTCTATAACAAACTACTTACTTAATTACTCCTTCCCCCTCTCCATCTACACTGTTCATTAGCCCATCTCTCTTAAACTCACCTTACTTTTGTACTCACGAACTTTACCTATTCCTAAACACTCTCTCTCCCCCCTGCACCTCATCCCAAAAACAGTCTCATTACTGCAAATCTGCATCTCATCTCATGTCACTCTCCTTCTTGATCATACTAGCTGCTGGTAGCATCTCCCCTAATCCTGGTCCCCAACAACTTCCAAGCCAAACACATCCATGTGTACCTTTCCATAGACTCAGAAAACAAAACTCTGGCAACCTTACTCACATTCCTTTTGTTTCTAAAGCCACTAGCCCCTTCACCTGTGCACTCTGGAACTCTAGCTCAGTTTGCAACAAGCTCACTTCTATCCATGACCTCTTTATCTCCCATTCCCTCAACCTTCTGGCTCCCACAGAAACCTGGCTCTCTTTTTTAGACACAGCATCCACTGCTGCGCTGTCATATGGGGTCTCCACTTCAGCCACATTCCTAGGTCTGGTAATAGACAAGGAGGTTGTGTAGGTATTTTACTTTCCTCTCATTGAACCTTCCAACAAATACAACCCATCCCTCATATTTTCTTCATTCGAAACCCACATGATTCGCTTATTCTCTCCCCTCTCTATATGTGTTGCAGTTATATACCTGGCTATCTTATTTCCTTTCCTCAGACACCCCTGCCCTTATTCTTGGTGACTTCAACATTCCTCTTGACAATCCCTCTGCCTCTTCTGCAAAACAACTTCTGCAACTCACTTCCTCTTTCGGTCTATCACAATGGACTGACTCTCCCACTCACAAAGATGGTCACTCCCTTGATCTGATCTTTAGCTATCGATGCACTTTTTCAAACTTCACAAAATCCCCTTTTCCTCTTTCTGACCATCATCTCCTCACATCCCTCCCTACAACTCTAACTCCTTCTACCCCTCACACCAAACTTCACAGAAGCATTATGTCATTAGATCAGCAACAGCTTGCTAGTTCTCTCGAACCTCTCCTCTCATCCATCTCCTCCTTCTCCTTTTCTGCCACTATAATTCCACCCTTACATCATCTGATCGGAACAGCCAATAGAATGCGAGGTCAATCTGATTGGCTGATTGGATCAGCCAATCGGATTGAACTTGATTCTGATTGGCTGATTCCATCAGCCAATCAGAATATTCCTACCTTAATTCCGATTGGCTGATAGAATCCTATCAGCCAATCGGAATTCGAGGGACGCCATCTTGGATGACGTCCCTTAAAGGAACCGTCATTCGTGGGGAGACAACGGAAGAAGAGGATGGATCCGCGTCGGCTGCTTCAAGATGGACCCGCTCCGCACCGGATGGAAGAAGATCGAAGATGCCGCTTGGAGAAGATGTTTGCCGGTCCGGATGTCCTCTTCTTGCCGGATAGGAGGAAGACTTTGGAGCCTCTTCTGGACCTCTTCAGCACCGGATGCCAGGACGGATCGGTGATACCTGGATGGTGAAGCAAGGTAGGAAGATCTTCAGGGGCTTAGTGTTAGGTTTATTTAAGGGGGGTTTGGGTTAGATTAGGGGTATGTGGGTGGTGGGTAGTAATGTTGGGGGGGTATTGTATTTTTTTTTTTACAGGCAAAAGAGCTGATTTTCTTGGGGCATGCCCCGCCAAGGGCCCTGTTCAGGGCTGGTAAGGTAAAAGAGCTTTTAACTTTTTTAATTTAGAATAGGGTAGGGCATTTTTTTTATTTTGGGGGTCTTTGTTATTTTATTAGGGGGCTTAGAGTAGGTGTAATTAGTTTAAAATTGTTGTAATATTTTTCTTATGTTTGTAAATATTTTTTTATTTTTTGTAACTTAGTTCTTTTTTATTTTTTGTACTTTAGCTAGTTTATGTAATTGTAGTTATTTGTAGCAATTGTATTTAATTTATTTATTGATAGTGTAGTGTTAGGTTAATTGTAGGTAATTGTAGGTAGTTTATTTAATTAATTTATTGATAGGGTAGTGTTAGGTTTAATTATAACTTAGGTTAGGATTTATTTTACAGGTAATTTTGTTATTATTTTAACTAGGTAACTATTAAATAGTTCTTAACTATTTAATAGCTATTGTACCTGGTTAAAATAATTACAAAGTTGCCTGTAAAATAAATATTAATCCTAAAATAGCTACAATATAATTATAATTTATATTGTAGCTATATTAGGATGTATTTTACAGGTAAGTATTTAGATTTAAATAGGAATAATTTATTTAATAAGAGATAATTAATTTCGTTAGATATAAATTATATTTAAGTTAGGGGGGTGTTAGTGTTAGGGTTAGACTTAGCTTTAGGGGTTACTCCATTTATTACAGTAGCGATGAGCTCCGGTCGTCAGATTAGGGGTTAATAATTGAAGTTAGGTGTCGGCGATGTTAGGGAGGGCATATTATAGGTTAATACTATTTATGATAGGGTTAGTGAGGCGGGTTAGGGGTTAATAACTTTATTATAGTAGCGCTCAGGTCCGCTTGGCAGATTAGGGGTTAATAAGTGTAGGCAGGTGTCGGCGACGTTGAGGGGGGCAGATTAGGGGTTAATAAATATAATATAGGGGTCGGCGGTGTTAGGGGCAGCAGATTAGGGGTACATAAGGATAACGTAGGTTGCGGCGGTGTAAGGAGCGGCAGATTAGAGGTTAATAATAATATGCAGGGGTCAGCGATAGCGGGGGCGGCAGATTAGGGGTTAATAAGTGTAAGGTTAGGGGTGTTTAGACTCGGGGTACATGTTAGAGTGTTAGGTGCAGACGTAGGAAGTGTTTCCCCATAGGAAACAATGGGGCTGCGTTAGGAGCTGAACGCTGCTTTTTTGCAGGTGTTAGGTTTTTTTTCAGCTCAAACAGCCCCATTGTTTCCTATGGGGGAATCGTGCATGAGCACGTTTTTGAGGCTGGCCGCGTCCGTAAGCAACTCTGGTATCGAGAGTTGCATTTGCGGTAAAAATGCTCTACGCTCCTTTTTTGGAGCCTAACGCAGCATTTTTTTGAACTCTCGATACCAGAGTTAAATTTATGGTGCGGCCAGAAAAAAGCCCGCGGAGCGTTAACAGCCCATCTACCGCCAAACTCCAAATCTAGGCCTTAGTGTTGTTTTTTGTGTGTAATTTAGTACTTTTAATAATGTTTAATTGTATATTTAACTAATTTGAGTAGGGTTAGGTTTTTTAATATGCAATTTATTTTATTTAATTGGTAATTTAATTTAATTGTAGGATAATAGTTAGGATAGGTTAATTAATAGTTTAATATACTTTATTTTAATTCTACTGGTAAGTTTAAATTTATTTGAAGATAGGGATGTTGTAATTTTAATTTAAAGTTAGCGGGTTGTTAAGGTTTAGGCGTTAATAGCTTAATTTATTTTTTGGCAATGTGGGGGGCTGACGGTTTAGGGGTTAATAGGTTTAGTTAGTGGTAGTGATGTGGGAGGCCAGAGGTTTAGGGGTTAATACGTTTATTTAGTGGTGACGTTGTTGGGGAGCAGCGGAATGGGGGTTAATAACTTTATTTAGGTTGCAGCGATGTCGGGGTGGCAGATTAGGGGTGTTTAGACTCGGGGGTTTATGTCAGGGTGTTTGATGTAAACGTAACTTGTTTTCAACCATAGAAATCAATGGGATATCTGGCAGCATCGAACATAAGCTTTCAGTGCTTTCAGACTACCATTGATTTCTATGGCATCCGCGGCTTCCAGGGTGGCAGATTGAAAATCAGGTACGGTGGGCCGGAATAGCCGTGAGCGGACCTGTTAAAAGTTTGATAACTGGGAAAAAGTGTCAAATAGAGCCGAATGTGTATTTGGAACATCTGTAATGACGTAAGCATCGATCTGCGTCGAATTGAGACCGGCGAATCGTATGCTACGTTACAAATTTCAACATTTGCCGGTCTGTAGGCTTTAAATACTAGGTCAGATCAAGCTCACAACAATTACGCTGCGGAATTTCCGGTGTATTTGTGGTTGACAGCTTGATAGATAGGCCCCATAGTATTGTGTAAAAATCTCTGGTTGATTATTTATTAAGTATTATAAGACTATTTTAGGCCAATAGTTGAATTATATTTTTCTGGAAATTCCCCCAGGAGAGGAATCCCCCGTCACGGAGTGCTGCTAACAGGCGATCCCACGAGTGGATGCTGTCACGTAACCTTAGGAAGCCCCACGCTGGGTTCAGAAAGAACAGGTGATACTGATGCCTCTACATGTTTCTCCCGGACCACGGCTGGGGTTTCTCAAGAGGAAGATAATGCATATACCAATAGCACCTGTCCTCTCCTCTTTATAGCGATATATGATTGACCCGCCCCCTGCGGGGAGGAGTGTGCAGGTTATACAATGCATAAAGTAAGATATTAAAACAACAATACTTATTTAAGAACTTTATGCCGTTAAAAACATATTACTTAATTAAATATATACTTCCACACTATCATCTTTATACTGCCTATAATAATTTTATAACCAAAAAACACAGTTATTTTCACAAAACCAACACATTATATTTCATGTCTTGATCTAAAAAATCCATAAAAAAGTCCTAAATACCAATTTATGTAATAAGCCTATTTAAATCTAGACTACAAGCTAAAAACACTAATGTACTCATTACAACCCTGATTATATATCTTTAATAAGTTAAATGAAAGTTAATAAACTTGAGAATAAACGGTCTAATGGATATTCCACCTTACACATGTGGGCTGCTATGTCTATATCTATATTGAGACCCAGAGGATGTAAACATTTAATTATATGTATCCAAAAAGTCTCCAATTTCCTGAATTTAAGCAATATATTCTTCTCTGTAGGAGAAACACAATCTATGATTTGAACTTTCAAACCAGAGGGGTCACTCCCATGACATTCTAGAAAATGTTTAGAAACACTATGGCCTAGATTTGGAGTTTGGCGTTAGCCGTGAAAACCAGCGTTAGAGGCTCCTAACGCTGGTTTTAGGCTAACTCCGGTATTTGGAGTCACTCAAAATAGGGTCTAACGCTCACTTTTCAGCCGCGACTTTTCCATACCGCAGATCCCCTTACGTAAATTGCGTATCCTATCTTTTCAATGGGATTTTTCTAACTCCGGTATTTAGAGTCGTGTCTGAAGTGAGCGTTAGAAATCTAACGACAAAACTCCAGCCGCAGGAAAAAAGTCAGTAGTTAAGAGCTTTCTGGGCTAACGCCGGTTCATAAAGCTCTTAACTACTGTACTCTAAAGTACACTAACACCCATAAACTACCTATGTACCCCTAAACCGAGGTCCCCCCACATCGCCGCCACTCGATTAAATTTTTTTAACCCCTAATCTGCCGACCGCCACCTACGTTATACTTATGTACCCCTAATCTGCTGCCCCTAACACCGCCGACCCCTGTATTATATTTATTAACCCCTAACCTGCCCCCCACAACATCGCCGCCAGCTACCTACAATAATTAACCCCTAATCTGCCGACCGCAAAGCGCCGCCACCTACATTATAGCTATGTACCCCTAATCTGCTGCCCCTAACACCGCCGACCCCTATATTATATGTATTAACCCCTAATCTGCCCCCCACAACGTCGCCTCCACCTGCCTACACTTATTAACCCCTAATCTGCCGAGCGGACTGCACCGCTACTATAATAAAGTTATTAACCCCTAATCCGCCTCACTAACCCTATAATAAATAGTATTAACCCCTAATCTGCCCTCCCTAACATCGCCGACACCTAACTTCAATTATTAACCCCTAATCTGCCGACCGGAGCTCACCGCTATTCTAATAAATGTATTAACCCCTAAAGCTAAGTCTAACCCTAACACCAACACCCCCCTAACTTAAATATAATTTTAATCTAACAAAATTAATTAACTCTTATTAAATAAATTATTCCTATTTAAAGCTAAATACTTACCTGTAAAATAAACCCTAATATAGCTACAATATAAATTATAATTACATTGTAGCTATTTTAGGATTAATATTTATTTTACAGGCAACTTTGTAATTATTTTAACCAGGTACAATAGCTATTAAATAGTTAAGAACTATGTAATAGCTACCTAGTTAAAATAATTACAAAATTACCTGTAAAATAAATCCTAACCTAAGTTACAATTAAACCTAACACTATACTATCATTAAAGTAATTAAATAAAATATCTACAATTACCTACAATTAAACCTAACACTACACTATCAATAAATAAATTATCTACAATTCCTACAAATAACTACAATGAAATAAACTAACTAAAGTACAAAAAATAAAAAAGAACTAAGTTACAAAAAATAAAAAAATATTTACAAACATAAGAAAAATATTACAACAATTTTAAACTAATTACACCTACTCTAAGCCCCCTAATAAAATAACAAAGACCCCCAAAATAAAAAATGCCCTACCCTATTCTAAATTACTAAAGTTCAAAGCTCTTTTACCTTACCAGCCCTGAACAGGGCCCTTTGCGGGGCATGCCCCAAGAAGTTCAGCTCTTTTGCCTGTAAAAAAAACATACAATACCCCCCCCCCAACATTACAACCCACCACCCACATACCCTTAATCTAACCCAAACCCCCCTTAAATAAACCTAACACTAAGCCCCTGAAGATCATCCTACCTTGTCTTCACCTCACCAGGTATCACCGATCCGTCCTGGCTCCAAAATCTTCTTCCAACCCAAGCGGGGGCTGGCGATCCATCATCCGGTGGCTGAAGAGGTCCAGAAGAGGCTCCAAAGTCTTCATCCTATCCGGGAAGAAGAGTAGATCCGGACCGTCAACCATCATCTTCCAAGCGGCATCTTCTATCTTCATCCGATGAGGACCGGCTCCATCCTGAAGACCTCCGACGCGGACCCATCTTCATCCGGCGACGTCCAACTGAAGAATGAAGGTTCCTTTAAGGGACGTCATCCAAGATGGCGTCCCTCGAATTCCGATTGGCTGATAGGATTCTATCAGCCAATCGGAATTAAGGTAGGAATATTCTGATTGGTTGATGGAATCAGCCAATCAGAATCAAGTTCAATCCGATTGGCTGATCCAATCAGCCAATCAGATTGAGCTCGCATTCTATTGGCTGTTCCGATCAGCCAATAGAGGTCTTCAGGATGGAGCCGGTCCTCATCGGATGAAGATAGAAGATGCCGCTTGGAAGATGATGGTTGCCGGTCCGGATCTACTCTTCTTCCAGGATAGGATGAAGACTTTGGAGCCTCTTCTGAACCTCTTCAGCCACCGGATGATGGATCGCCAGCCCCCGCTTGGGTTGGATGAAGATTTTGGAGCCAGGACGGATCGGTGATACCTGGTGAGGTGAAGACAAGGTAGGATGATCTTCAGGGGCTTAGTGTTAGGTTTATTTAAGGGGGGTTTGGGTTAGATTAGGGGTATGTGGGTGGTGGGTTGTAATGTTGGGGGGGGGGTATTGTATGTTTTTTTTACAGGCAAAAGAGCTGAACTTCTTGGGGCATGCCCCGCAAAGGGCCCTGTTCAGGGCTGGTAAGGTAAAAGAGCTTTGAACTTTAGTAATTTAGAATAGGGTAGGGCATTTTTTATTTTGGGGGTCTTTGTTATTTTATTAGGGGGCTTAGAGTAGGTGTAATTAGTTTAAAATTGTTGTAATATTTTTCTTATGTTTGTAAATATTTTTTTACTTTTTGTAACTTAGTTCTTTTTTATTTTTTGTACTTTAGTTAGTTTATTTCATTGTAGTTATTTGTAGGAATTGTACTTAATTTATTTATTGATAGTGTAGTGTTAGGTTTAATTGTAGGTAATTGTAGATATTTTATTTAATTAATTTAATGATAGTATAGTGTTAGGTTTAATTGTAACTTAGGTTAGGATTTATTTTACAGGTAATTTTGTAATTATTTTAACTAGGTAGCTATTAAATAGTTCTTAACTATTTAATAGCTATTGTACCTGGTTAAAATAATTACAAAGTTGCCTGTAAAATAAATATTAATCCTAAAATAGCTGCAATGTAATTATAATTTATATTGTAGCTATATTAGGATTTATTTTACAGGTAAGTATTTAGCTTTAAATAGGAATAATTTATTTAATAAGAGTTAATTAATTTCGTTAGATTAAAATTATATTTAATTTAGGGGGGTGTTAGTGTTAGGGTTAGACTTAGCTTTAGGGGTTAATACATTTATTAGAATAGCAGTGAGCTCCGGTCGGCAGATTAGGGGTTAATAATTGAAGTTAGGTGTCGGCGATGTTAGGGAGGGCAGATTAGGGGTTAATACTATTTATTATAGGGTTAGTGAGGCGGATTAGGGGTTAATAACTTTATTATAGTAGCGGTGCAGTCCGCTCGGCAGATTAGGGGTTAATAAGTGTAGGCAGGTGGGGGCGACGTTGTGGGCGGCATATTAGGGGTTAATAAATATAATATAGGGGTCGGCGGTGTTAGGGGCAGCAGATTAGGGGTACATAAGGATAATGTAAGTAGCGGCGGTTTACGGAGCGGCAGATTAGGGGTTAAAAATAAAATGCAGGTGTCAGCGATAGCGGGGGCGGCAGATTAGGGGTTAATAAGTGTAAGGTTAGGGGTGTTTAGACTCGGGGTACATGTTAGGGTGTTAGGTGCAGACTTAGGAGGTGTTTCCGCATAGCAAACAATGGGGCTGCGTTAAGAGCTGAACGCGGCTTTTTTGCAGGTGTTAGGTTTTTTTTCAGCTCAAACAGCCCCATTGTTTCCAATGGGGGAATCGTGCACGAGCACGTTTTTGAGGCTGGCCGCTTGCGTAAGCAACTCTGGTATCGAGAGTTGACGCTGCGTTAAAAATGCTCTACGCTCCTTTTTTGGAGCCTAACGCAGCCTTTATGTGGACTCTCAATACCAGAGTTATTTTTATGGTGCGGCCAGAAAAAAGCCGGCGTTAGCTACGCGGGTCTTTACCGACAAAACTCCAAATCTAGGCCTATGTTTGCCATACTTCTCTTTAATATTATATGTGTGCTCATAAAATCTTCTTTTCATTTTACTTTTTGTACGGCCCACATAGAATAAGCCATACCTACATTCCAACAAGTACACAACAAATGTCGAAGTACAGTTGCTTCTAATTTTGATATTGAACTCCTATGTATGATCAGCATTATTGAATTTAGGTACTTTATTAATATGACTGCACATGCCACACTGTGATTTATCACACTTCATGGTACCTTTCCATTCAGACAACCAATTGCCTATTTGTTTCTCTTTGTTAGTAGTAACTTTTCTCAATTTGCTAGGAGCTAATATGTTTTTGAGGTTTTGCCCTCTTTTAAAAGTAATATATGGTTTACTCCCCACATGAGCTCCCAAAATCTGGTCTGCTAGTAGAATAGGCCAATAACTGTTTAAAATATGTTTAATCTTATTGGACCCTTCAATAAAAGTGGTTATAAATCTTACAGGGGGGATGTCCTGACTACTTTGTGCTAATATTGGGACGTTATCCTGAGCTGTTTTCTTTCTAATGACACAGTGAGTACACGGATCATCATCAATTACTGTTGGGAATATCATTCCTGGCCAGCAGGAGGAGGCAAAGAGCACCACAGCAAAGCTGTTAAATATCACTCCCGTACCCACAATCCCCCAGTCATTCTCTTTGCCTGTAGTGCAAGGAGGAGGTAAAGTTTAGGTGTCTGATGAGAAGTTTTCTTCAATCAAGATTTTTTTTTTTTTAGCAGAGTAAGCTTACTCTGTTCTTTTCTGGGTTTAGCCTAGTCCACATCAGTCTCTTCAGTAGGGCAGTGGTGGCTTTTGAGCACTTGAGAACTTGTGAGGTACAATCCTCACTGCGTTTCCTCAAGAATCTGTTGTGCTAACTAGAAAACCTGAGTAGGTTTACTCAGTTTTTCTCTCTTCACAGGTCCATGTGAGGTGCTGCACCCTCTCAAACCAGGTGAGCTGTCCTGCTGCCAGACAGCACTTTCAGGTAAGTGCCATTTTAATTTTCTTTTGCAAGGAGATTGCTGGCACTTGTTACAGCTAAAAGCTGTCTTATTTAAACCTTCATGTTTGGGGTTTCTTTTAGGCAGTTTGGGCATTGAGACTGTGAGGTTTATGGTGGCTCAGTGTGTTATAGTAGTTTTTATACTTTAACTTTTGGACCATGAGCCACCATTATCCTAGGCAAATGCTGTTCAGGTGTTTCTTGTTGCAGATATGCTGCAGCTTTCTCCTCAAGCGTCCCAACTGTTTTAGTCTCTACATACAGTGCCCTGTGTTTCCTCTTGCAATCCTGTATGATTTTCTCTACAAGACATTGTTTCCCAGGTATCCCTTGTGGTATCTGAGGCCTTGTCAGCTTTCCCCATGTTGCAGGGAAGGCGTTAAAGGAAATTTAAGGAAACAGTTAGTAAGGTTTCTGATCAAGTTCTGGCTATCCAGAGTGTCCCTTCTCATAAGCCTGAGGAAGAAGACATGTCAGTAGCATCTGAGGGGGAAATCTCAGACTCAGACAGTGTAATTCCTTCTTCTGATGCTGAAGTGGTATCCTTCAGATTTAAGATAGAACACCTTCGCTTATTACTTAAGGAGGTTTTGGTTACTTTGGACGACTCCGACACAACTATCGTAGTCAATCCTAAAAAGTCTAGTCTTGTCTGTGAAATACCAGTTGGTGCCAACTCTATCTGCAGGTCCCAATAGTGCCATTGCAGTGGCACCTTATCTGGATGACATTCTGGTTCAGACGCCATCTTTTCAACAAGCAGAATATCCTACAGAGATCTTGTTGTCTTTTCTTCAATCCCATGGATGGAAGGTGAATCGGGAAAAAAGTTCTCTGGTTCCAGCTACAAGGGTCGTATTTTTGGGGACCATAATAGACTCCCTGTTAATGAAGATTTTTCCGTCAGTGGCTCAATGTATGGAGGCAATTGGTTTGCTCGTGGCTTCCATGGACATCATTCCGTTTGCTCGGTTCCATCTCAGACCTCTACAGTTATGCATGCTCAGACAATAGAACAGGGACTATACAGACCTGTCTCCATGTGTAGATCTAAATCAGGCATCAATAGACTCTCTTCCGTGGTGGCTTTCTCAGGATCATCTCTCCCAGGGTACTTGCTTCCGCAGACCCTCCTGGGTGATTGTGACCAAGGATGCCAGCCTTCTAGGTGGGGGAGCAGTATTGGGCTCATTGAAGGCTCAGGGCTTATGGACCCAGGAGGAGTCAGTCCCGCCCATAAACATCTTGGAGCTGAGAGCAATCTTCAATGCTCTTCTGGCCTGGCCTCAGTTAGCCTTAGCCCGGTTTATCAGATTCCAGTTGGACAACATAACCTCAGTGGCATACATCAACCACCAGGGGAAAACTTGGAGTTTCTTGGCCATGACAAAGGTGGCCTGAATTATTCAGTGGGCAGAGACCCACAACTGCTGTCTTTCTGTGATCCACATCCCAGGAGTGGACAATTGGGAAGCAGATTTTCTGAGCAGACAGACTTTTCATCCAGGGAGTGGGAACTTCATTCATATGTGTTTTACAGCTTGACCCTCAAGTGGGGGCAGCCGGAGTTTCATGGCTTCTCATCAGAATGCCAAACTTCTGAGATACAGCTCGAGGTCAAGAGATTCACAGGTATTTCTGATCGATGCTCTGCCAGTTCCTTGTATCTTCAATCTAGCATACCTGTTTCCTCCGTTCGCTCTCTTTTCAAGAGTCATTGCTCAAATCAAGCAGGAGAAGGTGTCTGTAATTCTCATAGCCCTAGCGTGGCCTTGCAGGACTTGGTATGCAGACATAGTGGAAATGTCATCCTTTTCACCTTGGAGACTGTCTCTGAAGGAAGGACCTTCTACTTCAGGGTCCCTTCCTTCATCCAAATCTCGTTTCTCTGAAGCTAACTGCTTGGAGATTAAAAACTTAGGCCTAGATTTAGAGTTTTGTCGGTAAAGACCCGCGTAGCTAACGCAGCTTTTTTTCCTACCGCTGCTTACAAACAACGCTGGAATTAAGAGTTGTCTGAGGGGCTGCGTTAGGCTCCAAAAAGGGTGCGTTGAGCCGAATTTACCGTCACTTCAACCCTCAATAACAGCGTTGCTTACGGTAGCGGTAAGATGGCAAAACGTGCTCGTGCACGATCTCCCCATAGGAAACAATGGGGCAGTTTGGTATGAAAAAAAACCTGCAAAAAAGCAGCGTTAAGCTCCCAACACAGCCCCATTGTTTCCTATGAGTAAACACTCTCTAAGTCTGCACCTAACACCCTAACATGAACCCCGAGTCTAAACACCCCTAACCTTACACTTATTAACCCCTAATCTGCTGCCCCCGCTAAAGCTGACACCTGCATTTTATTATTAACCCCTAATCTTCGGCTCCAGACACCGCCGCCACCTACATTATCCCTATGAACTCCTAATCTGCTGCCCCTTACATCGCCGACACCTACATAATATTTATTAACCCCTAATCTGCCCCCCCAACATTGCCGTTACCTAACTACACTTATTAACCCCTAATCTGCCGACCGGACCTCGCCGCCACTATAATAAATGTATTAACCCCTAAACTGCCGCACTCCCGCCTCGCAAACACTATAATAAATAGTATTAACCCCTAATCTGCCCTCCCTAACATCGCCGCCACCTAACTTCAAGTATTAACCCCTAATCTGCCGACCGGACCTCGCCGCTACTATAATAAATGTATTAACCCCTAAAGCTAAATCTAACCCTAACCCTAACACCCCCCTAAATTAAATATAATTTTAATCTAACAAAATAAATTAAATCTTATTAACTAAAGTATTCCTATTTAAAACTAAATACTTACCTGTAAAATAAACCCTAATATAGCTACAATATAACGAATAATTATATTGTAGCTATTTTAGGATTTATATTTATTTTACAGGCAACTTTGTATTTATTTTAACTAGGTACAATAGCTATTAAGTAGTTATTTACTATTTAATAGCTACCTAGTTAAAATAATTACAAAATTACCTGTAAAATAAATCCTAACCTAAGTTACAATTAAACCTAACACTACACTATCAATAAATTAATTAAATAAATTACCTACAATTACATACAATTAAATAAAATAAACTAAATTACAAAAACAAACAAACACTAAATTACAAAAAATTAAAAAAGATTACAAGAATATTAGGCTAATTACACCTACTCTAAGCCCCCTAATAAAATAAAAAAGCCCCCCAAAATAATAAAGGTCTCTACCCTATTCTAAATGAAAAAGTAATCAGCTCTTTTACCAGCCCTTAAAAGGGCTTTTTGCTGGGCATGCCCCAAAGTAATCAGCTCTTTTGCCTGTAAAAAAAAAATACAACCCCCCAACATTAAAACCCACCACCCACATACCCCTACTCTAACCCAAACCCCCCTTAAATAAACCTAACACTACCCCCCTGAAGATCTCCCTTCCTTGAGTCGTCTTCACCCAGCCGGGCCGAAGTCTTCATCCAATGGGGCAGAAGAGGACATCCAGACCGGCAGAAGTCTTCATCCTATCCGGGCAGAAGAGGACATCCGGACCGGCAGACATCTTCATCCAAGCGGCATCTTCTATCTTCATCCATCCGGAGTGGAGCGGAGCGGAGCCATCTTCTTTCCAGCCGACGCGGATCCGCCTACTCGCCGAATGAAGGTTCCTTTAAATGACGTCATCTAGGATGGCGTCCCTCAAATTCCGATTGGCTGATAGGATTCTATCAGCCAATCAGAATTAAGGTAGGAAAAATCTGATTGGCTGATTGAATCAGCCAATCAGATTCAAGTTCAATGATCCAATCAGCCAAGCAGATTGAGCTTGCATTCTATTGGCTGTTCCGGATCGTTTTGTCAAGCCTTGGTTAGAATTCGGCCTGTGTTTAAACCTGTTACTCCTCCATGGAGTCTTAACCTTGTTCTTAAAGATTTACAACAGCAGATTTGTTTCTTGTTGCTATTTCCTCTGCTCGGAGAGTTTTTGAACTCTCTGCTTTACAGTGTGATTCCCCTTATCTTATATTTCACTCTGATAAGGTGGTTCTGCGTACTAAGTTTGGTTTCCTGCCCAAGGTTGTTTCGGTCAAGAATATTAATCAGGAAAACGTATCTCCTTTGTGTCCTAATCCTTCTTCTCACAAAGAACGCTTGTTGCATAATCTGGATGTTGTGCGAGTGCTAAAATTTAATTTGCAGGCAACTAAGGACTTTCATCAGTCTTCTGCACTGTTTGTTTGCTTTTCTGGGAAACGCAAGGGTCAGAAAGCTATGGGTACTTCATTTTCCCTTTGGCTGAAAAGCGTTATTCACTTGGCATATGAGACTGCTGGACAGCAACCTCCTGAGAAAATCACAGCTTATTCCACAAGGGCTGTTTCTTCTTCCTGTGCCTTCAAAAATGAAGCTTCTGTGGAATAGATTTGCAAGGCTGCAACTTGGTCATCTTTGCACACTTTTTCCAAATTCTATAAATTTGGTACTTTTGCCTCTGCTGAGGCTTCTTTTGGGAGAAAGGTTCTTCAAGCAGTGGTGCCTTCTGCTTAGGTTCCTGTCTTGTCCCTCCCATATCATCTGTGTCCTCTGGTTTGGGTATTGGTTCCCAATAGTAGTTGATGATGATCCGTGGACTCACCGTGTCATTAGAAAGAAAACAAAATTTATGCTTACCTGATAAATTTATTTATTTCTTGACACAGTGAGTCCACGGCCCGCCCTGTATTTTTTATATAAACCTCAGGCACCTCTGCACCTTGTGTTACTTCCTTTCTCTCCTTTCCCTTTGGTCGAATGACTGGGGGATTGTGGGTAGGGGAGTGATATTTAACAGCTTTGCTGTGGTGCTCTTTGCCTCCTCCTGCTGGCCAGGAGTGATATTCTCAACAGTAATTGATGATCCGTGGACTCACCGTGTCAAGAAATAAATAAATTTATCAGGTAAGCATAAATTTTGTTTTTTGTTGTTATATGTTTGGATCATCACATATTCTATAGACTGATACTGTTTATAAGTGCAGTCTGATAAGTTTGAGCAAACCTTAGCACAAATTATTTCTCTGTGTTTTTGTTTCTGGAAATTCCATTAGACTTATTGAATTTGAACTAAGACTCTTATTATAATATTGGGATATATTTGCTAGTTGTTTTTAAGTTAGTAATCCATATTTTGGAATTGGATAAGGTTGCTGGCTAACTACAAATTGTTCTTGTAAAATGTAATTGTAATATTTGATATTTAATTCACTTTGAGTTAAGGTTAATTTATAGAAATATTGTGTCCATTCACGGGATAACAGACAATATCAATTGAATAGTAATTAATCTAAATATCTCTATAGCCTGGTTTATTCTTTAATATTGTATTAATCAATTGCTAAATACATAATATATGCAGTGTATATATATATATATATATATATATATATATATATATATATATATATATATATATATATATATAAAAGTTATATTCAGTTACTACAAAAATGTAATCAATGTGTTCATAGAGATTAACTGGTCAGAATTTAGGAATTAATTTATTTTGAGATTAATTATTAATATTTATAATAATTTTGTCGTCATAATTTCTAGATCTCAATACCATTTTGGAATACAATACAGAGATTATTTAATGTTTCACTGGAGTGTATTGATCAGATTCTACTATATTAGTAGGTATTGGAGGTATTGCTGATGATAATTTTATGATTGATTATTAATATTCATAATTCCATTCATCAAAATATTGTTACATTAAATATATAACAAAGTTCATTTTGAACTCTTACTATTCTGCCCTTAATCTTTACAAGCAACATTAATTCTCTACTCTTATCTCTACACTTTTTTTAAACCCAAAACGTCTGTTCTCCAGTTTCAAAACTCTTCTCCACCCACCCCCACATCCTAATACAACATCTCTGTCAGTTTAAGATTTTGCCAGCCACTTCATTAACAAAATTGACTCCATCAGAAACAAAATCAACTCTCAACATACTTCCAGTCTCTCACCCCTCAAAAGCTTGCAATCAACCAAAACCCACATAGCCATAAATTTAGCTTTTTGCCCCTTTTACTGAGGAAGAAGTTTCTGCACTTATTCTGTGCTCTCACCTCACTACCTGTCCCCTCGACCCCATTCCCTCACAGCTACTCCCCTCCCTCTCTTCTACCCCTACCCCTATACTAACACACATTTTCAACCTCTCCCTCAGTACTGGTATATTTCCCTCATCTCTAAAACATGCACTGGTCACACCTATCCTCAAAAAACTTTCTCTTGATCCAATCTCCCCATCCAACTACCGCCATATTTCCCTATTCCCTGTTATCTCAAAGCATCTTGAAAAGCTAGTATATGCACACCTATCCCATTTCCTTACATTAAACTCCCTACTTGACCCATTGCAATCTGGGTTTTTCCCCATCAGTCCACAGAGACAGCAATTGTTAAGGTTACCAACAACCTACTTACAGCAAAATCCAAAGCCACTTCTCTCTTCTTAGCCTCCTTGATCTATCTGCAGCCTTTGATACTGTTGACCACCCTCTTTTTCTCCAAACCCTACAATCCATAGGCATTTGTGACACACCCCTCTTGTGGTTCTCTTCCTACCTGTATAACCATATCTTTAGTGTTGCCTTCTCTGGGGCTTCCTCTGCCCCGTTAACACTTTCTGTTGGGGTACCGCAAGGCTCTGTCCTCTTCTCTTCTCAATCTACACATCCTCATTAGGTTACCTAATAAAGTCCCACGGGTTTCAATATCATTTGTATGCCGATGACACCCTAATCTACCTCTCTGCACCAGACCTATCTCCTTCCTTGCTAACCCGTGTCACTAACTGTCTTTCTCATATCTCTTCCTGGATGTCCTCTCACTACCTTAGGCTAAATCTCTCCAAAACTGAGCTCCTTATTTTCCCCCTTCTTCCAAAATCTCCACCCCCCATTTCTCTATAACTGTCGACAACTCCATCATGCCTGATGTCTTGGGGTCACATTTGACTCAGATCTTTCTTTCACTCCTCACATTCAGTCCTTGGCTAAATCCTGCTGCTACCACCTTAAAAACATCTCTAAAATTAGACATTTCCTTACACAAGACACAACCAAGAATTTAATCCACTCTCTCATCCTTTCCTGCCTCGACTACTGCAACTCCGTCCTCTCTGGTCTCCCTAGCTGCTGCCTAGCTCCTTTACAATCCATAATGAATGCCTCTGCCAGGCTCATCTTTCTTACACGTCGCTCTTCATCTGCACCTCTCTGCCAATGTCTTTACTGGCTTCCTCTTGCCTCTAGGATTAAATACAACATTCTGACTCTGACATTCAAGGCCCTCAACTGCACTGCTCCCCCCTTTATCTCAGACCTTGTCTCCAGATACTCTCCCTCCCGTCCCCTTCGCTCTGCTCATGACCTCCTACTCTCCTCCTCTCTTGTTGCCTCCCCACATTCCCGTTTACAGGACTTCTCCAGACTAGCTCCTCTCTTGTGGAACTCTCTTCAAGACTCTCCCCTATTTTTGAAAGCTTCAAGTGCTCCCTAAAGACTCTACTGTTCAGGGACGCATACAACCTACACTAATCTTTCCTTATACTAGTTCCTCTCCTCCATTGCTATCCCCTTGAAACCCTTAGCATGTAAGCTTAAGAGCCCAACTGTTTACAGATCACCTTCATAAGAGCTGACTACAACAGTGCGACTCTCGGCAGGGCCCTCTACCCATTTGATCCCTATAAATCTTACCTTGTATACCGCCTATGTTTATAGCACTGCAGAATCTGTTGGCACTCTACAAATAACCAATACTAATAATAATTGCTCGCTCCACTCATAATATGGCCAATTATTGTTTATAACTTTGCTTATTAAAAGTTTAACTAATAATGTATTTTTTCTATACTCATGATTAATAAACTGCAAAACAGCTTAGCACAGGGATGGAAAGGTAAAGTTTTAATAATACATTCCCTATTGCTTAAAATGCCTTTGAAAACCAGTATAGATCATGAGGTTGTATAGTTAATTTTTATTTTGCTTTGAAATGGTGTTAGTTTCAGGAAAGTCTTAGGTAAACTTTATGTAATTCCATGTAAGTCACTGGATGTATGGTTCTATACTTGTGACTATCTTTACTATGAATTTAACAGGGTTCAATGAACTGCAGACAGTTTGCATGAGAATACAGCATCACTATATCACTTTCATTTTCACAGGATGACACCTGACCAATAACCTTAGAACACAATAAAGAGTGGTATGACATTTTTTTCCATGAAGACTAAGGTTTTCCAATTAAAAAAATCTTGTTTTCCAATAGCTATTTATTCAGTTTGGGAACATTAAATTAAGTTTTAAAAGATTCAAAAATGCATTGGCTTGAAATTGAATTTTCAGTGACTGAGCCATAAACGCAAAACAAATGTGTTTTTAATTAAAGTTCAAAGTTTTATTTGCGGCACAAAACATTGTTGGCTCTGGTTTAAAAACAAACCCAAAGGGGAGTAATTACCATATACATCAAGGGGCCACATATTCAAGGTCCTGGCGCAACAAACTTGGTGGAGTCATTTGATTCAAGAGTCGATGCAGAATTCTGCGCCGAATCCAAGGTCAGGGCAGACGGCAATCTAACATCAGGGTCATCGCTGTAGGGTAAAGCATAATTCCTTCATTAAGCAATTTAAATGAAATAGGTTTGTACAGGCTATATTTAAAGTGATGGTAAATTATAATAGAATAAAACTATTACAAACTATAAGTGTACAAGAAGTGAATTGCTTGTTTAAAAAAAAACAAAACATAAAAGTTTTGTTTTTTTTAAAATATATAATTAGTTCTGCTCCATAATCCTTTCATTTCTCCACCACCTTTCATTTGGCTTTCTGTCTTGTAGTGACATTTATAGAGCAGTCCCTCTCACTCCACACCTATTTCTCAATGCATGATCTAGAGGGGTCTTGACCTCGTGCATGCTCAGAACGTCTTTCCATCATTGTATTGCTCATGCGTTTAAGATATAGAACAGGACATCATAGAGAATAGAGAGCAATATGGCCATGAAGATGATTGGTTTCCATAAGGAAATGTCATGTTGAAAAATAAAATGTCTTGCATGGAGTGGCAATAGCGAACCTGTAAGTAAGTAAATGTTTTATTTTTAATAAACTTTGAGACATATTACTTATATATGGAAAATCAGTTTATATTATAAATGCTTAGATAGATATATTAGACCTAAGATGAAGCTAAGTTCCAAATCACTGGCGAAGGTCAGCTTTACACTTCTTAAAGGAAAAGGAACATACAACGCACACAGGCTTTGAAGGTGAAGGAGACCATAACCTCTCACCTTAGGACTGCTGCTAGTGGGAGTTCTCAGGATAGGCAAATCTTCCTTCTGTGATCTAAGAAGAGGTTATGAAACCCTTATATTGAAAAAGAACCCAAAAAGATTCCTTAGAGTAATTTCTTTAAATTGAGTTCCTCAACACCAGGCTACAAGGGTAGTTCCTTCCAATACAAGACTTTAAACAAATGATAAACATAACCTTTCTAGTGAATGAGATATTGTTTTAATGCTATTATATTCTGCTTGGCCATTGTCATGGAATTCTTGAGTAGAAAAATTGCATGGTGGTTTAATGCATGTGAACATAGCTATTGTGCATACGTATCCTTATTAATTTATATTAATGTATTATGAACATCAGAGGTTAAATACATTGGGCAAGATTACAAGTGGAGAGCTAAATATCCATGTATGCAAGCGATATTAGTGCTCCACTTTGTAATACCAATGCACTCTAATGTGAGTTGGTATTACAAGTTAAGTGCAATGTGCATTGCTAGGATGCATTGCGCTCACAAAGAAATTTAACAAAACAGGAGTAAAAGCAGCCACATAACACTCAAATATATAGAGGAACCAAAGCCCGAAAGGCACCTAGAGCACCTAGAATATTATGACAAAGGGTTCTGCTTCAGGCATTGCAGAATGCAGAGGTTATAGAGAGGTAGTGAATAACATTTCTATGTCCCCTTGATTTTATATCCTACATAATAATGTTCAGTCTCTGAGCTCCGGTTATTAGGCTGTGAATGCACTTTCAGAACCCCAGCATTTCAGGCTGGTGCAAGTGGGCCCAAAATGCTACCTTAGTATCTGTGGGCTTATGACCGTTATTACTCAACCTTTCTGTCCCTTAAAGTGTGGCAGATTTCAATCATCCCGTTCTGAGCATTGCACAAGCCATAATAAATGTGAGCTCACCCCAAGGTTCGTCTGCCTGGCACTTTATAAATATATTAAATATATAAAAAAAAATAACATGATATTTAAAAGGCTTCCAGATTTTTACTTTTATCCTCAGTTCTTATTGACAGCCTAATTTCTATTTGACTAAAAGCTTCAACATAGTTAACTTTGTCCACGCCCTCCCTTACTGTACTCTAAATCCTCCTAACTTCAGACCATCTCCACTGACTCACTCCCTCTTCCTTCCTCTTTACTCACTCATCAATCCGTCTCCCACCCCTTCTGTCAAGTGTATGGCTTTGTATATATGTAGCATGATGTGCTGTAAGTAGAGTTGCCACCTCAGCCATGCTTTCCTGGACACTTATGAGTTATACATGCTGCACAGCTTCACAGGCTCCAAGCAGCATAACCTTATCATGCACAAAGACACTGTATTGGCTCCCTAACTTCCTTCCCACTTATGCTGCAATTGTGCAAAAGCATTGGTTGCATGCAGGTAGGCAGGCTTAGTAAGGTCAGTGGCCAGGCTAGTAGGTTGATATGTTGATCAATAATGTTACTATTGGGGGGTGTCGTATTCTCGGACCTAGGCAGCACAATGGCTGTGTTTGAAAACAGTTTTATAGTGTATTAAAATTATTTCTGACAAACAAATTCCTACATCTCCTGCAAATATAATACTGCCCATTTACATGTTTTATACAGGCTACAATAATGCATCACATTTTAATAATGTTGTTCCCCTCTTCCGTTCCCTGCTTGTTTTTTCATCTGTGTATTAGAAAGGTCTGTGAAGTAATTTGGAAATTTGGGGAAAAAAACAAGAACTCAAACATAAAAGTGTACATTTCACAGTAACTGCCAAATGAAAGAGGTTTTAGTGTGTGTCACACTGAGCCTGTCTGCTTTTGTGCAGGTGTGAGGATACGCTCAGGTGAACTTGAACACGAGTGCCTTTGAAGTGGAAGGTCATTCATCATTTTGGGAACCTCCTTCCGCTCGAAAAAGAGTTCTGAAGACCCAGGCACACCCACAGCTGTATTCATTTGGTGCTGGTCTTGCTGATATACTAACACGCATCATTCATGCTTCTCAACATCGCTGCTAAATAGCAATTGTTTGGGCTTCTCAATACGCCTACTACAGTGCTTTGATATGATTATAGCTGCTCTGTGGGAGGTATTTATTGTATTTAATCTTCTTTCTATTGAGCTTCTTGATGCATGAATGATTAGTGGAGACATTGCTAATGAATGTTATAGTGTGTGTACACACCAATTCAGCCATGAGAGAAAAGCAACCTCCTTTTTTCCTCTGCATAAAATATACCACAACAAAGAAATACTTGCATAATATAAATTTAAAGAAACATGAAAGCAAAAAAGGTCTTTCATGATTCAGATAGAGCATGCAATTTTAAACAACTTTCCAATTTACTTATAAGAGCCACAAAAATTATTGTATAGCCAATTAGCACATCTTAGCAAAAATCACTGCTTGCTTTTGCCCAGAAGTTTCCTGAATACATTGTTACCAATGCACCAGAGAACTCTGGGTAAGATATGGAAGGAAATTCCATATGCATCTCATGCTTTTTGCTTCAAGTACTGTGTTTAGCCACAGAAATCCCCTTATGGAGTAGGTGCAGCAAAATCAAAACAACTTCTGGGCAGCTGTTTCACGCTCATTAGCTGCTAAGTGAAGCTCATTTCCAGGGCAAAAGCAATATTTGCTTGTTATGGTGGAGATAAAAGTATCAAATTAAAATCTTCCATTTCATTATCAAATATGGTTCATTCTTCTGGTATCCTTTGTTAAAAGAGCAGCAATGCACTTTTGGGAGCTAGCTAAACACATCAGGTGAGCCAATGACAAGAGGTATATATGTGCAGCCACCAGCTGATTCTAGTTGCTGCTCCTGAGCCTACCTAGGAATGCTTTTCAACAAAGGATACCAAAAGAAATAAGCAAATTAGATCAAATAAGTAAATTGGAAAGTTGCTTAAAATTGCATTGAATCTTGAAAGAAAAATGTTCACTTTACTGTCCATTTAATGTTTTTATTTATACCGTTTTTGTTTTTTTAAAAGTTTTTTTATTGAGGTAAAATTTGGCATACAAACTTACGGCTAGATTACGAGTTTTGCGTTGTGAGTGAAAAAGCTTCATAACGCTGCTTTTTCCCTACCGCTGGTATTACGAGTTTTGCAGGTATAGCTGTACCGCACACTTTTTTGGCCGTAACGCAACGTAACGTAACATTCAAAAAGTCCTTTTTCAATGGGACTTCCATAGCACCGGTATTACGAGTGTTGACTGGGAGACCAAAAAGTGAACGGTACACCCCATACCGACAAGATTCGGTATGGCCATCTAAAGTCAGTAGTTATGAGTTTTATGTTACAAATCTGTAGCATAAAACTCATAACTAAAGTGTTACAAAGTACACTAACACCCATAAACTACCTATTAACCCCTAAACTGAGGCCCTCCCGCATCGCAAACACTAAAATAAAATTATTAACCCCTAATCTGCCGCTCCACACATTGATTCCTATGGGGAAATACATTTTATGTTTACACCTAACACCCAAACATGAACCCCGAGTCTAAACACCCCTAATCTTACACTTATTAACCCCTAATATGCCACCCCGACATCGCCGACACCTACATTATTCTTATCTGCCGCTCCGGACACCGCCACCACCTACATTATACTTATGAACCCCTAATCTGCTGCCCCCAACATCGCCGACACCTACATTATATTTATTAACCCCTAATCTCCGTCCCCCAAATGTCGCCGCAACCTAACTACACTTATTGACCCCTAATCTGCCGCCCCAACGTCGCCGCCACTATAATAAACATATTAACCCCTAAACTGCCACACTCCCGCATTGCAAACATTAGTTTAATATTATTAACCCCTAATCTGCTGCCCCCGTCACCGCCACTATACTAAAGTTATTAACCCCTAAACCTAACCCTAACACCCCTAACTTTAACATAATTAAAATAAATCTAAATAAAAATTACTATCATTAACTAAATAATTCCTATTTAAAACTTTATTTTTATTTCACAGCTAAGTTTGTATTTATTTTAACTAGGTAGACTAGTTAGTAAATAGTTATTAACTAATTACTAACTATCTAGTTAAAATAAATACAAATTTACCTTTAAAATAAAACCTAACCTGTCTTACACTAACACCTAACATTACACTACAATTAAATAAATAACATTAATTAAATACATTGCCCCAAAAGAAATCAGCTCTTTTACCTGTAAAAAAAAATACAAACAACCCCCTAACAGTAAAACCCCCAACCCACACAACCAAACCCCCCAAATAAAATCCTATCTAAAAAACCTAAGATCCCGATTGCCCTGAAAAGGGCATTTGGATGGGAATTGCCCTTAAAAGGGCATTTAGCTCTTTTCCATTGCCCAAAGTCCCTAATCTAAAAATAAACCCACCCAATAAACCCTTAAAAAAACCTAACACTAACCCCCGAAGATCCACTTACAGTTTTTGAAAACCAGACATCCATCCTCATCAAGCCGGGAGAAGTCTTAATCCAAGCGGGCAGAAGTCCTCAACGAAGCCGGGATAAGTCCTCATCCAAGCGGCAAGAAGTGGTCCTCCAGGCAGGCAGAATTCTTTATCCAGACGGCATCTTCTATCTTCATCCTTGCGACGCAGATTGGCTCCATCTTCAAGACATCCGGCGCGGAGCATCCTCTTCTTTCAACGGCTACTGAAAAGGTTTTTTTAAGGGATGTCATCCAAGATGGCGTACCTTGAATTCCAATTGGCTGATAGAATTCTATCAGCCAATCGGAATTAAAGCTGAAATAATCCTATTGGCTGATCCAATCAGCCAATAGGATTGAGCTGGCATTCTATTGGCTAATTGGAACAGCCAATAGAATTTTTTCAACTTTAATTCCGATTGGCTGATAGAATTCTATCAGCCAATCGGAATTCAAGGGACGCCATATTGGATGACGTCCCTTAAAGGAACCTTCATTCTTCAGTAGCCGGCAAAAGAAGAGGATGCTCCGCGCCGGATGTCTTGAAGATGGAGCCGCTCCGCGTCGGAAGGATGAAGATAGAAGATGCAGTCTAGATGAAGACTTCTGCCCGCCTGGAGGTCTACTTCTTGCCGCTTAGATGAAGACTTCTCCCAGCTTCGTTGAGGACTTCTGCCCGCTTGGATGACGACTTCTCCCGGCTTGATGAGGATGGATGTCCGGTCTTCAAAAACTGTAAGTGGATATTCGGGGGTTAGTGTTAGGTTTTATTAAGGGTTTATTGGGTGGGTTTTATTTTTAGATTAGGGACTTTGGGCAATGGAAAAGAGCTAAATGCCCTTTTAAGGGCAATGCCCATCCAAATGCCCTTTTCAGGGCAATGGGGAGTTTAGGTTTTTTAGATAGGATTTTATTTGGGGGGTTGGTTGTGTGGGTGGTGGGTTTTACTGTTGGGAGGTTGTTTGTATTTTTTTTATAGGTAAAAGAGCTGATTTCTTTGGGGTAATGTCTCGCAAAAGGTCCTTTTAAGGGCTATTGGCAGTTTAGTTTAGGCTAGGGTTTTTTTTTATTTTTGGGGGGATTTTTTATTTTGATAGGGCTGTTAGATTAGGTGTAATTAGTTTAAATATTTATTCATTTCTTTTTTATTTTGTGTAATTTAGTGTTTTTTTTTTATTTAGTTAATAGTATTTATTTAATGTAATTTATGTAATTGTAGTGTAATGTTAGGTGTTAGTGTAAGACAGGTTAGGTTTTATTTATAGGTAAATTGGATTTATTTTAACTAGGTAGTTAGTAAATAGTTAATAACTATTTACTAACTAATCTACATAGTTAAAATAAATACAGACTTAGCTGTGAAATAAAAATAAAACCTAAGATAGCTACAATGTAACTATTCGTTATATTGTAGCTAGGTTAGGTTTTATTTTACAGGTAAGTATTTAGTCTTAAATAGGAATTATTTAGGTATTAATTGTAATTTTTATTTAGATTTATTTTAATTATGTTAAAGTTAGTGGGTGTTAGGGTTACGTTAGGGTTAGACTTAGGGTTAGGTTTAGGGGTAAATAACTTTAGTACAGTGGCGGCGACATTGGGGGTGGCAGATTAGGGGTTAATAAGTGTAGGTAGGTGGCTGGCGATATCGGGGGCGGCAGATTAGGGGTTAATAAGTGTAGGTAGGTGGCGGCGAGATTGGGGGCAGCAGATTAGGGGTTAATAAGTGTAATGTAGGTGGCGGCGATGTTGGGGGCGGCAGATTAGGGGTTAATAACTGTAGGCAGGTGTCGGCGATGTCAGGGGCAGCAGATTAGGTGTTAATAAGTGTAATGTAGGTGGCGGAAGATTAGGGGTTAATAAGTGTAATGTAGGTGTCGGCGATGTCAGGGGCAGCAGATTAGGGGTGTTTAGACTCGGGGTTTATGTTAGGGTGTTAGGTGTAAACATAACTTTTCTTTCCCCATAGGAATCAATGGGGATGCGTTACAGAGCTTTACGCTCCTTTATTGCAGGTGTTAGGCTTTTTTTTGGCCGGCTCTCCCCATTGATGTGTATGGGAATATCTTGCACGAGCATGTAAAACCAGCTCAAAGCAGCGCTGGTATTTGTGTGCGGTATGGAGCTCAACACTGCCATATTGCCTGCTAATGCCGAGTTTTTGCAAAAATGTAATAGCAGCGTTATAGGGAGGTGAGCAGTAGAAATAACTTGCAAGTTAGTACCAAGCCGCTCATAACGCAAAACTCGTAATCTAGGCGATAGTATTAAAGCATTGCACAATTGCTCTCAAAGAAAACGTATTACATAGCTTATCATATAGCTTACATATTGTGAATCCAAGTGAAATTAACAGACACCTAGATTACGAGTTTTGCGCGCTATAGGGAAATTAACGAACGCAACAAAAGTTGTGTTATTTAACCCCCTATAGCGCAGCCAGTACAAGTTTTCAAACAGACGGCTTGTGCATGCGATATGGGGTTTTTAAGCTCCATACCGCACACAATTCAAGTGCTGTTTTGACGTGCTCGTGCACGCTTTCCCCATAGACATCAATGTTAGAAAAAAACCTAACACCTGCGATCTCGGAAAGAAAAGCTCCGTAACGCAGCCCCATTGATGTCTATGGGATAAAAAACTACCCTAACATAAACCTCACGTCTAAACACTCCTAATCTGCTGCCCTCTACATCGCCGACACCTACATAAATTTATTAACCCCTAATCTGTCGCCCAACATTGCCGCTACCTACCTACAGTTATTAACCCCTAATCTGCCGCTCCCGATATCACCGCCACTATATTAAATGTATCAACCCCTATTCTGCCGCTCCTCGACATCGTCGCCACTAAATAAAGGTATTAACCCTTAAACCTCTGGCCTCCCACATCACTACCACTAAATAAACCTATTAACCCCTAAACCGCCAGCCCCCCACATTGCAACAACCTAAATTAAACTAGTAACCCCTAAACCTAACCCTAACGTAACCCTAACCCTAACGTAACCCTAACAACCCCTAACTTTAATATAATTAAAATAGAGCTAAACTAAAGTTACAATTATTAACTAAATAATACCTATGGCAGCGAGAAGTCTTCATCCAGGCGGCAAAGTCCTCATCCAGGTGGCGAGAAGTCTTCATCCAGGCGGCCTCTTCTATCTTCATCCAGGCAGCATCTTCTATTTTGATCCCAGCAGCGCGGAGCGGGTTCATCCTGAAGACATCCGGCGCGGAGCATCCTCTTCATACGGTCGCCACCGTACACTGAATCTTCAATACAAGGGAGCTGTTTCAAAATGGCGTCCCTTGCATTCCTATTGGCTGAAAATTTTGAATCATCCAATAGAATGAGAGCTGCTTAAATCCTTTGGAGCTGTTTAACTTAGGGCAATGCCCTACAAAAGGCCCTTCTAAAGGCTATTGGTAGTTGTTGGGTAGCTATTGTAGGCTAGGGTTTTTTTTATTTTGGGTGGGCTTTTTTATTTTTATAGGGCTATTAGATTAGGTGTAATTCTTTTTATTTTGGATAATTTTGTTTGTTATTTTTCGTAATTTAGTGTTTGTTATTTTTTGTAATTTAGTCTTTTTTATTTTTTGTAATTAGATATTTTGTAATTTTTAGAGTAGTGTTAGGATTTTTTTAATGTGTAGTTTAGTTTTATTTAATTGGTAGTTAGTTAATTTTAGTTTAATAGATATATTAGTTTAATTGTTAGTTCAAACTTAGTTCTTTTAATTTTACAGGTAAGTTAATTTAATTTAATATAGATAAATTGCAATTTTAATATAAAGTTAGGGGGTTAGGTTTAGGGGTAACTAGTTTAATTTAGTTAATTGTGATGTGGGGGGCTTTCGGTTTAGGGGTTAAAATAGTTTACTTTAGTATATTTTGTTGTGGGGGGCTTGCGGTTTAGGGGTTAATAGGTTTATTATAGTTGCTGCGGTGTAGGACTTAATAACTTTAGTACAGTGGGGGAGATGTGGGCGGACGGCAGATTAGGGGTTAAAAATATTTAAATAGTGTTTGCGATGAAGGAGGACGGCGTTTTAGGGGTTAATAACTTTATTATAGTGGTGACGATGTTGGGGAGTGGCGGAATAGGGGTTAATAATTTTTCTTAGTGGTGGCGATGTCGGGAGCGGCAGATTAGGGGTTAATAAATTTAATATAGTGTTTGCGATGCGGGAGGGCCTCGGTTTAGGGGTTAATAGGTAGTTTATGGGTGTTTAGTGTATTTTGTAGCAGTTTAGTTATGAGTTTTATGTAACAGTTTTGTAGCGTAAAACTCATAACTACTGCTTTTAGATTGCAGAATGGATCTTGTCTGTATAGGCTCCAACGCAAGCTTTTTAGCCTCACCGCAAAACTTGTAATGGCTGCGCTATGGAAGTCCCATGAAAAAACGTAATTTTTACGTGTGTGGGACTGACATTGCGTTACAGGCTAAAAGGCTTGCGGTACAGCTATACCGACAAGACTTGTAATGGCTGCAGTGTTTGTCCATTTTTTCAGCGTTAAAACAAGAACGCAAAACTCGTAATCTAGGTGAGAGTCAGTTATCAATATGATATGGAGTTGTTAGTTTAAATAATGCTGTATAGAGACATAGGGGCCTATCTATCAAGCTCCAAAAGGAGCTTGACGGCCCGTGTTTCTGGCGAGTCTTCAGACTCGCCAGAAACAGCAGTTATGAAGCAGCGGTCACAAAGACCGCTGCTCCATAACCCTGTCCGCCTGCTCTGAGCAGGTGGACAGGAATCACCACAATTCAACCCGATTGAGTACGATCAGGTTGATTGACACCTCCCTGCTTGCGGCCAATTGGCCACGAGTCTGCAGGGGGTGGCAATGTTGAATACGGAGAGCCTATTGCTCTCTGCATTCAGCGAGGTCTTGCAGACCTGATCCGCACTGTCGGATCAGGTCCGCAAGACCTTTGTTAAATAGGGGCCATAATATGGTCATGTCAATATAAATCTAAGCCTTCCCGCTCATATAGAGGGCCACTTTCGGACCCTTAACAATTTAAAAGATCTACTTTAACAGAAGGCTATCTGTAATAGAAGAGATCACTTATGGATCTCAACAGATTTACCTCAGGTTTTGGGTTTTCATATTGCAATAACTGGTAATTTTAAGGAAGACACTGGTCATTTGAGTACCAACACCTGTCATTCAGTTAAAAGCTAATCAAAATGTGGATCTTGCTAAAAGGAAATATAGTTACAACTCCGGAGATCCACTCACACAGTTTGGATGGGGGTGGAGGCAATTTAGATTGGTAGCTTAGGTTTTTTTTTTAGAGTTAGGTTTTTTATTTTGGGGTTTGGTTGGGTGGTGGGTTTTACTGTTAGGGGGACTTTGTATTTTTTTACAGGTAAAAGAGCTGATTTCTTTAAGGCAATGCCCTACAAATGGCCCTTTTAAGGGCTATTGTTAGTTTATTGTAGACTAGGGGGTGTTTTTATTTTGGAGCGGGGGGGGGGGGGGTATTTTTATAGGGCTATTAGATTAGGTGTAATTGTTTTTATTTTTGATAATTTCATTTATTTTTTTTGTAATCTTTTTGTTTTTTCGTGATTTTAGTGTTAATTATTTTTGGTAAACTTAGTGCATTTTAGCCTCAACACACAACCTGTAATACCGGCGTTATGAGAACCCCACACAAAAACGTCATTTTTTTGAGTGCGGGATTGACGTTGAGTTACCGGCTAAAATGCTTGCGGTACAGCTATACCGACATGACTCCCAATAGTGCGTTCCTGCTTTAACACTGAAATTGCCATTTTTTCAGCATTAAAAGGCGCAACGCAAAACTCGTTGTCTAGGTGAAAGTGAGGTAAGGTTTTTAACGCAGTAACCAAATGTATCAAAATTCTTGCCCTGTCTGTGGGTATCCAATTTCTCAAGCATAGGTCAGTTTGTAGATTGTTAAAACCAAATTCAATGGTCAGTTTTTACACAGGTGATCAACTCTCAACAAATAACCATATTTAGTAAAGTATATTTTTCAGTTGTGTTTCTCATCACTATAAGTAGGAAAAGAAACAGACATCTTCATAAACAAAAATATTTTCTAGTGAAAAATCTAAAAGTAATATCTCAAGTGTTGTAAATGTCATAAAACCAAGTTGTGCAGTAAATATAGTCACATTCAAATAGTCATGAATTCTGTATAATTTCCACTACCAACATTATTCCCATGAAAAGCAGTCTCATGGGCTAAGAATAATTTTATAATGCATCTAAATATAAACTGATAAGCTGACGGTAATATTCCAAGCTAGCTGGTGTGAGCTTGGATATCAACTGCAGAAGGAATACGCAGGTGGCCATATTAGGGGAAAACGTAAACAAATGGTGAAATATATATATATATAAATTTACATTTATAGTAAAGTCATTTTAAATACAGCAATTTATAACTATATTATGAGAAAATTACATGCAAATTAAGGGCTAGATTACAAGTGGAGCGCTAATTTAATCTGCGTCCGTAAAGTGGCATATTCGTCCGTTTTGTCATTACAAGCTTGGTGTAGTAATTAGTGCTACAAAAATTAACCAGAGGTCAGACCTCTGGTTAATTTTAAAAATATCCCCCAATTGCCCCCAGAATAAAGTGTTTTTTTTTGCTTTTTGTTATAAAAAAATTGTAGCATCTTTTTTAAAAACAACAAAACTGTGTGAAGCAGTTTTATGGGGTTATAGTGAGCAGGTGTGGGGTGTTAGAAAAAAACAGCATTGAAATGTGCCTTTACATTGCGGTCTATGGGGAGTCGGGACTGTGTGGTCCCTGTAAATATATATGTATATGCTTATATACATATATATTTATGTGTTCATATATGTATATACACATGTAAACCCATAAATATATATGTATATACTCATATACATATTATTTACATTTTGCTTCCCATCCTTGCGCTACTTACCCCCTTTGCTGCGCTAGGTTCTCTGCCGTGTCTCCCATTAGAGCCTATGAAAACACGCTCTTGTGAGCGCAAAGCTCCCATGCAATGCGAACACAAGGTCACGTTCACATTGCGCCTAACTTGCAATACCAGCGTAATTTTGCTCATTACTCGTAATTGGTCCTAAATGTATTAAACGCCTTTAAAACGGCTGTTTTCTGTGCAAATTTTGCTTGTTGTGTAGCTCCCGTGAACACCTCTAGAGTATGTTTATCTTATCTCCTCTGATGTTGCCAGTTAGGGACAGATATATAAGGGGCCATCATTTTACAGATTGTTTACAGAATATACTGTATATCTATTCATATATATACAGTATATTTATATATGTGACTATATATAGGCATAGATATATACAGATCTATATACAAATAGCTATTGAACAATACTTAGAATATTTTCTGTTATGTGAGGAACATTGGAATGTGAAATATTTACAGTAAATAAAAAGTTAAACACATTATAAAATATTAATATTGATTTTTTTTTTCTAATAATTATCATCTCTCCCTTAACTATCTGTCTCCCCTCCCTCCTCTCTTCAATCTCTCGTTTTACCCTCTCCCTTATCTCTCAGGCCATGGGGACGAATTATCAAGCTCCGAATGGAGTTTGATGTCCCTTGTTTCCGGCGAGTCTAAAGACGGCTGCCCCATAACTTGTCCGTCTGCTCTGAGACGGTGGACAGAAATCAACCCGATCGAATACGACCGGGTTGATTGACACCCCCTGCTAGCGGCCAATCTGGTGAACTGCTTGTGCAATGATAAATGCTGACAGCGTGTGCTGTCAGCATTTATCGATGTGCAGCGGACATGATACGCTACATCGTATCATGTCCGCTCGCACTTTGATAAATATGCCCCCATATCTTCTCTTTACACTCTCTTTGCCCTCTCTCGTATCTCTTTACTCTTTCTTTTTTTTCTCTCTATTCTCTCTTAAAGCTATTTTGTTCTCCTCTTTTAATTTTTCTCTCCAATCTCTCTCTCTCTCTGCCCCCCGTTTACCCTCTCAGAAGTAACAGTCTAAGCACTAATGGTGTTCCTACAGCCTTAGAGGAATAATATATTATTTTCAGATAATGGGGCATATTTACTAAGCTCCGTATGGAGCTTGATGCCCCGTGTTTCTGGCGAGCTTTCAGGCTCGCCAGAAACACAAGTTATGAAGCAGCGGTCTAAAGACCGCTGCTCCATAACCTGTCCGCCTGCTCTGAGGTGGCGGACAGACATCGCCAGAAATAAACCTGATCCAATACGATCGGGTTGATTGACACCCCCTGCTAGCGGCGATTGGCCGCGAATCTGCAGGGGGCGGTATTGCACCAGCAGTTCCCAAGAACTGCCGGTGCAATGATAAATGCCAAGAGCGTATGCTGTCGCAATATTGGATCATGTCCACTCGCACCTTCTTAAATAGGCCCCAATATGTTTAGCACATAGCCCAAAATGTGTGTTTGTCAATGCTGCAATAGGAGTGTACATTTTTTCACTCACTAACTTTTACTCACCACCATTAAATTTCCACTCGCCAATGGCTAGTAAAGAGTGGACATTTTGAGATATATATATATATATATATACACACTTATTTATATATGTGTATATATGTTTGGAAATACACATATACACATATAAACACATAAATACACACATATATAAATATATATATATACATATACACATATTTAGACGTGTATGTATGGATATATATGTTAGAGCCCTTTTTTTGTCAAACACCTTATACCATATATCTTTGAGCCCTTAACTTTTTTATATATTTTTTTTTAATAATGTTTATTAACAGATATTGCTGATATGAGTGTAACTGTACTTTTGAATGCATTTATGTTGTGTTTTAGGCAATTTATTTTGAACTCACTACCCTTTACACTAATTCTTCAGTTGCACTAATCTGGCAACCTCAAATCATGATTTCGTTCAAGCAAACGCATTTACTTTCAACTTGTATAAGAAGCCAAAAAAAAAAAAGATATTGATTGCGTGCAAAAGTTAGCTTGTAATCGAGCTCTAAAATGGGCTGAGCTTGCAGGGTGAATAGATCACATTATCTTATCCCTCTATATCAACACAAAGGCTTCCTTATATTATCTCTGAGATAAAAATTGAAAATTTAACATTTTAGTACCTATATCCTGCCCCCTACTGGGAGTGTAATTTATTCTGCTGGATCTTGTTTACATAGCTTTTCTGTACCCATTTTCAGTATAGGTGGCAGTTTCAACAGGTAAAAAAAGCTATTTCAATTGACAAAATAAAAGTAATACATACACACCTGTGACGTACAGGGTTTTACCAACCCTAAAACAGTCACTAGCTTGTTACAAAAAAGTTAACCGACCCTTTCCTCCTTAACCAGTTTGTCACAGTCTAGCCACTCCATGCAAGCCTGTGACTTAGTTCAGTGGATGCACGGGTTTCAAACACTCTCTTGTCTGTACTAGACCCCCCCAAAATGCGCAAACTCCCTTTAATACCAACCACACTAAAGTGCCACCACTTTAAGATTATTATATGGGAAAAATTTAGGAAAAACCCAGACTAACAGATTTAAAATCCCAAAACACAATTTGGTAAAAATCAATCTAGAAAACACAATACAGTTATTACCAGTCTCTAATGTAACATGGTTCAAATATTAGATAAAGGCAAACATGTAATAAAGGAACATTAAAGAGAAAAAAGGGTCACAGTGCATTTATATAAAAAAAGGAATTAACAAACACTAATACACACAACGCCAAACAGTTTTAAAATAAAAGTAGAAATTATAACAGAACCTAATACTGTACTAGCTTTAATTTCTGACAACTTTGAACTTGGCAGCAAAATGGTCACTTCACGCTTTTGTCCGCAACCTCCCATGTAGAATGGCAATATTATTTTGCTGAAATAACAATTAAATACGTTTTTTTCCTGAGGTCAGGCTTGTAACCAGGCCGCTTCAAAAATAGGCAAGGATGGTAGCCATTCCTTTTTTTATGGCACATTGCAAGTCCTGGCTGAAGTTATAGAAAAAATCATAATTTTAGTCATATATACATAAAGATACCTTTTATGAGCAATCCTATTGTGGCATCATGAGGATTATTTTGAAACTAAACATGATATGTCTGCCATATTTGGTCATCCAGTAACATAAAAGTAATTAAAACATGTCTTGAGATATCCAAGGCTCTGTCCTCGGTCCCCTTCTCTTCTCAATCTACACGTCCTCATTAGGATCCTTAATAAAGTCCCACGGTTTTTATTATCATTTGTATGCCGACGATACCCAAATCTACCTCTCTGCACCACTAATACTGTACTAGCTTTAATTTCTGACAGCTTTGAACTTGGCAGCAAAATGGTCACTTGACGCTTTTGTCCGCAACCTCCCATGTAGAATGGCAATATTATTTTACTGAAATAACAATTAAATAAGTTTTTTTCCTGAGGTCAGGCTTGTAACCAGGCTGCTTCAAAAATAGGCAAGGATGGTAGCCATTCCTTTTTTTATGGCACATTGTAAGTCCTGGCTGAAGTTATAGAATAAATCATAATTTTAGTCATATATACATAAAGATACCTTTTATGAGCAATCCTATTGTGGCATCATGAGGATTATTTTGAAACCAAACATGATGGGGGGTAGTTATCAAGCCGTCAACTTTTCTGCCTTCGCCGGCCCAATACGCCCGCCTAAGCACGCCTACCTTCGCCGCTGCGGACCTGAAAAAATACGCCTAAGTTATCAAAAAAAGCTGTCAAAAAGCCGCGGGGCGATGAGCAGCAGACTGTGAGAGTTATCACTCATCCGATCTCGCTGCTCTTCGGCTGTTTGACAGCTTTCTTGCTAGCCTGTCACTAAGCACTCACACTAAACTACACTGTTCTACCCCCTATACCGGCGCCCCCAGAGCCCCCCGCAACTAAATAAAGTTACTAACCCCTAAACTGCCGCTCCTAGACCCTGCCCCAACTCTGATAAATGTATTAACACCTAAACCGCCGCTCCTAGACCCTGCCGCAAGTCTTATAAATGTATTAACCCCTAAACCGCCGCTCCCGGACACCGCTGCCACCTACATTATACCTAGTAACCCCTATCCTGCCCCCCCTATACCGTCGCCCTCTATAATAAAGTTATTAACCCCTATCCTGCTGATCCCGCACCTCGCCGCAAATAAAAAAATAGTTTAACCCCTAAACCGCCGCTCCCTGAACCCGCCGCAACCTATATTAAATTTATTAACCCCTATCCTGCCCCCCCCTACACCGCCGCCACTGTAATAAAATTATTAACCCCTAAACCTAAGTCTAACACTAACCCTAACACCCCCCTAACTTAAATATTAATTAAATAAATCTAAATAATATTTCTATTATTAACTAAGTTAATCCTATTTAAAACTAAATACTTACCTATAAAATAAACCCTAATATAGCTACAATATAAATAATAATTATATTGTAGCTATCTTAGGATTTATTTTTATTTTACAGGTACCTTTCAATTTATTTTAACTAGGTACAATAGCTATTAAATAGTTATTAACTATTTAATAGCTTACCTAGCTAAAATAAAGAGAAATTTACCTGTAAAATAAAAACTAACCTAAGTTACAATTACACCTAACACTACACTATACTTTAATAAATTATTCCTATTTAAAACTAAATACTTACCTGTAAAATAAACCCTAATATAGCTACAATATAATTAATAATTACATTGTAGCTATCTTAGGATTTATATTTATTTTACAGGTAACTTTGTATTTATTTTAGCTAGTTAGAATAGTTATTAAATAGTTATTAACTATTTAATAACTACCTAGCTAAAAGAAATACAAAATTACCTGTAAAATAAATCCTAACCTAAGTTACAATTAAACCTAACACTACACTATCATTAAATTAATTAAATAAACTACCTACAAATAACTACAATTAAATACAATTACATAAACTAACTAAAGTACAAAAAATAAAAAAAGCTAAGTTACAAAAAATAAAAAAAATAAGTTACAAACATTTAAAAACATATTACAACAATTTTAAGCTACTTACACCTAATCTAAGCCCCCTAATAAAATAACAAACCCCCCCAAAATAAAAAAATGCCCTACCCTATTCTACATTAAAAAAGTTCAAAGCTCTTTTACCTTACCAGCCCTTAAAAGGGCCTTTTGTGGGGGCATGCCCCAAAGAGTTCAGCTCTTTTGCCTGTAAAAGAAAAATACAACCCCCCCAACATTAAAACCCACCACCCACATACCCCTAATCTAACCCAAACCCCCCTTAAAATAACCTAACACTAATCCCCTGAAGATCGTCCTACCTTTAGTTGTCTTCACTCAGCCGAGCCACCGATGGAACTGAAGAGGACATCCGGACCGGCAGAAGTTATCCTCCAAGGGGCGCTGAAGAAATCTTCCATCCGGGCGAGGTCATCTTCCAAGAGGGGCTGAAGAAATCTTCCATCCGGGCGAGGTCATCTTCCAAGAGGCGCTGAAGAAGTCTTCTATCCGGGCGAGGTCATCTTCGAAGCCGGGTCTTGAATCTTCATCCCGCCGACGCGGAACATCCTTCTTTCCCGACGAACTACCGACGAATGAAGGCTCCTTTAAAGGACGCCATCCAAGATGGCGTCCCTTCAATTCCGATTGGCTGATAGGATTCTATCAGCCAATCGGAATTAAGGTAGGAAAAATCTGATTGGCTGATGGAATCAGCCAATCAGATTCAAGTTCAATCCGATTGGCTGATCCAATCAGCCAATCAGATTGAGCTCGCATTCTATTGGCTGTTCCGATCAGCCAATAGAATGCAAGCTCAATCTGATTGGCTGATTGGATCAGCCAATCGGATTGAACTTGAATCTGATTGGCTGATTCCATCAGCCAATCAGATTTTTCCTACCTTAATTCCGATTGGCTGATAGAATCCTATCAGCCAATCGGAATTGAAGGGACGCCATCTTGGATGACGTCCCTTAAAGGAGCCTTCATTCGTCGGTAGTTCGTCGGGAAAGAAGGATGTTCCGCGTCGGCGGGATAAAGATTCAAGACCCGGCTTCGAAGATGACCTCGCCCGGATAGAAGACTTCTTCAGCGCCTCTTGGAAGATGACCTCGCCCGGATGGAAGATTTCTTCAGCGCCGCTTGGAGGATCACTTCATCGGATGGAAGATTTCTTCAGCGCCCCTTGGAGGATAACTTCTGCCGGTCCGGATGTCCTCTTCAGTTCCATCGGTGGCTCGGCTGAGTGAAGACAACTAAAGGTAGGATGATCTTCAGGGGATTAGTGTTAGGTTATTTTAAGGGGTGTTTGGGTTAGATTAGGGGTATGTGGGTGGTGGGTTTTAATGTTGGGGGGGTTGTATTTTTCTTTTACAGGCAAAAGAGCTGAACTCTTTGGGGCATGCCCCCACAAAAGGCCCTTTTAAGGGCTGGTAAGGTAAAAGAGCTTTGAACTTTTTTAATGTAGAATAGGGTAGGGCATTTTTTTATTTTGGGGGGGTTTGTTATTTTATTAGGGGGCTTAGATTAGGTGTAAGTAGCTTAAAATTGTTGTAATATGTTTTTAAATGTTTGTAACTTATTTTTTTTATTTTTTGTAACTTAGCTTTTTTTATTTTTTGTACTTTAGTTAGTTTATGTAATTGTATTTAATTGTAGTTATTTGTAGGTAGTTTATTTAATTAATTTAATGATAGTGTAGTGTTAGGTTTAATTGTAACTTAGGTTAGGATTTATTTTACAGGTAATTTTGGATTTCTTTTAGCTAGGTAGTTATTAAATAGTTAATAACTATTTAATAACTATTCTAACTAGCTAAAATAAATACAAAGTTACCTGTAAAATAAATATAAATCCTAAGATAGCTACAATGTAATTATTAATTATATTGTAGCTATATTAGGGTTTATTTTACAGGTAAGTATTTAGTTTTAAATAGGAATAATTTATTAAAGTATAGTGTAGTGTTAGGTGTAATTGTAACTTAGGTTAGTTTTTATTTCACAGGTAAATTTCTCTTTATTTTAGCTAGGTAAACTATTAAATAGTTATTAACTATTTAATAGCTATTGTACCTAGTTAAAATAAATTGAAAGGTACCTGTAAAATAAAAATAAATCCTAAGATAGCTAGAATATAATTATTATTTATATTGTAGCTATATTAGGGTTTATTTTATAGGTAAGTATTTAGTTTTAAATAGGATTCCTTTAGTTCATAATAGAAATATGATTTAGATTTATTTAATTAATATTTAAGTTAGGGGGTGTTAGGGTTAGTGTTAGACTTAGGTTTAGGGGTTAATAATTTTATTACAGTGGCGGCGGTGTAGTGGGGGGCAGGATAGGGGTTAATAAATTTATTATAGGTGGCGACGGTGTAGGGGGGCAGATTAGGGGTTAATAAATTTATTATAGGTGGCGATGGTGTAGAAGGGGGCAGGATAGGGGTTAATAAATTTAATATAGGTTGCAGGGGTCCGGGAGCGGCGGTTTAGGGGTTAATATGTATAGAGTAGCTTGCGGTGGACTCCGGGAGCGGCGGTTTAGGGGTTAACATATTTATTATAGTGTTGGTGGGCTCCGGGAGTGGCGGTTTAGGGGTTAACATATTTATTATAGTGTCGGTGGGCTCCGGGAGCGGCGGTTTAGGGGTTAAGACATTTATTATAGTTGCGGTGGGCTCCGGGAGCGGCGGTTTAGGGGTTAATAGGTATAGAGTAGCTTGCGGTGGGCTCCGGGAGCGGCGGTTTAGGGGGTAATAACTTTATTTAGTTGCGGCGGTGTAGGGGGGGCAGATTAGTGGTGTTTAGACTCGGGGTACATGTTAGGGTGTTAGGTGTAGACAGCTCCCATAGGAATGAATGGGATGTCTGTCAGCAGCGAACTTGTACTTTCGCTATGGTCAGACTCCCATTGATTCCTATGGGATCAGCCGCCTCCAGGCTGGCGGTTTGAAAACCAGGTACGCTGGGCCGTAAAAGTGCCGAGCGTACCTGCTAGTTTTTTGATAACTAGCAAAAGTAGTGAGATTGTGCCGTACTTGTGTGCGGAACATCTGGAGTGACGTAAGAATCGATCTGTGTCGGACGGATTGAAGTTTACGTCACAAAATTCTACTTTTGCCGGTCTGTAGCCTTTGATAACTAAGGCGAATCAGCCTCGCCACAAATACGCTGCGGAATTCCAGCGTATTTGAGGTTGACGGCTTGATAACTACCCCCCGATATGTCTGCCATATTTGGTCATCCAGTAACATAAAAGTAATTAAAACATGTTTTGAGATATCCAAGGCTCTGTCTTCGGTCCCTTCTCTTCTCAATCTACACATCCTCATTAGGTTCCTTAATAAAGTCCCACGGTTTTTATCATCATTTGTATGCCGACGATACCCAAATCTACCTCTCTGCACCAGAACTATCTCCTTCCTTGGTAACCCGTGTCACTAAATGTCTCTCTCATATCTCATCTTGGATGTCCTCTCACTATCTCAAGCTAAGTCTCTCCAAAACTGAGGTCCTTATTTTCCACCCTTCTTCCAAAATCTTCACCCTCCCATGTCTCTATAACTGTTGATAACTCCATCATTACCCTAACCTCACATGCCCAATGTCTTGGGGTCACACTTGACTCAGATCTTTCTTTCACTCCTCACATTCAGTCCTGGGCTAAAGCCTGCTGCTTCCACCTTAAAAACATTACTAAAATTAGATATTTCCTTACACAAGACACAACTAAGATTTTAATCCACTCTCTCATCCTTTCCCGCCTTGACTACTGCAACTCCATCCTCTCTGGTCTCCCTAGCTGCTGCCTAGATCCTTTATAATCCATAATGAATGCCTCTGCCAGGCTCATCTTCCTTACACGTCACTCTTCATCTGCCACACCTCTCTGCCAATCCCTTCACTGGCTTCCTCTTGCCTCCAGGATTAAACACAAAATTCTATCTTTGACACACAAAGCCCTCAATTGCATTGCTCCCCCCTACATCTCAGACCTTGTCTCCAGATACTCTCCCTCCCGTCCCCTTGGCTCCGCTCATGATCTCCTACTCTCCTCTTCTCTTGTCATCTCCTCACATTCCCATTTACAAGATTTCTCCAGACTGGCTCCCATCTTATGGAACTCTCTGCCTCGCTCCACAAGACTCTCCCCTAGTTTTAAAAGCTTCAAGTGCTCCCTGAAGACTCTACTATTCAGGGATGCAAACAACCTACACTAGGTATAAAGAAAGGTTAGTGTAGGTTGTATGCATTCCTGAACAGTAGAGTCTTTAGAGAGCGCTTGAAGCTTTCAAAACTAGGGGAGAGTCTTGTGGAGCAAGGCAGAGAGTTTCACAAGATGGGAGCCAGTCTGGAGAGGTCCTGTAAATGGGAGTGTGAGGAGGTAACAAGAGAGGAGGAGAGTAGGAGGTCATGAGCAGAGCGAAGGGGACAGGATGGAAAGTATCTGGAGACAAGGTCTGAGATATAGGGGGGAGCAGTGCAGTTGAGGGCCTTGTATGTCAGAATCAGAATTTTGTGTTTAATTCTGGAGGCAAGAGGATGCCAGTGAAGGAATTGGCAGAGAGGTTCAACAGATGAAGAGCGACGTGTAAGGAAGATGAGGCTGGCAGAACCATTCATTATAGATTGTAAAGGAGCTAGGTAGCAGCTAGGGAGACCAGAGAGGACAGAGTTGCAGTAGTCAAGGCGCTCCTTTACAAATAGAACATACAGTTTTAAATACTTTTCCAATTTACTTATATTGCCAAATTTGCTTTATACTATTTGTATCCTTACTTGTAGGAGCAGCAATGTATGAGCTAGTATAATACATTGAGTGATCCAATTACAAGAGGCATATATGTGTAGCCACCAATCAACAGTTAGCCCCCAGTAGTGCACTCTTGCTCCTCAGCCTACCTAGGTATACTTTTTAAATAAAGGATACCAAGAGAACAATGCAAATTAGTATATTAGAAAGTTGCATAAAATTGCATGCTCTATCTGAATCATGATATTTGCATTTTGTCTTTACTGTCTATTTTAGTAAGATGAAGGCCCTTCAGGCTGTTTGAAGAAAGAGGAACAATACACTTTTTTGAGTTATTTTACAATATTAGCAGGCAGAATAGATAATGTATATATGTCAATGTTGTTTTCTCCAATTATACACGTGGGGAATTTCAAAATTAGGTTTAATGTTTCGTTTTGTTTTTAATTTCTTACTTGCATATAAATTCATTGCAATTCAACTAAATCAAATACATTTTTTATCCCAGAAATCTATATTTAATAAACTGTGAAAAAATAAAAATTCAATATATTATTATAATATATTGCAAATAGGGAGAGAAAAAAAAATTCCACTTATTGCTATCTTGATAACAAATATGCAGTAAACTTCAGATTTTCCAGCCTAGTCAATTTACTAACTGAGGGCTAGATAAAGTGATGTGCTATTTAGGGCTTTCATTCGAGCGTCAACAACCCTGCCAGAAGTGATCTTTTTGAGCATATGGCAATTTGAAAGTAAAATAAAAAATGTTTGCGTGTGAGTGAAACCTGATGCGCGCTATCTTCAGCATGATATTGCGATCATGCTAATTTCTTCTCCCGATAGACTTCAATGGAGAGCGCAGAAGAAAAAAACCTAACACTTATCGCTTGCGTGATAACCCGACAGGAATTTTTAATATTTCACATTTCAATGTTCTTCACATACAGGAACATTTTATTTTAAGTAGACATTTCTATATATATCTATATATACCTATACCTATATATCTATCCTTGCTCAGTGCTTAGAGGAATATGGCTACACCCCACTTACGAGGCCTAATGAAAGCCAAAACGATCTTCTGGGGTTGCTGTGTTCCTTGTTCAGAGAGGAATTGCCTGGTATTTCGGTGTTAGACTGACCATAAGGCGGGATCAGACTGATATACTACAAAAGTTCTACCCAGGTGGTAAATCGCCATATAACAGGCTAACAAGACCATTGAGCCAGTTGTTCGTTCCTGTGAGTGCACTTCTCCCTCTCTCTGTCTGTCTCTTTATATATATATATATATATATATATATATATATATATATATATATATATATATATATATATATATATATATATATATATATACACACATTATCCCACAAAAGTGAGTACACCCCTCACATTTTTGTAAATATTTTATTATAACTTTTTATGTGACAACACTGAAGAAATAACACTTTCCTACAGCGTAAAGTAGTAAGTGTACAGCCTGTATAACAGTGTAAATTTACTGTCCCCTCAAAATAACTCAACACACAGCCATTAATGTCTAAACCGTTGGAAACAAAAGTGAGTACACCCCTTAGTAGAAATGTCCAAATTGGGCCCAATTAGCCATTTTCCCTCCCTGCTGTCATGTGACTCGTTAGTGTTACAAGGTCTCAGGTGTGAATGGGGAGCAGTTGTGTTAAATTTGGTGTTATTGCTCTCACACTATCTTCAATAGTGCTAACCCAACACCGCATTAGACCCACAGTGCAAAACCCGAAGCCTTACACATATTTTACATTCCTATGTTCTTTATTTATATATATATATATATATATATATATAAATAATAGTTCTATAATAATATTTAATATTGTGCTTTAAATATATAGGTATAGATATATATTACATTAACATTATCATATATATATATATATATATATATATATATATATATATATATATATATATATATACACAGTGGGGCAAAAAAGTATTTAGTCAGCCACCAATTGTGCAAGTTCTCCCACTTAAGAAGATGAGAGAGGCCTGTAATTTTCATCATAGGTATACCTCAACTATGAGAGACAAAATGTGGAAACAAATCCAGACAATCACATTGTCTGATTTGGAAATAATTTATTTGCAAATTATGGTGGAAAATAAGTATTTGGTGAATATCAAAAGTTCAAATACTTATTTTCAACCATAATACGCAAATAAATTATTTCCAAATCAGACAATATGATTGTCTGGATTTGTTTCCACATTTTGTCTCTCATAGTTGAGGTATACCTATTATGAAAATTACAGGCCTCTCTCATCTCCTTAAGTGGGAGAACTTGCACAATTGGTGGCTGACTAAATACTTTTTTGCCCCACTATATATATATATATATATATATATATATATATATGATAATGTTAATGTAATATATATCTATACCTATATATCTAAAGCGCAATATTAAATATTATTATAGAACTATTATTTAGACTATATATATAGCTATATATATATATATATATATATATATATATATATATCAGGGCTCAAAATTTCAAGGCCTAAGCTACTAGACAGGACAAAATGTTACTCGCCACTTCTAATCCCACCCACACCTACTACTTCACACCCTCTTTGCATATGTTTAGCCATTGTGAAACATTTTGTAATATTGTTTTAATTTTATACCATAACAAATTAAATAATGTTACATACAGTAATAAATTAACAAAAAATAAGTAGGTGTTCTGGGGAAGACAACAGCTGGATAGAAAAAGGAAGTTGTTGTACTGAAAGAATGCAGAGAGTGCTGACGGTCATGGAAGGGTATAGTAGACCTGGAGATTTATTTTTTTATAATTATCTCTCCCTTCTCGCTCTTAACTATCTATCAACTCCCTCCTCTCTTCAATCTCTCTTTTTACCATCTCCTTCTCTCCCAGGCCATGGGGGTCAATTTATTAAATCATTCAAAGTAGCTTCACAGTCCAATGACATCAACACTGTTACAAAACAAACAGTAGTGTTTATTGGCGGAATACAGATGCAACAAAATCCAGCAACGTTTCGTCTCTCAACCCTTAGTCATGCTTTACATTGTATCCACTTCTTAATTCCTTTATATACCATCCCCTCTATAAACAAGTGTATTTTATAAAAATCTTTTTTGGACGCCACCTAGTGGCTCCCAAAGTATATCACATTGGTAATGCAATTAATTCATATATGCATACACAGACAAATTTAAAGAAAAACAGACATATCTTAATCCTTAATCATCCCATTAGGTTTGAGTGCATTTAAGATAGATATCCAAAATAATTCCCTTCTCTGTAGCAACAGCTTCCTGTTACCCCCCCAGGTCTTTTCACTTGATCAATTATCTGCCATCTCAACTGACTGATAGAATGGTTAGCCTCCAAGAAATGGGAGGATACAGGGGCATCTTTATTCCCACATCTAATATTGGATTTGTGTTCTCGTATGTGATCACTGGCTCTCCTAGGGGTCTCTCCAATATAGATCTTGGAACACGGGCACTTAATTAAATAAATAATGTAGCTGGAACTGCAAGTAAAGTAATCTCTTATTTTGTAGATTTTACCAGATCTAGGGTGTGTAAAGGTGGCCCCCTTAATCATTAAATTGCAGCTGCAACAACCTAGACATGGATAACACCCCAAATTATTTTCAGTTATGTATCCATAACCTGCTTTCTGATAACCCCCTATATCTGAACAAATAATACTGTTTGTTTTGTAACAGTGTTGCGGTCATTGTGCTGTGAAGCTACTCTGAATGTTTGGATGTGTGGGGAATTGGATTCTTGTAAAAGATCCCCACACTAAGATCTGTGCAAATCCAGAGTGGGGATCTTTTACAAGAATCAATCCGACTACAAAAATATCGGAAGGACACAAGCCACTGCTTACGTCCGCATTTGGATACTCACGAAGGATATGAATGTACATCCCTAGTTTCATGTCCCTTTAAACATATTAAAAGCAATTGAGAATGAATACACATCTAAATGTATTTGTTACAGTTACAACTAGAAAGGTTTGTGTGGTTTGCTTGGTGGTTAAGAATCAGGTGTATTAGAAACAACTTTTCCATAAATATCATTTTTCTGGATGCTGGGCTTGATGGCTTTTGGTAAGATTTGATAAGGTGAAAGTAAAAACTATAGATGTGAGCGAAATCGTCTGTTGCACTAACATTTGGAGGCTGATAGCACAGCTCCCTTTCCCTATAGACCTCTATGAGGTGTGCTATAAAAGCATCTTCTGGCTTTCGTTTGAGCGCTAGTCCGAAGGTGCACAAGGACCTGCACTGAAGCTAATGGTTTCTTAAGAAATTCTTTATATACCTTTATATATATATGTCTATCTATCTATCTATCATCTATCAATCTATTTTAGAGATGTTGTTTCTCCGAATATGCGGTGGCTGCACTATTCGCTATTTGTTTAATTTAAAACTAAATGAATACTGAATTGTAGTTAAACATTTAAAATGAATATAAATGTTTCAAATCTACCGGTGAAACGTTCACCTGTAGCTATAATACTTACCTTAGCAGCACGCCCTGGAGAGCGCGCTAACCCGATCATCTACTTGCCAGAGTTCCAGCTGCGCTAACAGTAGGCTTAATGTTCTCGCTTCCCAGGCCAGCACTAACTTTAGTGCAGGTCCTAGGAGCCGGGACTCCGGCAAGAAGTGGATTAGGGTAGAGTGCTCTCCAGAATGAGTTATGGTCAGTATTAACCCCTTAAAAAAAATTAAAGGATGCAAATTAATACAGTATTTTATCATTTTCTTTCATTTTATTTTTGTACATGAATGTGCATTTGTGATGAAATGAATACACATTATATAGTTAGTACAGTCTCATAAAATGGGACAGTTGACATTTTTGGCATTCTGTCCCTGCCTTTTAAGTCTGTCTCTTGCTCAATTTAGCCTGTATTTAGTTGCTGTAGCTTTAGTCTCATTGCTTACAGTAAGCTTTGTCTGTAGTTTTCTTTATTTGTGGTATTCGGTTGTGTGCTTATAAGTGTAAGGAAATGGGAAGCCATTAGATGTGATATATTATACCAGGGAGGGTAGGAGGCTAGGGATGAGGAAGCAAGGCATCTCAATAGTGTTGCACAGTTGTCATTATTATTATCAGTTATTTGTAGAGCGCCAACAGATTCCGTAACGCTATAAAAATAGCTAACTTTTACAGGGATTAAGTGGGTAGAGGTTCCTGCCGAGAGTTGCACTGTTGTAGTCAGCTCTCATGAAGGGGATCTACAAACAGCTGGACTCATAGGCTTACATGCTAATGGGGTTCAAGGGGATAACAAAGGAGGAGAGGAACAATAACAATTTGGAACATGTTTAATTTCACAATGTATATACTGAGGCTTTGCTTAGCTGGGGCTTAAGACATCAGGATCTTTATGTGCTTGGACTGGAATTCACAGAACATACAACAAATCTATTAATGCACTGCCCATAATCACTGCAGAAGCAAATGTAAAAACATGAATAGTTATCTAATAAAATACCACCTACTTGTGCATATCTCCCAACATTTGTGGCCGGATATCAGGGACTCAGGAGATTGATGGGGGCCGGCTGCTGTTTTGTGGGAGGAACCATGTTGGGATGGGGTGGGTGGTTATGGGTGGGATAGTGGGTGTGTCTGGATGGTCGGTGGGTGTGTCTGGGTAGTTTATAGTTACTTGTGGGTGCTCCGTAAGTGAAATTCTGCAAATAGGGACATATGTCTCAGAGGGACAGTGCAGCAGGATATATGACTGTCTCAGAGGGACAACGGGACAGAGCTCAGAATTAGGGTCTGTCCCTCTCAAGTAGGAACAGTTGTGAGGTCTTTGTTATTGCAGGTTGTGACAGGATTTAGCAGGATTGGGGAATTCCACCCTATAGCGCCACTTTTTGCTCTTACTTCTTTACTTAAAGTTTTATAATGCAGATACTGATCACTGGGCACATACCTGTAGGTAGTGTGTTATCACATTATATATAAAGAGGGCAAAATAAAAGATCAAACTGTATAAGCTGAAAAAAAACTAATAATAATATATTACAATTTACTGAAGCAAATATGGCACCTACTTAGGTCAACCATCCTAGTATGACCAGGACAGTCAGGGAATCAGAAGGTAAAATTAAAGTTAAAAGTAATTTTTACTTATTTTCAATCACTTTGCAGATATATTATTTTCATTGTTTAAAATGCACATTATATTGCAGATGTTTTTCTTTACAGTTTAACTTAAAACTTTAATATGCTGAACATTCTGTGTTTATGCTTATTTCAAACTGTGTAAAATAAAATATTTTAGTACAAACATGTGAGGTACCGAAATGGATGGACAAAAGGTAGCAACCCTACAACTAGTACACCTATTGTTATGTCACCTTATAAACACTTTACCTTTTGTCCATTCTTTGCTAAATGTCAGACTGGTCATTATGACATAAGTATCAGGGTATAAAGGCCAGAGTTTAGTGAGGCAAGAAAGAGTACTGAGGAGAACAAGGAGAAGGAGAGGACAAACACAGAGAACAATCAGCAGGAGTCGGTCTCTCTCTGATCTCTACCATGATCACCAGGCCACCCAAAGAGAGCAACAGAGACACTTAAGTTCCATGTAAAGAAGGAATCAGTTAAGGCGAAATCTTTGTTCTGGTGGTAGTGAAGACACCCAACTTCTTTCTAGTAGCAACCCTCAAGAATATTCATCTGAGCCTCAGCAGGAGAATAGTTCCAGGAAGACATATGCTTCAATTGCTTAACAGAATACGAAATTGGAGACCTGCAGATGGGCACTCTCTGTTGCCAATGACTTTGTCCCACAGGAAGGAGTTGAAGGGAGAATATATTCTGAGCCATTGCGCACCCTCACATGGTATGGCAATATTTATATACTCATTTTATAGGTTAAAATCAATGGACTTCTGTCATCTTTTAACCTTATCTACTATGTTATGTATTATAATGAGTCTTGTCATACCTGAGGACACATCACTCCCTGTCACCATGTATTTGATACTTCCTGCAGTTCAAGATGGGTGTAAGAGAATCAGACTTGTCTGCTTTGCTGAAGAATAATTCCTCAGAACAATAACTTTGTCCCACGGGAAGACGTAGAAGGAAGATTTATAAATTCTGGACCATCTTAACCCTCACACAGTATGGCAATATTTATATACTCATTTTATAGGTTAAAATCAATGGACTTCTGTCTTCTTTTAACCTTATCTACTATGTTATGTATTATAATGAGTCTTGTCATACCTGAGGACACATCACTCCCTGTCACCTTGTATTTGATACTTCCTGCAGTTCAAGATGGGTGTAAGAGAATCAGACTTGTCCGCTTTGCTGAAGAATAATTCCTCAGAACAATAACTTTGTCCCACGGGAAGACTTAGAAGGAAGATTTATAAATTCTGGACCATCGTAACCCTCACACAGTATGGCAATATTTATATACTCATTTTATAGGTTGGACTTAATTGACTTCTGTCTTCTTTCAACCTCAGATACTATGTTATCAATTATAATGAGTCTTGTCGTACCTGAGGGCAAAGATGAAGCTAATAAGGCAACAATGTCCAGGATTTATTTGCTTTCTTTAGACCAACTAACTGAATGAAACAATAAATAAAATGACTTTAAAATCATCTGTGAGTGTTGCTTTTTTTTCTTAAACAAAATATTACTTTCATTTTTCTTGTTGGTTTGTTAAAAAGATGTGAATATATTTACATATACATAATCTATTTCTGAGGGGTAATGAGACACTAATCTTATATTTATATCTATTTAAGAAATATGTACCAGTTCACCCATTCAGCACAGATCGTAAATGATAAATTCATTTTAAAAGGCCATAAATGAATGGGATATTAAACAGTGCTCCTTGTGGTAAAAACAAATATGTTCAATCAAAGTAAATATAAAAAGAAACATATTGTGTATAAAAAAAAAGAAAACAGCAAACATCTTGTTTTCTTGCAAAAGTAGCACTAAGATTTTCTCACTGTAGCCCCTGCCCTCAGTTTGATAAGAGCAGAGACTTTTTAGAAGATTAAGTTTCATTCTGCCAGTTCTGAGCATGAGCAGATCTGACTCTCTTGTTTAGTCTATTCACTTAATACTAAACCAACTCTGGAAGTTTTATGACATCATGCTAGATAGGGCTGTGACAGGAAGTAATGGACACTGCACAAATGAAGTTTAAAAAACAAATAAAAGGTGAAATCCATAATACATATTGTAATGATTTATATTAAAGGGACACTGAGCACAATTTTTTTCTTTCAAGATTCAGATACAGCATGATATTTTAATAAACTTTCCAATTTACTCCTATTATCAAATTTGCTTCATTCTCTTGGTATATTTATTTGAAATGCAAGAATGTAAGTTTAGATGCCGGCCCATTTTTGGTGAACAACCTGGGTTGTCCTTGCTGATTGGTGGATAAATTCATCCACCAATAAAAAAAATGCTGTCCAGAGTTCTGAAACCCCAAAAAAGCAAATTAGAAAGTTGATTAAAATTGCATGCTCTATCTGAATTGCGAAAGACAAAATTTGGGTTCAGTGTCCCTTTAAGTATAAGCCACTGCTTAGTGCTGTTTTATTACCACATTGAAACAGACAGTTCAATATCCTTTTAAACAGTTCTTGCTTTTGTGCAAAATTGAGTCTAAAAAACAAATTCTACTACCTGCAATTGCTGTAAATCAGACAGCTGGTTTAGGCAATTTGCAGCATAGTGATAACATAGGTTACCGATTTTAAGCTAGATTTACAAGTGAAGTGGTATTTAACGCTCACGTTCAAGTGCTAATGCTGCTGAAAATAAATTTGTAACATGCGCAGGATATTATTCATATTTGTAAGTTCAAATGAATTTTTTTTGCGCACAAGTAAAAAACCTGATGTGTGCTAACCTCTGAACTTTGAATACCACAACCGCATTAACTATTCTCTACCTAGACTTCAATGGGGTGCTATAAAGGAACAAACACTAACACCTATTGCTTGTGCGCTAACCTGATCGCATTTGAAGGGACACTAAATGCATTTCATGCACCTCACTTTGTTCTTCGGTGCTGCCATTATGGAACTTAGGTTACACTGCAGAAATCTGAAGGAATGTTTCTGCGCACGTGCAAACACATCAGCACTGAAATGTAGGGAAAACGACATATGGCAGAGCCCATGACTAGAGGGAGGCGGGAAATAATCAATACTAGTCTTATAAAATGTATTTAGTGTTTAATTCTCCTTTATTTTACATTCTAATCCTCCTCACATAGAAGAAAAAATTCTATTTACTGTTACATAGATATTTCTATATGTATTTGATGTTTTGTTGAGAAATAAATAGCTATTTATCTATATGAATATATAGATGATGTATGGGTATATATACATATATATATATATCTACAATTTCAAGGCCTAAACTAATAGTCAGGACAAAATGTTACTTGCCACTTCTGATCCCACCCACACCCACTACGTCACACCCTCTTTGCATATGTTTAGCCATTGTGAAACATTTTGTAATATTGTTTTTATTTTATACCATAACAAATTGAATAATGCTACATACGGTAATAAATGAACAAAAATAAGTAGGGGTTCTGGGGAAGACAACAGCTGGATAGAAAAAGGAAGTTGTAGAGAGAATGCAGAGAGTGCTGACGGTCATGGAAGGTTATAGCAGACCTGGAGATTTTTTTTTTTTATAATTATCATCTCTCGCTCTTAATTTTCTTTCTCAACTCCCTCCTCTCTTCAATCCCTCTTTTTACCCCTCTCCCTTCTCTCTCAGGCCATGGCCTCTAGTTATCAAGCCGTCGACTTTCTTGCATTCGACGGCACCAATACGCTCGCCTAAGATCGCCTAACATCGCCGTTGCGGGCCTGAATACGTTCGCCAAATTTATCAAGAAAGCTGTCAAAAAGCCACGCACCAAGTACGGATCGATGAGCAGCGAACTGTTGATAACTAACAGTCATCGATCTCGCTGCTCTTCGGCTTTTTCACAGCTTTCTTGCTATACTGTCACTAAGCACCCACACTATACTATACTGTTTACCCCCTAAACTGCCGCTCCCGGAGCCCCCCGCAACTAAATAAAGTTATTAACCCCTAAACCGCCGCTCCCGGAGCCCACCGCAACTCTAATAAATGTATTAACCCCTAAACCGCCACTCCCGGACCCCTCCGCCACCTACATTATACCTATTAACCCCTAATCTGCCGCCCCCTATACCGCCGCCACCTACATAAAGTTATTAACCCCTATCCTGCCGATCCCGGACACCGCCGCAACTAAATAAATTGTTTAACCCCTAAAATGCCGCTCCCGGAGCCCACCACCACCTACATTATATTTATTAACCCCTAATCTGCCCCCCCCACACCACCGCCAATATAATAAAGTTATTAACCCCTAAACCTAAGTCTAACCCTAAATCTAACACCCACTAACTTAAATATAATTTAAATAACTCTAAATAAATATTCCTATCATTAATTAAATAATTCCTATTTAAAACTAAATACTTACCTATAAAATAAACCCTAAGATAGCTACAATATAACTAATAGTTACATTGTAGCTAGCTTAGGGTTTATTTTTATTTTACAGGCAACTTTGTATTTATTTTAACTAGGTACAATAGTTATTAAATAGTTTAATAACTATTTAATAACTACCTAGCTAAAATAAATACAAAAGTACCTGTAAAATAAAACCTAACCCAAGTTACAATTGCACCTAACACTACACTATAATTAAAATAATTAAATAAATTAACCACAATTAAATAAAATTAATTACAATTAAATAAAATAAACTAAAGTACAAAAAACAAACAAACACTAAATTACAGAAAATAAAAAAATAATTACAAGAATTTTAAACTAATTACACCTAATCTAATCCCCCTAATAAAATAAAAAGACCCCCAAAATAATAAAAATCCCTACCCTATACTAAATTACAAATAGCCCTTAAAAGGGCCTTTTGCGGAGCATTGCCCCAAAGTAATCAGCTCTTTTACCTGTAAAAAAAAAAAATACAATACCCCCCCAACATTAAAACCCACCACCCACACACCAACCCTACTCTAAAACCCACCCAATCCCCCCTTAAAAAAACCTAACACTAACCCCCTGAAGATCACCCTACCTTGAGACGTCTTCACCCAGCCAGGCACAAGTGGTCCTCCAGAGGGGCAGAAGTCTTCTTCCGATCCGGGCAGAAGTGGACCTCCAGACGGGCAGAAGACTTCATCCAGGCGGCATCTTCTATCTTCATCCATCCGGAGCGGAGCGGGTCCATCTTCAAGCCAGCTGACGCGGAGCATCCTCTTCTTCCGACGACTCCCGACGAATGACGGTTCCTTTAAATGACGTCATCCAAGATGGTGTCCCTTGAATTTCGATTGGCTGATAGGATTCTATCAGCCAATCGGAATTAAGGTAGGAAAAATCCTATTGGCTGATGCAATCAGCCAATAGGATTGAAGTTTAATCCTATTGGCTGATCCAATCAGCCAATAGGATTGAGCTCGCATTCTATTGGCTGTTACGCTGGGCTGGAATAGTGGCGAGCGTACCTGGTAGTGCTTTGATAACTTCCATAAGTAGTCAGATTGTGCCGAACTTGCGTTCGGAACATCTGGAGTGACGTAACCATCGATCTGTGTCGGGCTGAGTCCGGCGGATCGTATGTTACGTCACTATATTCTACTTTTACCGGTCTGTACTTTCTACCGGTCTGTAGGGTTTGATAACTACGGCGAATCAGGCTCGCCACAAATACGCTGCGGAATTCCAGCATATTTGCGGTTCACAGCTTGATAAATAGAGGCCCATATCTTCTCTTTACACACTTTCTTTCCCCTCTGTCATATCGTTTCACTCTTCTTAACTCTCCATTCTCTCTTAACTCTACCTTCTTCTCCACTTTTTCTTTACAGTCTCTCTCTGCCCCTGTTTACCTTCTCAGAAGTAACAGTCTAAGCACTAACGGGGTCCCTACAGCCATAGAGGAATAACAAATCATTGCACATTCATGGCTATAAAATATTCCTTTAGATTATAGTTTTAGCACATAGCCCAAAATGTGTGTTTGTCTGAGCTGCAATAGGAATGTACATTCTGCAAATGCAATGTGCCAACTTTGCTACTTACAACATCCACCAGACTTCTGACTCAACATTTACTAACTAACTTTTACTCACCACTGTTAAATTTCCATTCGCCAATGGCTAGTGGAAATTGTGAGCCATATATATATACATACAAATACATGGCCATATAACATACCTTTATTAATATTTATATTACTAATTTTATCAGATAGTGTTTGTATGAGTGTAACTGCAGGCTCGCCAGAAACAGCAGTTATGAAGCAGCGGCCACAAAGACCGCTGCTCTATAACCTGTCCGCCTGCTCTGAGCAGACATCGCCGGAAATCAACCCAATCGAGTACGATCAGGTTGACTGACACCCCCCTGCTGGCGGCCCATTGGCCACGAGTCTGCAGGGGGTGGCGTTGCACCAGCAGCTCTTGTGAGCTGCTGGTGCAATGCTGAATACGGCGAGCATATTCCTCGCCGTATTCAGCGAGGTCTGGCGGACCTGATCCGCACTGTCGGATCAGGTCTGCCAGACTTTCTTAAATAGGGGCCAAGGTCTTCATTTGCGGTAACCCAACTCACATTAAATTCAATTGTGCTTGAGCAAGTGCGTTTACTTTTAACTTTCACGCTAAAGTTAGCATGATCGCAATATTGATATAGCGACTCGCGCTATGCTTAGTGCGCCATTTGTAATCCCGCTCTGAATCTTTATTGGCACTGTTTATTTGTTTTTTGGTTCAGCCACTGTGCTCAGCCTTATTTATATTCTGTATATAACATATCTAGGGTTAAATTTGTTGCTGACTAAGGGAATAACAACTAGGTAATTAGATGGTTGAAAAGATCTGATTTGACAGCAAGCACCTGTTAAATACACCAATAGAGCTGGCTCCATAGCTGTCTGACAGTCTTCAGCATTTGTCTTTCACATCATGAACTGCCTTACAGTAAATATTTTGTTCACAGAGAGCTGCTGATTACACAAGTAAGTATTGCAGACTGATTTATGAGAAATGGTTTAAAAATAAGTTTGTCTAGGGTTTGAAAAATGCTGAAACCAAGAGTTCCAGCACACTCTGTGCCAGGCTATTCCGATGGACATGAATGTTATAGCCCAGAAAAGCGGCCACAACTGGTTGATATGACACAACATCTGAACTCAGAACTTTATCGCTTTAAATGTTTTGTCATATGGAATGAGCCTTGCTCTAGTTCTAGGAAATTCTCATCATAAGGGATGTTAAAGGGACAAAAAATTTCTTTCATGATTCAGATAGAGAATACAATTTTAAACAACTTTCCAATTTACTTCTATTATTTAATTTGCTTCCTTCTCTTGTTATCCTTTGCTGAAAGGTTTATCTAGGCAACAGCAGGCAGCAGAGAACCTAGGATCTAGCTGTTGATTGGTGGCTGCATAAATATATTGATTGTGATTGGCTCACTCATGTGTACAGTTAGAAACCATTAGTGCATTGCTGCTCCTTCAACACATGATACAAAGAGAATGAAACAGATTAGATAATAGCAGTAAATTATAAAGTTGTTTAAAATTGTATTCTCTATCTGAATCATGAAAGAACATTTTTGTGTTTCATGTCCCTTTAAGGGCATCTTTAGAATGTTATGAAGCCATTTATAGAGAAGCGAGTAATAATTACTATTTATACTTTTTTTTATTGGGTGCACTTATTTCACACGGCATAAAAAAAAGTGTATAATAACTACAAAACACAGTCCTAGATTCCAATTGGAGAGCAAAAATATTAGCACTATTGTGCATTAACATTTAAATATGCATAAATATATATCGATTTATATATAGGAATATCTATTTAGAAATACTTAGAACAAATTCTGCTATGTGCAGAACATAGGAATGTCAAATATTTACAGTAAATACATACTTTATTTACAATTTTTTCAAAAGTAATATTGCAGAAATATGATTTGAAATGTTTTCATCTACTTAACTGCAAAGGGCTCCAATGCACTTATATATATGTCTATATATGTGTATTTATGTGTTTATATGAGTATATATGTCTGTAAATACAAATATACACATATAAACACATATATACATATGTACACACACACACACACATATATATATCATTGTGAAAGCCCTTTGTCTGTCTCATATCTTTGAGCCCTTATAACTTTTGTGTCCAATATTTTTAAAAATATATTTTTTACTAGATGGTGTTATTATGAGTGTAACTGTACTTTTTAATGTATTTTTGATGAGTTTTGTGCAACTTTTTATTTTCACGAAACAGTTAACCAGAGAGCTCTGAAGTCACAGTAATTATTCTAGCATAAATAGCAATTGCGCTCAAGTGGTGGCATTTACTTTCAACTCATAATACCAGCTGTAAGTCTGATAAGCGCAAACCCTTTATCACTTGCACGCAATCGTTTAGGATCCACTCGTAAGCGGTCCCAAAACGGGGCTGTATGATCACTGACTATTAATTTTTCTGGTTTTATTTCCCTGTTTGATAGTTTGTTGCGTGTTCGAACAAATACTTACAAGCCTTCTTTTTATTAAGTCTTCTTATTAAACATTCTGGATTTTACCCCGATAAGATAAATCTGCTGTTGAATGTGATAAATTCAGTACTCTGCTCCTAAACAGGGACAAAGAAAACCTACTGTTTCCATCTTATACAGGAAATGTAAAATCCTTTACAGAGCACAAGCTGTTAGTTTGTTCCTAGCGGTGTAATAGTGTAATATGTGCTGTTACCAGCTGCGTAGCTCTTGTAAACAGATATTGTCACTGATGTGCACAGACCAGATGTAACCCAGATTGACTGCATTTAAAAGCCACTAACAGTAATGCAGACAATAATCGCTACTGTCAGAGGCAGATTTATACTTCTTAGATGCTAAAAATATTACTCAGATTCCCATACCTCCCAATATTTGGGGATCAGAGACATGAGGGATACAGGAAGTTGATAGGAGCCCATCACCATTTTGTGAATGGAGCTGTGTTGGGAGGGGAGGGATCATGGGTGTTTAGTTTGCGGAGTTGTGGGTGTTTCTGTCTGTCTGCTGTCCATATTATAGAACCAACAAGAAAAATCCTGGTTCAACTTATGATCAACAGTAAATAGTCATATTTGTAGCAGACTTAGGCCTCGCTTCCATTGAGTCGTAATTCAGTTTGCGTGCACTCGCAAACCGTTAAATATGCTGTCGAAAGCAATAGCGTTTAACGACTGTTTCCAATGGCGCGTTATACCTCAATATCGGCTGCCGGACTTCGGCTGCCGAAAAGATTTTCGCGTCCCATAGAAAGTAATAGAAGCCGTTAATCGATAAATTATACCAGGTTTCCATTGAAAGCGCTAACCGTTAATACATTGTCGGAGGCTGTCGATACATTGAGATATATTACCCCCAGCTCAACTAGGTGTAAAAGAGGAATATTGTGCTTTTTGAGACCTATTTTCTATTGAAATTATAAAACTTGCAAATAATGCAAGTGTTTTAATGTAGAAATAAATTGTTATAAGTAATATTTATTGTTGTCTCATGTATAGAAATAGTTGAACTTATATTCTAATAGAAATATCAGTATATATTTAAATATAATAATATATGCAAGAACATATCTACAGAATGCAAACTAGACCTATGCCTAGGGCAGCAAGAAATATTACTTATATTTATGAAGTGTTAAATATAATTATATTAGAAAATAGTATTTGATTATTAAAAATATGGATAAGTGTTTTTTTATTTTTCTTGAGAGGCGATCACAGGTAATAAGCACGGACGTTAAACGTAAATTCTATAGCGTAAGGTCGGGTTACCTTAGCAACTAATTGATTTTCAAGAAATCTGACGTCAGATGGAAGCGTTAACACAACGTTAACTTACAGCTACACGAAAAGAGCGACTGCGCGCAACACGCTAATCTTTTCAATGGAAACCTGGTACTAAAATGCAGCCGTAAATTACTTTTAGCTGTCGGCCGCTTCGGTAGCTTACGGCTCCATTTTTAACGACTCAATGGAAGCGAGGCCTAAGTCCTTAAAATCTGTATCATGGGATCTGACACTGTGATTGAAGTGCACCTATGTCAAATAGTTTGACTTTTGAGAAATCCAACCTTGGATTCACCCGGATGCAGGAAACTACTGTGTGAAAATACAACGCAAATACAGAAAATGTGAAACAAGTATATACACTCGCAAGGGTTGTTCTCAGGGAACTATCTAAAAAAAGAAGCTGCACTTTCGAGCTGTTTGCTGTCTCATATACAAAGTAATGGAGCTCACTGGAAAGAGAAACTTAGCAGGGGAGAGTGAAGTTAGCAGGGCGCACTTTAAAAATTAAATCCTGCAGCCAATGAAAATCGAATTACTCTGTTTTCAATGTATAGTATCTTACAATCACCTTTATTTTCAAATGCCTTTGTTTTTCTATTAGGGTGATAAGTGTTTTGTGTATTTTGACACAATCTCGCCACTTTTCAGTTTGCAAGAAAAAAATGTAGGTTAATTAAAGCATTTGTTTTATATAAGGTTTTTCAAAGTTAACAATACATTTATAGTTGTTGCCTTGGGTTTTATGACCTTGCGGGGTTAATTACAAGTAACACACTTCATGATAATCTGTGCATTAACATGGCACTAATTTTGTTACATGCTTAGCAGACACTAGAGAGGTTTTCACAAGATTTATATGGAAAATGGTTTATGGATCAAAGACTAGATTTCTATCTTAACCAGTAAAAGCTAAAACAATTAAAGGAAACAGAATTCTCTGTACAGGGAGTGCAGAATTATTAGGCAAATGAGTATTTTGACCACATCATCCTCTTTATGCATGTTGTCTTACTCCAAGCTGTATAGGCTCGAAAGCCTACTACCAATTAAGCATATTAGGTGATGTGCATCTCTGTAATGAGAAGGGGTGTGGTCTAATGACATCAACACCCTATATCAGGTGTGCATAATTATTAGGCAACTTCCTTTCCTTTGGCAAAATGGGTCAAAAGAAGGACTTGACAGGCTCAGAAAAGTCAAAAATAGTGAGATATCTTGCAGAGGGATGCAGCACTCTTAAAATTGCAAAGCTTCTGAAGCGTGATCATCGAACAATCAAGCGTTTCATTCAAAATAGTCAACAGGGTCGCAAGAAGCGTGTGGAAAAACCAAGGCGCAAAATAACTGCCCATGAACTGAGAAAAGTCAAGCGTGCAGCTGCCAAGATGCCACTTGCCACCAGTTTGGCCATATTTCAGAGCTGCAACATCACTGGAGTGCCCAAAAGCACAAGGTGTGCAATACTCAGAGACATGGCCAAAGTAAGAAAGGCTGAAAGACGACCACCACTGAACAAGACACACAAGCTGAAACGTCAAGACTGGGCCAAGAAATATCTCAAGACTGATTTTTCTAAGGTTTTATGGACTGATGAAATGAGAGTGAGTCTTGATGGGCCAGATGGATGGGCCCGTGGCTGGATTGGTAAAGGGCAGAGAGCTCCAGTCCGACTCAGACGCCAGCAAGGTGGAGGTGGAGTACTGGTTTGGGCTGGTATCATCAAAGATGAGCTTGTGGGGCCTTTTCGGGTTGAGGATGGAGTCAAGCTCAACTCCCAGTCCTACTGCCAGTTTCTGGAAGACACCTTCTTCAAGCAGTGGTACAGGAAGAAGTCTGCATCCTTCAAGAAAAACATGATTTTCATGCAGGACAATGCTCCATCACACGCGTCCAAGTACTCCACAGCGTGGCTGGCAAGAAAGGGTATAAAAGAAGAAAATCTAATGACATGGCCTCCTTCTTCACCTGATCTGAACCCCATTGAGAACCTGTGGTCCATCATCAAATGTGAGATTTACAAGCAGAGAAAACAGTACACCTCTCTGAACAGTGTCTGGGAGGCTGTGGTTGCTGCTGCACACAATGTTGATGGTGAACAGATCAAAACACTGACAGAATCCATGGATGGATGGCTTTTGAGTATCCTTGCAAAGAAAGGTGGCTATATTGGTTACTGATTTGTTTTTGTTTTGTTTTTGAATGTCAGAAATGTATATTTGTGAATGTTGAGATGTTATATTGGTTTCACTGGTAAAAATAAATAATTGAAATGGGTATATTTGTTTTTTGTTAAGTTGCCTAATAATTATGCACAGTAATAGTCACCTGCACACACAGATATCCCCCTAAAAATGCTATAACTAAAAACAAACTAAAAACTACTTCCAAAACTATTCAGCTTTGATATTAATGAGTTTTTTGGGTTCATTGAGAACATGGTTGTTGTTCAATAATAAAATTAATCCTCAAAAATACAACTTGCCTAATAATTCTGCACTCCCTGTATACCTCTCACTTCATTAATCCAATTATGCAGCCAGTTGCATAACGTGCATCATGAATAGAAATACTGTATATGTAACTTGGGTTTATTTAAAAAATAAAATTAAAAAATGAGTTAAAGATTATGATACCAGTTATCTCATATGACTACATGCTGTATTAAAAAACTGGTGTTTTATATCATATGATTATCTTTTTTGCTTAAAGATTGTTATATATTGCCTGCTATGCTATGGATACTTAAAAAAGATTTTCATAATATATCAAATGACTACATGGCATATTGGTAAAATAGTTTATTTTGTAACATATAAATACTTAAAGGGACAGTCAACACTTCCGTTAACATTATTTGATATTGAAAAATAAAAACTGAAGATCCGCCTGCACTATGGATTCTGATTTGCTGATCATTTGAAGAAGAAGGCAGCTACGTAACGGTGGGGGGAGTTCGGCTGCCATATTTACCTGGTATTAGAGAAGTTAGTGACAGTGATTAGTACAGAAGGAAGGTGGCAAGGCAGAAGGGGTATAGTGCAGGCGGATCTTCGGTTTTTATTTTTCAATATCAAATAATGTTAACGGAAGTGTTGACTGTCCCTTTAATGCTGTTTCATAGTGACAGACTTCCTTAATGGCATACAGAGAAAGTTACTAACTGCAACACAAATAAATATAAGTTTACCTTGGCATCATTTGTGGCTTGTACCTGTAAGAGGAAGAGTTAAACAGAAATTAATATTGTGTACTTATTTTTTTTATTCTGTGTTTTACTTTCCTGCAGATTCTGTTGTGGCTCTAAAGATAACTGATAATAATAATAATAATAATCAGTCATTTTGGATACATAATTTCTCAGTGTTTTTCCCAGCCATTAAAGACAATCACAGGGGACTTACCACCTGTCTCCATAACTATCTTTGCTACAAGACCCATTCTCACTTAAAACATTCCTTATAATTAAAAAAACAACATGTTTTGCACACTTGATAGTCCCTTTACTTAAAGTGAATGTAAATTTTGATGCTAAAGTGCCCGTTTTTTAAAAATCTGATTAAAAACAGGGGCACTTTAATTCATCAAAATTTACATTTCACTCGTGTTGTGAAAATACTTACCTTGTAACCTTGACAGTCGCTGCATCGCTTCCTCCATCCGTCGCAAAGCCTCTTCCTGGGTCTAAAATGAGGAATCCGGCTTCCGCCAATCACAGCGTTGAATCAGACACTGATTCCCCCGGGGGGAAAGCCGTGATTGGAGGATGATCGATCCATCATTTCTGACGTAGGAAGAGGCTTGCGATGACTGGGGGAAGCTGGAGCGGCTGCCAAGATTAAAAGGTAAGTATTTTCACAACACGAGTGAAATGTAAGTTTTGATAAAAATCGAATTTTTAAAAACTGGGCACTTTATCATCTAACTTTACATTCACTTTGAGCTGACATTTCAAAAATAAATAGTAGCGAATCATGTCCGCTCGACATCGCTAAATGCTGACAGCATACGCTGTTGGCATTTATCATTGCACAAGCATTTCTAGTGAAACGCTAGTGTAATGCCGCCCCCTGCTCACTGGTGGCCAATCAGCTGCTAGTAGGGGCTGTCAATCGTGCCGATCGGATCGTATGATTTCAATCCGCCACCTATAAGGGTTAAGGAGTAGCGTTCTTATGACCCCTGCTTCTTAACTTCCATTTCAGACGAGCCAGAAACTATGGGCCTCTGAAACAGCATCAACTACTTTATAAATGCAGCCCATCATCTCCAACTTGAGACACAATACTTTTATCTCAGTTGCAGCAAATACAAATTTAGGGCTAGATTTATGAGTGGAGAGCAAATTTGTGCTCCTGCGAGTGCTTTGTCTGCGTGCAACTTTTATTACTATTGCACACCCAGTTGTCGCATGTATTACAAGTCGCAAGTAAAACATTTGCGCTCTTGCGGTCAGATCCTCGAGCAGAAAAAAATACTTTACAAAGTTGTAAATGCAGTATCGTATTCCCCCATCACATACATGGGAATGCAATGATATATATGTATGTATTTATATACATATGTCTATCTATCTATCTATCTATCTATATAGATATATATAGGTGTATATATATTTATATATATATTATATATGTCTGTAAATACATATATACACATATAAATGCATAAATCTATACTATAATCGCATTTGTAACGTGTCCGTCGGTGTCGCCAGTTGCGCACGCATCCTCAAAGGAATGCTGGCTGGGCGAGGCAGCCAAAAGAATGTTGGCTGCATGCGCAGCCAAAATATTCTTTCACCACCCTGCCATTTTCGGAATCCACCTGGATGCAGCGTAGGCAAACCCGAAGCATAAAAAAAAAACACACACACAACCGCCCGCACAAAATATCGAAAAAACACATAACCGCCCGCAAGAAATAAATAAAAAACCCGTAACCGCCCGCATGAAATATAACAATAAAAAAATCTAGCCGCCCGCACGAAGTATAACAAAATACCTAACCTCCCGCACAAAGTATTAACAAACACCTAAATCGCAAAACCCCACATTGCAAAATAATAAAGTAATTAACCCCTAATCCGCAATTAACATAATGCAAATGTTAACCCCTTAAACGCCAACCCCTCACATCGCAATAAACCCAATTAACCCCTAAACCGCCAAACTCCCACATCACAATAAACCTAATTAACCCATTAACCCATAAACCGCCAACCCCCAACATCGCAATAAACCTAATTAACCTAATTAACCCCCACAACGCAAATAACTAATTTAATTACTAAATTACTAAGATGATGGAGCCACCTGGAAGAAGACCTTCTCTGCCCGACTTCAAGAATGGTGAGTACCTATTTGGGGCTTAGTGTTAGAATTTTCTTTTCTTTTTTTTTTGAGGGGGGGTTATTCTTAAAATTAGGGATTTAATGGGCTGGAAAGAGCTGATTGCCCTTTAAGGGCAGTAAAAGAGCTGAATGCCCTTTTAAGGGCAATGCCCATACAAATGCCCGTTTAGGGGCAATAATGGGTAGTTTAGTTTTTTTTTAGTGTTAGTTATTTTTTTATTTTGGGGGGTTTGGTGAGTGGGGGGGTTTACTGTTAGGGGGGATTTAGTGATTTTTAAATGTAAAAGAGCTGTTTATCTTAGGGCAATGCCCTACAAAAGCCCTTTTAAGGGCAATTGGTAGTTTAGTATTAGGTTACGGGGTGTTTTTATTTAGGGGGGATTTTTTTATTTTTATAGGTGTATTAGTTTAGGTTTAATTTTTTTATTTTGGATAGCTTTGTTTATTTTTTTTGTTATTTTACATTTTTTATTTTTTGTTATTTTAGCTTTGAGGGTTGTAGTTTTTTTTTTTAAATAGACTGCCCTCTGGGAGGCTTAGCGACTAGTACATATATAAATACATATATACATATCTATATATATTTATATACATATATTTATACATATTCCTAGGGTTGTAAAAGCACTTTCAGCTGTTTGTTTTCCCCAACACCTGACATCTTATTTCTTTCAGCCGTTATAACTTTTTATTGCAAATTTTTTTATTTTTTTTTATCAGACAGTGTTATTATAAGTGCAACTCTACTTTTAAATGTATTTTTGATGTGTTTTGTGACATTTTTTTGACTCATGTAGCAGTTAAGGTCGTAGTAATCATTCAAGTATAAAACGCGATTGCACTCACGCTTTCGCATTAATTTTCAACTTGTAATACGGGCATAATTTAACTTGCATGCATGAATATAATTAATATTGGCTTATATAGGGTACAACAATGCAATGTTTTATGACCCAGTGGTTTCCCTTTGGTTGGTGACATTCACCTAATAGTTAAAGGGACATTGAACCCACATTTTTTTCTTTTGTGATTCATATAGAGCATGCAATTTTAAGCAGCTTTCTAATTTACTCCTATTATCAAATTTTCTTCATTCTCTTGTTATCTTTATTTGAAAAAGAAGGCATCTAAGCTATGCAGCCAGACATTTTTTGGTTCAGTACCATGGACATTATTTTTTTATTGGTGCTGTCCAATCAGCAAGGACAACCCAGGTTCACCAAAAATGGGCCGGCATCTTAACTTACATTCTTGCTTTTCAAATAAAGATACCAAGAGAATGAAGAAAATGTGACAATAGGAGTAAATTAGAAAGTTGCTTAAAATTGCATGCTCTATCTGAATCACGAAAGAAAAAAAAATTGGGTTCAGTGTCCCTTTAAGAAAAAACAATTGATGGTTCACAAATATTGTGGAACATAAGTCGGGCAGGTTTTCAGCTTGATTCAGTGACTATTCAAATAGAATGGAATAGCTTTCCAAAGGAAAACAAAAATGACCTGAGCTGCCATACAATAGCAAATTGACAGACTGGCCCTACAATATTAACAAATCAGCCTTGTGTCTCTATATTCCCCTTAAAAACTATTTAATAGGACAGTCAACACTAAAATTATTATCGTTTAAAAAGTTAGATAACGCCTTTACTACTCATTCACCAGTTTGCACAACCAACATTGTTATAATAATATACTTTATAACATTTAAACCTCTAAATTTCTGCCTATTTCTAAGCCACTATAGACAGCCTCTTAATCACATGCTTTTTTTTATTTGCTTTTCACATCAGGAGACTGCAAGTTCATGTGGGCCATAAAGATAACATTGTGCTTACACCCGTGGGTTATGCACAACACAGTACTAAATGCAAATCAATAGATAATAAAAAGTCATGTGATCAGGGGGCTGTCAAAAGAGGCTTAGATACAAGGTAATCACAGAGGTAAAAAGTATATTATTATAATTGTTTTGGTTGTGCAAAACTGGGGAATGGGTAATAAAGGGATTATCTATCTTTTTAAGCAATAACATTTTGTTGACTGTCCCTTTAATGAAATTAAAGTGTGTCTTAAAATACAAAGAACGTATAGAAAATCGGGCAGTTTTGGCTATAGAATCCAAAGTCTGTTTTCTGGTAATATATTCATGTATTTAAGAAATATTTTAGGTTTGTCTATTGAATGAATGTCTTTATGTATTCTTTTTTTTCCAATCTTCTATATTTTTCACTGCCAAGATGCATCAAGTCTTCATACAATACTGTTATAGGGATACAGCATCCGCTACCTTAAAGGGACACAAAACCTCAACAATTTTTCTCCTGATTCAGTCAGAACATACAATTTTAAATAACTTTCCAATGTAATTCTGTTCTCAAATGTTCTTCATTGTATTTGTTATCTTTTGTTGAAAAGCAGTACGGTTCAGGAGTGTGCACGTGTCTTCAGTACTATAAGGCAGCTGTTTTGCAACAATGTTATATATTAGCAAGAGCAGAAGATGGCTGCACTATTTCCTATCATGTAGCGCTTCAGACGTGTGGACGTCAACAAAGAATAACAAATGGGAACAAAACAAATTTGAAAATAGAAGTAAATTGGAACTTTTTTTTAAAACTGTATTCTCTAACTGAATCATGAAAGAAAGAATTTGGGTTTCATGTCCCTTTAATGCCCTCCAATTATGACTCACCAAATGATAGAATGTTTCCTGCATTAACAATCACTTTAATCAAACAAACTTCTTTCTTCACAATCTTTTCTACATCCAATCACATTACAATCAAAATATTTTTCTCCAAAATGAGTGCAGCTCAATGCCTTTCTGTGATAACTTCACCTTACTCAGGAGACTGGAAATCATTTATCACTGAAACGCGTTAGGCTGAAATGATTTGCAACAAAATATTTTGATTTTAAAGTGATTGGGTGTTCTGAATATTGAAAAGAAAGAAGTTTGCTTGAATTAAATAATATATGTTAGAGTAATATGCTGGTACCATTAATGGGATACATATTTTGATAGTATAACAATATATTTGGTGCCTGTCTCTTAAAACTACATGTTTAAAATGAAAAATATATACAATTTGAAAAGGAAGACACAGGATCAATTATTCAATTCATGAGCCTGAATAAATACTGGAAATACATTTAAAGGGATAATAAATCCACATTATTTCTTTCATGAATTTTAAGCAACTTTCTAATTTAGTCCTATTAGCAATTTTTCTTCGTTCACTTTGTATCTTTATTTGAAAAGCAAGAATGTAAGTTTAGGAGGCAGCCCATTTTTGATTCAGCACCTTGGAAGCGCTTGCTGATTGGTAACTAAATGTGTGAAAAAAAGTGGGGTGGCTCCTAAGCTTAGAAAGTGGGCTGGCTCCTAAGCTTAGAGTCTTGCTTTTCAAATAAAGATAACAAGAGAAGGAAGAAAAATTGATAATAGAAGTAAATTAGAAAGTTGCTTAAAAGTGCTGCTCTATCTGAATCATAAACGAAAAAATTGGGTTTAGTGTCCCTTTAATGTACTGACAATACTCCACTAAGTTTTGTATTGCTTTTTCTGTTACTTGTAAAAAACAGACAAAGTATCAGCGCTACTGGTATATAGAAAAATGATAAATATAATAAGTATAAAATCCTGCATAGGTTAATTAAGCAATATGGGACCTAAAAGGCTTGCTGTTAATAAAATAGACTAAATTCCATAAATAATCAGACAATACAAAATCAACACAGCAAAGTTCCAAAGCGATATTGTGATTAAGTCCCACGTGTTTTAAGAAGAAAACAAATGTTTTGGTTTGTCCTCACCAAGCAAATGGTGTGTGCTGCTCTTCCCAGGGTGTATCACACCAAATCCCTTAAGTGAACGAGTGAACTGAAAGACAAGAAGAGGAGAGCGCAACTGGACTCAGGTGCAGTTTATTTCAACAATTGAAACAAGAATGGTTAAAATCATCAAATGGCAGGTAAATATGCGTACCAAATATAACAGTTAAAAGTGCATGTAAAAAGGTCTTTATAGATATCCACAGATTACCGCTTCCCAGGTTTCCTTAACGATCCGATCACAGCACAAAAATCCTTAGCTGAGCGTTCTGTAGTGCGTGTGGATCACTGATCAGCTGTTAGGTGTCCTGTCGGAAAGCCGGTTCCGGTCCTACCCGGAAGTCTGTGTCACTCAAAGCAGAGATACAATGTATCGCAAGTTAGTAGATCCTCGACGGCCGTTTCGTTCCCTAACGAGAGAACTTTTTCAAGAGGTTGCTAAGGGTTACCAGCAAGCTCTACTTTATAAAGAGTTAGTGAGTCTCTGATTGGTTTGCCAGCGTAAAGATAAAAACACAGTTTAAACGCATAACTGAATGTACAAGATATTACTATATATGTAATACAACGCACACTCTAAAAAATTACAATTCATAAAAGATGAATAAAATATGGTTACAGTCTTTGATCATAAGTTACACAGGAACAAATGTATATAAAATTCAGGGCAACACTTTTTTTAAAAAAAAACAGGAATTTAGAATGACACATAAAAAGTAAATTTTAAATATTATTAAATGTTCGAATTCATGTATTAAATATTTTTAATGTATATCCTAAAAGCCCTATTTATCTAATGTATTCATGATATGGGGAGATTAAATATAGTTATATCATGCTTGGCTTCATATGCATGATTTATATGGATAAAGTTAATGTCAAGTGTTTATAAGTAATGAAGATTTTTAAAAAACATCAAATAAAAGATATATAAAATATGACAACGTCTAAAAATCTAAAAAATCCTATATGTAAAACACAAACATAATTGTGCATAATGATTCAGTTTCACAGTGTAAATTAATGTGAAAACATATATGTACACTAAACCTAATCTTTTATGCAGTACAATGGCCTATAGAATATGTCACTTTATTCCTGTATAAGATCACTTTTAAATTTAAGTTGATTAATAACAGCTTCCATACCTTTTTTGTGCGGTATATTGGTGTATAAAGCTGTAGCGTCGCAAGTGATCCATAAATTATTTGCCTCCCACTTATGACCTTCAAATTTTTTTATAACGTCAGTAGTGTCTTTCAGGTACGCTTTTATATTAGGCATCATTGGCTGTAAATAATGATCAATATATTTTGATAAATTACTACATAAGGATCCTATACCTGAGACTATGGGTCTCCCGGGTGGATTTAGTCTATCCTTATGGACTTTTGGTAGGTGGTAAAAGATTGCCACCTTTGGGTTTGGTATATGTATATAATTATACTCCTCATTATTAATAATATTTGATTCCCTAGCTTTAGTTAGGACTTCCACCAGTTTCTTATTATATTTTATTGTGGGATCAAATGTTATTTTTTTATAGGTATTAATATCCCCTAACAATTTATAAGCTTCCTTCAGATAGTCTTTACGATCTTGTACTACTAAGCCTCCTCCCTTATCAGCAGCCCTGAAGATTAGGTTAGTATCTTCAGTTAGGTTTTTTAGGGAGGTCTTTTCTTCTAAAGTTAGATTATTTTGTTTGGGATGCATTTTTTTATTCTTTTCTAGCTTATTCTCCATATCCTCACAGACTAATTTGTTGAATAAAGATATATATTCCCCTTGATTGTATACAGGGTAGAAAGTTGACTGTTTCTTTAAACCACTATGCGTAATTGAATTATTTTCCTCATGTATACTGAACTCTAAAATTTCCTCTGTAACCATGTCTTGTGTGTTTAAAAATAAATTTTGGCATTTTCCAATTCCCTTAAGGTGAGGAACAATGATATATCATTATGATCTAATCTGTCATTGGGGGTACTATTTCCCTTAGATTTATTGTTATTTTTAATAAGAAAATAACGTTGTAAAGTTAATTTCCTAATAAGTTTTTGAATATCGATATAGGTTTCAAACTTATTGGCAAATGTTTTGGGGGCAAAATTGAGCCCTTTGCTTAAAAGTTTGTATTCATTTTCAGTGAAGGTTTTACTAGAAAGATTGAAAATTTATTTTCTACCATTTTCTATCTCCCTCTTTTTCTGTTTCTGATTTCTAAATCTCTTTCCTCCCCTGACTCCTCGTTTGATTCTAAGCGTCTTTTTGGGTTTCTTTGTTTCTCTATTTCTTGTTCCCCATGGTTGCTTTGAAACCAGCTTCTTTGGGGTTTCCCCTGTTTCCAGGGGGTACCTCCTAAAAAATGCTGGTCATTAAATACATGTTCATCATGATTTGGGCGCCACGGTAATTTAGGCTTAGCTCCTTGAGTTACCCAGCTCTCATTATATGTGTCTTGTTGTAATTGAGCATATCTATTGTAGCAATCAATTTGGTTATCCTGGTAGCCTTTAGAGATTGAGGTATTAGGGTATTCCCTATAGTTATCATATTCATGCTTATCCCTGTAATTATTCTTATAAGGGAAAGGTGTCCCTTTTTTGGAATTATAATTTTGATAATCTTTATAATATCCTTTATTGGAGTTTGGCTTCCAATTCGGATTATAATTGTTTCCCTTCTTTTGTTGAAAATTATTGCTATTTTTTTTATTATTGTTAGTTTTATTGTGCATTACTTTTGGAAGAGTAGGAGTCCTAGGGATAGTAGGAGTCTGAGTGTCCATTCCAATTGCAGTATCTATTCTCCCCCCTGTGGTAGTCCCCATATTATTGCTAGATGTATCATTATTACTATTTTTATTTTTGTAGTCATATACAGTGTTTGACCTATAGTCCTCCAGATCACGTTTTTGTTTTTTAGCTTTATTCGCTGCTAAATCCCTATCAAAGTTATCAATTCTTTTTTGAATACTATCATTCAATTCCTTCCATTTTTGTTCATTTTGATAAGGTTGTACAGTTTTAAGGGCTGTTTCGATTTCATTTTTAACTTTCTCTAGTTTCATTTCCCTATACTTGATGAGTAACTTTATTAGTTTAATAGAGCAATCATGCGGTATTTGATCCCATTCTGTGCTAAATTCTACCTCCTCTAAGTCAAATGCAGGGAATTTGAAAATTCTAAGTCCCCTAGGGATAATATTATGTAATACGCAATTTTCTAACAGAATGAGGTCCTGCCATTCTTTGGCATCTGTTGTTAAAAGTTTTTCTAAATGTCTAAATAAAGTGTGTGGATCTCCTATTGGTTGTTCAATGTTACCATTTAGCAAGTTAATTCCTCTATTTCTATTATTTCTATTATTATTGTCCCCAAAAGTATTAATAAGGGTAGCTTCCATATTATCAGTGTGCTGCTGACTCATTATGATACAAAACACATACAGTAAAAAACAGACAAAGTATCAGCGCTACTGGTATATAGAAAAAAATGATAAATATAATAAGTATAAAATCCTGCATAGGTTAATTAAGCAATATGGGACCTAAAAGGCTTGCTGTTAATAAAATAGACTAAATTCCTTAAATAATCAGACAATACAAAATCAACACAGCAAAGTTCCAAAGCGATATTGTGATTAAGTCCCACGTGTTTTAAGAAGAAAACAAATGTTTTGGTTTGTCCTCACCAAGCAAATGGTGTGTGCTGCTCTTCCCAGGGTGTATCACACCAAATCCCTTAAGTGAACGAGTGAACTGAAAGACAAGAAGAGGAGAGCGCAACTGGACTCAGGTGCAGTTTATTTCAACAATTGAAACAAGAATGGTTAAAATCATCAAATGGCAGGTAAATATGCGTACCAAATATAACAGTTAAAAGTGCATGTAAAAAGGTCTTTATAGATATCCACAGATTACCGCTTCCCAGGTTTCCTTAACGATCCGATCACAGCACAAAAATCCTTAGCTGAGCGTTCTGTAGTGCGTGTGGATCACTGATCAGCTGTTAGGTGTCCTGTCGGAAAGCCGGTTCCGGTCCTTGCTTTTTCTGTTACTTGTGCAGTAATTATTATTATTATTATTATCGGTTATTTGTAGAGCGCCAACAGATTCCACAGAGCTATAAACAAAGGGGGAGTACAACAAAACAATTATAGGGACCAGATGGGTAGAGGGCCCTGCCAAGAGTTGTAGTCAGCTGTTGTAGTCAGCTCTAAACAGCTGGACTCTTAGGCTTACATGCTAAGGGGGTTCAGGGGATAGCAATTGAGGAGAGGAACTGATATAAAGAAAGGTTAGCGTAGGTTGTATGCATCCCTGAACAGTAGAGTCTTTAGGGAGCGCTTGAAGATTTCAAAACTAGGGGAGAGTCTTGTGGAGCGAGGCAGAGAGTTCCATAAGATGGGAGCCAGTCTGGAGAAGTCCTATAAACGGTAGTGCAATGAGGTAACAAGAGAGGAGGAGAGTAGGAGGTCATGAGCAGAGCAAAGGGGACGGGAGGGAGAGTATCTGGAGACAAGGGCCTCTAGTTATCAAGCTCCGGATGGAGCTAGAAGGCCCCTGTTTCTGGCGAGTCATCAGACTCGCCAGAAACAGCAGTTATGAAGCAGCTGTCACAAAGACCGCTGCTCCATAACCTGTCCGCCTGCTCTGAGCAGGCGGACAGACATCGCCGGAAATTAACCCGATCGAGTACGATCGGGTTGATTGACACCCCCCTGCTGGCGCTGATTGGCCGCGAGTCTGTAGGGGGCGGCGTTGCACTAGCAGCTCTTGTGAGCTGCTGGTGCAATGATGAATATGTTGAGAGTATTGCTCGCCGTATTCAGTGAGGTCTGGCGGACCTGATCCGGAGTGTCGGATCAGGTCCGCCAGACCTTGATAACTAGTGGCCAAGGTCTGAGATATAGGGGGGAGCAGTGCAGTTGAGGGCTTTGCATGTCAGTAATATTTTTTTTCTTTTAATATTTTTATTGGCAGTGACAAAAAATATATATTTTACTACATTAATATGTAATCAATATTAGTAGACTTATTGCCTTTTACACTTGTAAGTTTATTGTATCACATAGACTTGGTTGAGATATTCTTTTGTGCTAATTTCCCATTATATTTTGTAATAAAAACATTTTTTTTTTTTAAATAGTCAATGTATGAATTTTATACGAGAGACTAATAAACATTCTACTGGATAGACAAGGATCCAAACTTGCTGTGATTGGGGAGCGGACCATGAACATCCACTTGCTGTATTTTCTATTGCACAAGCATTTTCTTATAGATCACCCACTTGCTGTATTTTCTATTGCACAAGCATTTTCTTATAGAGCGCCGCCTCCTGTTATCACATGACCAGTTCCAAGTTCATGGTTATTTATTTCTGCAGCCTCAGAGATGATTAACAGGTTAAAAAGCAGCGGTTATGTCACCGGAACTCTGCAGCTTGCTATAAGCATGGGCTACAAAGCTACATCCACTGCTTAGTACATGTTCTTTTTGTGCCTGGTTTTAGAAAAAAAACTGTTTAGAGGGAAGATCATCCATTTAGACGGTTTGCTTGCGAACACATTTCACTTGTGCCAAGTATCCATTTCTTTAAGAGCCTAAACCTGGTACAGAAATTATTTCGGGTGAGGATAGCATATGCTATAGAGCACCTAACTTACATTGTGAGGGCTACTGGCAGTTAATTTTTATATGACTTAGATACAAAAACTTCTTGGCCAGTTCCCCTTAACCCAGAGTACATTTTTTATAACCTGAATATACAATAAAAACAAACAACAACATTACTGAGTTAACACGTTTTTGTGTGAGGTTACCTAAACTAACAATATATTAGCAGTAGGGACTAGACTTGGGTGTTATAACATTGCAGGGTTAAATGTAAATAACACACTTAATGATAATCTGACCATTAACTTAGCACTCATTTTGTTACATGCTGACAGCTAACATTAGACCTTTTCATAATATTTATATGACAAATGGTTTAGGGGTCAAAGACTTGATTTCTATCTAAACCAGAAAAGTAAAAAAATAAAGGAAAGACTTAATTTATTTAATTATTGCACTATTTTACACTGTGAATCAAGAATAACATTTTTTTGTATACTCACGTGGATTTACCCAGCAGAACATTGGCCAGAGCATAACACTGCCTCCGCCCGCCTGCCTTCTTCCCATAGTGCATCCTGCTGCCATATCTTCCCCACACACACCTAGCCATCCACCTGATCTAAAAGAAAACCTGATTCATCAGACCAGGCAACCTTCTTCCATTGCTCCATGGTCCAGTTCTGATGCTCACGTCCCCATTGAAGGCACTATCGGCAGTGGACAGGGGTCATCATGGGCACTCTGACCAGTCTGCGCTACGCAGCCCCATACGGAGAAAACTGTGATGCACTGTGTGTTCTGACACCTTTCATGGCCAGCATTCCTTTTTTTCAGCAACTTCAACTACAGTGGCTCTTCTGTGTGATCATCTACTTGACTGCAAAGGTCACCAATGCACTTCCATATATGGGCAATACTTGTTTATTAATAATTTTTATCAAACAATGTTATTATGATTACAACTGTACTTTTAAATGTATTTTTTCAACTGTTTTAACAAACGGAAGTTAACTATAGCTGTGAAGACGCGCTAACTTGACAAGCGAAAATTGCAATTGCACTCAAGCGTTCCCATTTACTTTCAACTTGTAATATGTGCACTTCTTCCGACGTGCACAAACAGCCGCAATAAATCCGATATTGCTAGTTTAAAACAGTTAGTGCGCCACTCGTAATCTAGTCCTATGAGAATTAAAGTAGTGCATTAATACCAGTGTTTATGTTTTCACTAATGAGTGCTGCCATAATCATATATAAGTGAGTACTTAAAGGGACACTAAACCCAATTTTTTTATTTAATGATTCAGATAGAGCATGTAATTTTAAGCAACTTTCTAATTTCTAATTTATTACTATTATCAATTTTTCTTTATTCTCTTGCTATTTTTATTTTAAAAGCAGGAATGTAAAGATTAGGAGCAGGCTCATTTATGGGTCAGCACCTGGGTAGTGCTTGCTGATTGGTGGCTAAATGTAGTCACCAATAAGCAAGCGCTATCCAGGGTGCTGAACCTAAAATGGGCCTGCTTCTTTTTATGTAATTAATAGTCCATGCAAATAGTTTACAAGTCCTACAAGTAGAAAAAAAAATCAAGCTACGTTCTTTATTTACAAAGAAAGCACACCCCTAATTTATACCAACAGTGCTGAAGATAAAGTATAAATATTTTTTTTAACGCCTAACAATTTATTAATTGCAGTTTTCACCTGCCCTGTATTCAATATTGTAATTTATATCTGCAACAATAATAAATAATAAAAAGACAGCGAAAAAAACAAATACATATTAATGTGCATCTGTTTTTTGACTCTTAATTAATAGATAGTATTTTTCAAGACAATGTAATTGTCTATTTAAATAGTTACGTTACACAGGAAAGAGAGTGGAAACAGCCAGGTTTTCTCAGGAAGTCATGTTATAAATCTTTGTTATACAGTTTGCTTTTATTTCATCAGTCTCAGGGGCCAAGCACAATAAGCTTGAAGTCAGTTTAACAGACTGATGTGTTGTGTCTGCAAGCGTCCCGTGAGGATCACATTTCCTATTCTCATTCCAGATATATTTAAAAAAAAGTTATTTTTATATGCAGATAAAGATTCTGCTCAGTTCAGCATTATATACATGGCTGGAAAATCTCACTTTATTCTACCAGTCATAGGAAGAAAATAGATAGTCAAGAGGAAAAGTTACTAGACCACTTAAAGTGAACGTCAATTTTAGCAGCCTGCAATTTGAATACTGATTTATCAACTCGTAACTAGCTAAACCGGAAAGTATTTTAAAAAAAATATATAAAAAAAAAATAGTTTAGTTATGTTATATTTACCAAAATTCAATCCGTTCACACCCGGACTCCTCCTACTCTCCACTTCCTATTCCTGAACATTGTGACGTATAGAGCGGTCCCACCCGCGCTATACGTATCTCTAAAGCGCGCAACCGTGGAGATCTTACAACGTGAATGCGTTACAATCAGATCTATCAAATATGCGCATGCGTTTGAAAAAATATTAACTTACTCTGTGCACGCGCTAACATCAGCGTTAATCTGCGCATGCGTTACAATCGTATTTACTTTGAGCGTGGACGTGCATCGCTTATGAGTCTAGATATTATCAGCTAACGCATGCTCAGAAGAAGCGCATGACGTAGCAAAAAAAGTGGTTGAACGCCCCGGGGGGGGGGGGGGGGGGAATGGATTGGCAATCTCTGTTGTCAATCAGTTGCCCAAAGTGGGACAAAATGGCTGGCCGAGGAATCGAGGGACAAAATTAAAGATTAAAAGGTAAATTTGTGCATTTCTAAATAAAAAAATGAAAAACAATTAATTAAAGTCATTTGTAGAGCTTGCTAAGATGACATTAAGCACTACGGGTGAGTTTATATTCACTTTAATGGGACGTTTATGGTCAAAATTTAAATGCACATTGATAAATTACATATTTGAATAGAAACATATTTGTAATATACAGGTATTGTCAAAAATGCTTCTAGTGAAAGTTATCACTGTTTTAGTGTTAACATGTTTCTCTGCACGTGCATGTGCACGTGCATTTTAAATACTGGAGCTGCTCAGAGCACCGGTGGGGCTTGTATCATATCAGCAATTAACAAATTGAGTCATTACCAGATGGTACAAGCACTTTATGCTCTCTGAGCAAATTTTCGGCTAGATTTAGAGTTCTGCGGCCAAAGGGGTGCGTTAGCTACGCATGCTTTTTTTCTCCCGCACCTTTTAAATACCGCTGGTATTTAGAGTTCACAGAATGGCTGCGTTAGGCTCCAAAAAGGGAGCGTACAGGCATATTTACCGCCACTGCAACTCTAGAAACCAGCGTTGCTTACGGACGCGGCCAGCTTCAAAAACGTGCTCGTGCACGATTCCCCCATAGAAAACAATGGGGCTGTTTGAGCTGGAAAAAAACCTAACACCTGCAAAAAAGCAGCGTTCAGCTCCTAACGCAGCCCCATTGTTTGCTATGCGGAAACACTTCCTAAGTCTGCACCTAACACCCTAACATGAACCCCGAGTCTAAACACCCCTAACCTTACACTTATTAACCCCTAATCTGCCGCACCCGCTATCACTGACCCCTGCATTACACTATTAACCCCTAATCTGCCGCTCCGTACACCACCGCAAGATACATTATAGCTATGTACCCCTAATCTGCTGCCCCTAACACCGCCGACCCCTATATTATATTTATTAACCCCTAATCTGCCCCCCTCAACGTCGCCTCCACCTGCCTACACTTATTAACCCCTAATCTGCCGAGCGGACCGCACCGCTACTATAATAAAGTTATTAACCCCTAATCCGCCACACCCTAACCCTAACACCCCCCTAAGTTAAATATAATTTTTATCTAACGAAATAAATTAACTCTTATTAAATAAATTAATCCTTTTTAAAGCTAAATACTTACCTGTAAACTAAATCCTAATATAGCTACAATATAAATTATAATCATATTGTAGCTATTTTAGGATTAATATTTATTTTACAGGCAACTTTGTATTTATTTTAAACAGGTACAATAGCTATTAAATAGTTAATAACTATTTAATAGTTACAGAGTTAAAATAATTACAAAATTACCTGTAAAATAAATCCTAACCTAAGTTACAATTAAACCTAACACTACACCTAACATAAAATATCATCTTTACACCAATAATAAAAAAAAATCAGAACAGCCAATCGAATCAGATCAGAACAGCCAATAGAATGCGAGCTCAATCTGATTGGCTGATTGGATCAGCCAATCGGATTGAAATTGATTCTGATTGGCTGATTCCATCAGCCAATCAGAATTTTCCTACCTTAATTCCGATTGGCTGATAGAATCCTATCAGCCAATCGGAATTTGAGGGACGCCATCTTAGATGACGTCCCTTAAAGGAACCTTCATTCTTCAGTTGGACGTCGGAAGAAGAAGATTGATCCGCGCTGGAGGTCTTCCCGATGGAGCCGTTCGTCATCGGATGAAGATAGAAGATGCCGCTTGGATCAAGATGGTTGCCGGTCCGGATCGCCTCTTCTTCCCGGATAGGATGAAGACTTTGGAGCCTCTTCTGGACCTCTTCAGCCGACAGATTATGGATCGCCAGCCCCCGCTTGGGCTTGGATGAAGATTTCGGAGCCAGGACAGATCGGTGTGATACCCGGCGAGGTGAAGATAAGGTAGGAAGATCTTCAGGGGCTTAGTGTTAGGTTTATTTAAGGGGGGTTTGGGTTAGATTAGGGGTATGTGGGTGGTGGGTTGTAATGTTGGGGGGGGTAGTGTATGTTTTTTACAGGCAAAAGAGCTGATTTATTTGGGGCATGCCCCACAAAAGGTCCTTTTAAGGGCTGGTAAGGTAAAAGAGCTTTGAACTTTTTAAATTTAGAATAGGGTAGGGCATTTTTTTATTTTGGGGGTCTTTGTTATTTTATTAGGGGGCTTAGAGTAGGTGTAATTAGTTTAAAATTGTTGTAATATTTTTCTAATGTTTGTAAATATTTTTTTATTTTTTGTAACTTAGTTCTTTTTTATTTTTTGTACTTTAGTTAGTTTATTTAATTGTAGTTATTTGTAGGTATTGTATTTAATTAATTTATTGATAGTGTAGTGTTAGGTTTAATTGTAGATAATTGTAGGTATTTTATTTAATTAATTTATTGATAGTGTAGTGTTAGGTTTAATTGTAACTTAGGTTAGGATTTATTTTACAGGTAATTTTGTAATTATTTTAACTAGGAAGCTATTAAATAGTTATTAACTATTTAATAGCTATTGTACCTGGTTAAAATAAATACAAAGTTGCCTGTAAAATAAATATTAATCCTAAAATAGCTACAATATGATTATAATTTATATTGTAGCTATATTAGGGTTTATTTTACAGGTAAGTATTTAGCTTTAATTAGGATTAATTTATTTAATAAGAGTTAATTTATTTCGTTAGATAAAAATTATATTTAACTTAGGGGGGTGTTAGGGTTAGACTTAGCTTTAGGGGTTAATACATTTATTAGAATAGCGGTGAGCTCCGGTCGGCAGATTAGGGGTTAATGTTTGAAGTTAGGTGTCGGCGATGTTAGGGAGGGCAGATTAGGGGTTAATACTATTTATTATAGGGTTATTGAGGCGGGAGTGAGGCGGATTAGGGGTTAATAACTTTATTATAGTAGCGGTGCGGTTCAGTCGGCAGATTAGGGGTTAATAAGTGTAGGTAGGTGGCGGCGACGTTGGGGGCGGCAGATTAGGGGTTAATAAATATTATGTAGGTGTCGGCGGTATTAGGGGCAGCAGATTAGGGGTACATAGGGATAATGTAGGTGGCGGCTGTGTACGGAGCGGCAGATTAGGGGTTAAAAAATTTTAATAGAGTGGCGGCGGTGTGGGGGGGGGCCTCGGTTTAGGGGTACATAGGTAGTTTATGGGTGTTAGTGTACTTTAGAGCACAGTAGTTAAGAGCTTTATAAACCGGCGTTAGCCCAGAAAGCTCTTAACTACTGACTTTTTTCTGGGGCTGGAGTTTTGTCGTTAGATTTCTAACGCTCACTTCAGCCACGACTCTAAATACCGGCGTTAGAAAGATCCCATTGAAAAGATAGGATACGCAATTGATGTAAGGGGATCTGCGGTATGGAAAAGTTGCTGCTGCAAAGTGAGCGTTAGACCCTTTCCTGACTGACTCCAAATACCAGAGGTCGGTAAAAACCAGCGTTAGGAGCCTCTAACGCTGGTTTTCACGGCTACCACTCAACTCTAAATCTAGCCGTTTGTGTTTAAAATGCTGGTGCACGGAGCATACTTACATACACTTTTGAAACAGCTAAAGCTTTTATTAGAAACATGTTTGTCTTTTCAAACCTGAAATGCATCCATGTGGATTCCAAATTTGGCTGGCATGTCTCTTTAATATTACAAAAAAGTGGAAATGTAAATCCATTTATTAATTTTTTAAAGGAATGTGAAACCCCCCAAAAATGATTTTGTGATTCAGACAAAGCATACAATTTGTTGCCTTCTTTGTTGAAGAGATACCTAGGTAGATGTCTGGAGTGCAACACGACAAAGGATACCAAGAAAAAGAAGAACATTTAATAATAAAAATCAATTAGAAAGTTGTTTAAAATTGCATGATCTATCTGAATCATGAAAGAAAATTTGTTTTTCATGTCCCTTTAAATATATTTAAAATATTCTTTGCATTGCCTAGTAAAAAAAGTAAATGTTTATTGTCATTGACAAACTGTATCAATGGTAAAAAGAATCAACATAAAAACACTTTGTAAGAATATATATAGGGGGCACCCATAACGCAAATTCTAAATAATTTAAAACAATTCAAAAGTTCAGGCTTATAAATAAGATCATTGTGTAGTGATATTCATTTAAAATATCAATGTGAAAGTTCTGAATTAACAGTCTAAAAGCACACAATGCGTTTTGGAGAAATTAGTCCTTGAGGCTTTAAACCGCACAGACTGCTCCACTTCAAATTGTGTGGGATACGACTATATAATCCTAGAAACATGAAAAAACGAATGGGCGCCACAAAGTGTCATTCTGTAATTAGCCAAAGTAGTTTTTTATATAGTAAACCACAAGTCACTAAAAGGCTATGATGCAAAAAATCAGTCCCTAGCTGACTGATCTCCGGCAAAACTGCTCCTCTTTTCCTAATCTGGTGAGCACACACTGATAGAATTCTGGAGTCGCCAGTATCTAAAAACACCTCTTTACTGTGCAACGCGTTTCTCAGCCATTGCCACTGTTTCATAAGGCATATAAACATTCAAGACGCTGGGCTTTTACATTTTTCTAAAGCTTATATTTGCTTTGAATACATTTCTTTTTTGTTTAATATTCCTTTAAATACATGTGTTGAATTATCTAAAACCATTTGTGTTTTTCCATAGCTACAATTGTATTGTCTGTCCATCTACTTTTAATTGTATATAATAAATCTTTTTACACTACTACTTGATATCCTTGCCCAGTGTGCTTAGAGGAATGCGGCTGCACCTCACTGACGAGGCCCATAGGAGGCCGAAACGATCGTCTGGGGTTGTCATGTTCCTTGTTCAGAGGAGAATTGCCTGGTATTTCGGGGCTGGACTGACCTTACTTGGCGGGATCAGACTGATATACTTCAGGAAAGTTTTCTTCTGTGAAAAGCACACTGGTCTAAAAGAGGCTGCTTCCGGGTGGTAAATCACCATAGAACAAGCCACTGAGCTGTTGTTCGTTCCTGGTAGAGCGCTTCTCTCTTCGTATGCAAATTATTATGACCCTGGGGAAGTCTCCCTATGGGTGATGGGGGAAACCAGACGTGGACTCCTTGCCCAGTGTGCTTAGAGGAATGTGGCTGCACCTCACTGACGAGGCCCATAGGAGGCCGAAACGATCATCTGGGGTTGTCATGTTCCTTGTTCAGAGGAGAATTGCCTGGTATTTCGGGGCTGGACTGACCTTACTTGGCGGAATCAGACTGATATACTTCAGGAAAGTTTTCTTCTGTGAAAAGCACACTGGTCTAAAAGAGGCTGCTTCCGGGTGGTAAATCGCCATAGAACAAGCCACTGAGCTGTTGTTCGTTCCTGGTAGAGCGCTTCTCTCTTCGTATGCAAATTATTATGACCCTGGGGAAGTCTCCCTATGGGTGATGGGGGAAACCAGACGTGGACTCCTTGCCCAGTGTGCTTAGAGGAATGTGGCTGCACCTCACTGACGAGGCCCATAGGAGGCCGAAACGATCGTCTGGGGTTGTCATGTTCCTTGTTCAGAGGAGAATTGCCTGGTATTTCGGGGCTGGACTGACCTTACTTGGCGGGATCAGACTGATATACTTCAGGAAAGTTTTCTTCTGTGAAAAGCACACTGGTCTAAAAGAGGCTGCTTCCGGGTGGTAAATCGCCATAGAACAAGCCACTGAGCTGTTGTTCGTTCCTGGTAGAGCGCTTCTCTCTTCGTATGCAAATTATTATGACCCTGGGGAAGTCTCCCTATGGGTGATGGGGGAAACCAGACGTGGACTCCTTGCCCAGTGTGCTTAGAGGAATGTGGCTGCACCTCACTGACGAGGCCCATAGGAGGCCGAAACGATCGTCTGGGGTTGTCATGTTCCTTGTTCAGAGGAGAATTGCCTGGTATTTCGGGGCTGGACTGACCTTACTTGGCGGGATCAGACTGATATACTTCAGGAAAGCTTTCTTCTGTGAAAAGCACACTGGTCTAAAAGAGGCTGCTTCCAGGTGGTAAATCGCCATAGAACAAGCCACTGAGCTGTTGTTCATTCCTGGTAGAGCGCTTCTCTCTTCGTATGCAAATTATTATGACCCTGGGGAAGTCTCCCTATGGGTGATGGGGGAAACCAGACGTGGACTCCTTGCCCAGTGTGCTTAGAGGAATGTGGCTGCACCTCACTGACGAGGCCCATAGGAGGCCGAAACGATCGTCTGGGGTTGTCATGTTCCTTGTTCAGAGGAGAATTGCCTGGTATTTCGGGGCTGGACTGACCTTACTTGGCGGGATCAGACTGATATACTTCAGGAAAGTTTTCTTCTGTGAAAAGCACACTGGTCTAAAAGAGGCTGCTTCCGGGTGGTAAATCGCCATAGAACAAGCCACTGAGCTGTTGTTCGTTCCTGGTAGAGTGCTTCTCTCTTCGTATGCAAATTATTATGACCCTGGGGAAGTCTCCCTATGGGTGATGGGGGAAACCAGACGTGGACTCCTTGCCCAGTGTTCTTAGAGGAATATGGCTGCACCTCACTGACGAGGCCCATAGGAGGCCGAAACGATCGTCTGGGGTTGTCATGTTCCTTGTTCAGAGGAGAATTGCCTGGTATTTCGGGGCTGGACTGACCTTACTTGGCGGGATCAGACTGATATACTTCAGGAAAGTTTTCTTCTGTGAAAAGCACACTGGTCTAAAAGAGGCTGCTTCCGGGTGGTAAATCGCCATAGAACAAGCCACTGAGCTGTTGTTCGTTCCTGGTAGAGCGCTTCTCTCTTCGTATGCAAATTATTATGACCCTGGGGAAGTCTCCCTATGGGTGATGGGGGAAACCAGACGTGGACTCCTTGCCCAGTGTGCTTAGAGGAATGTGGCTGCACCTCACTGACGAGGCCCATAGGAGGCCGAAACGATCATCTGGGGTTGTCATGTTCCTTGTTCAGAGGAGAATTGCCTGGTATTTCGGGGCTGGACTGACCTTACTTGGCGGGATCAGACTGATATACTTCAGGAAAGTTTTCTTCTGTGAAAAGCACACTGGTCTAAAAGAGGCTGCTTCCGGGTGGTAAATCGCCATAGAACAAGCCACTGAGCTGTTGTTCGTTCCTGGTAGAGCGCTTCTCTCTTTGTATGCAAATTATTATGACCCTGGGGAAGTCTCCCTATGGGTGATGGGGGAAACCAGACGTGGACTCCTTGCCCAGTGTGCTTAGAGGAATGTGGCTGCACCTCACTGACGAGGCCCATAGGAGGCCGAAACGATCGTCTGGGGTTGTCATGTTCCTTGTTCAGAGGAGAATTGCCTGGTATTTCGGGGCTGGACTGACCTTACTTGGCGGGATCAGACTGATATACTTCAGGAAAGTTTTCTTCTGTGAAAAGCACACTGGTCTAAAAGAGGCTGCTTCCGGGTGGTAAATCGCCATAGAACAAGTCACTGAGCTGTTGTTCGTTCCTGGTAGAGCGCTTCTCTCTTCGTATGCAAATTATTATGACCCTGGGGAAGTCTCCCTATGGGTGATGGGGGAAACCAGACGTGGACTCCTTGCCCAGTGTGCTTAGAGGAATGTGGCTGCACCTCACTGACGAGGCCCATAGGAGGCCGAAACGATCGTCTGGGGTTGTCATGTTCCTTGTTCAGAGGAGAATTGCCTGGTATTTCGGGGCTGGACTGACCTTACTTGGCGGGATCAGACTGATATACTTCAGGAAAGTTTTCTTCTGTGAAAAGCACACTGGTCTAAAAGAGGCTGCTTCCGGGTGGTAAATCGCCATAGAACAAGCCACTGAGCTGTTGTTTGTTCCTGGTAGAGCGCTTCTCTCTTCGTATGCAAACTACTACTTGATATTCTTAAAAATTCTTATTATGGCGGAGTTAGCCTTTGAAGCGACAGGACGCGTCTTCATGAAGCTCCTATCTCCAAGGCAGCCTTTTTAAGCTATTTCCCCTAAATATTTGACACTGCTGTGATATTATACAGCATATTATGGGGCTATATATCCTTTAATGCCTATAGGAGCGGATAAATTGACCGCATCCTGCCCAAGATTTGCTTTAAACTGTAAGCAGAGCTCAGACATCACGGATACAGTTTCTAAGATGGCAGAGATGAGTACATGGGGAGTAGAAGTGCGACATGCGCTCGAAATCCGTTTACAGGGCATTGAACTGACCCTAATGACTGAAATAACCTCTCTCTTTGCAATGGCAGGCCGCAGTGATACCTCTTCAGTGCTGCTTGATCCGGATCCCCAGTCACATAACGCTATCCTGACAGCTCCTGAGACGCAGCCAACCTGGTCTGTGGAAAAATCCTCACAGGTTGTTGATTTTCCGGTCTACACTGGAGCCAGTGGCTGCTGCTGGTAGTATTCACCTAGGAATGCTTCACTTGGTTCATGGGTGCCATCCAGAGAGAAGCTTATAAGCCAGTCCCATGAGACTGATAAGTCATCCTTCTTGTGTTCTGAGGATGTACCAGAGGATAGTGCCGTAGGCTCTGGGGAAATGGTACATCAACTTACCGCGGGAGAGTTACCGCAGAACCCAGCCTCCAACACTTTTTCATGCTAACATGCTGATGTCGGAAACGGAGCCCCCTATATATCTGGAAATACAGGGACAAATGAAAGACAACACAGAGAGGATCACATATATATCACAGGATTGTATATGGTCTGGAATTCAGTGACCGCTAAACTGCCTACTCTCTTACAAACCACAGCACAGACGTTTAGGCGTTGGATAAATCTAAGGAGAAATTATGTACCAAACTAACTATCCTAGTTGTAACTCTTATTATAGTAACTCTGAATACAGGTTGTTTTATTTGCAATAGCCATAAGAGGGAAATTGAATATCGGTGTGGGAGGCTAAAGAATAGTGTTAGCTTGTACTCTTCATTAAGCATTTTATTAACTGCCATTGTTTGTTTCATATGATAGTTTCATATAGGAGTGTTTCTTTATACACCACATGTTTTTTTTGTATATATTGTATGTACGGGTACATCTCGCTTAGGTGAATAATGCTGATGCACCTCAATAGAGGAGACACTCATATGTACCTTTTTACCTTAGCTTCTTGGCTAAGACACTTACATAGACTATAAATGGTCTATAGACTTCCCATTTATAGACCATAAATGATAACTCAGCTGAATCTCCCACTAATATGAAGGCATAACAGCCCATATAACTGACAAGTCTATGTATGATATATTTATTTGTTGTGTTGATACTCCTCACGACTGAGGATGTGCTGCCTGCGGCCAGGGCGGCGTTCCTCTATTTGTGGTCATTTTTTTTCTCCTAACGCTACCAATACCCTGGGACCTTTTTCCCTTTAATAGTTATATTTATCTCCCAGTATATAATAGGACTACAATGTATATTATATTCTTTTCTCTAATATTAATGTCTTTGCTAACCATAGTACCCATTTCCTAGACCAATGGGATAAGCTAATACATATTCACCTTGGGTCACCATACATATTTAGCAGTATATCTTAATTTTGATGCTCTACCCTATTAACATTTACATATTTTGATCTGGAAGTGCCTCTGGCAGTTGGTTGGTGTAATATTTGGAGGCAACATGAATCTGTAATGTATTCATATTGCACACCAATAGCGCATATGTCCATACTCAGTACTGTTTTTTCTAGTTTTTACTAGATACAGTTATGTTAACTCCCATACTATGTATCAGCCAATTATATCTCTCCCCCCCCCTCCTGGCTTATTAGATAAGCATAGGAAAATGCATCCTATGGAAATTCTATTTTATTGTTTTCCTATCCCCCTTAAACCCCTCCCTAGGCAAAGTCACTGTTTTAAGGGCCAATAGGAGACCCTAGCTCACTACTAGAGGGTAAAGGTTCATGAGCGGTTTCATTATCGTCAAAGGTGATGAATGACCATATTTGAAAAGCACAAAATGAGATGATACTTGCTTCTCCTTTTGCACGGACCTGTATATTTTGAAATATTCCCACCCTTTCACATATTGCGTTATATTTTAAAAAACTCCTGTAGGGTATCCCGTTTTACAAATGTGTGTGTTGTTTTAAGACATCTGTACAATTGGCCGTATGTTAAGCTTGTGCCATATTTTGTATTATGTGTTTGTTTCTATCATCTCAATAAAAAATGAAAGAAAACAAAACAAAAACAAAAAAACAACTTATTATAAGTTATCAATTCCACGTTATCAATTGGCCATCGCTTGTACATAGTAAATGATAAGCTAGTTACAGCATGGAAAGCTCCATAAAGAAAGGTAGAACAAAAATAGAGTGATAATAAACATATTACTGAATATTCATAAACATGTGCACTTTCTTATCCTCTTTATGTGTTTATGGATATCCAGTAAAAAGTCATAATCTCGCCCTACCTCTGGTTATGGAGTTGTCCCATATTGTAACGTATCATTCACTTCTATGTTCAAGTGTTGCCCTAATAATAACACGTAATTGGAATTTTTATGGTTTAGAAATAGTAGATGTGATTCATCCCCATGTGTTTTCTGATAATGAGGAATACTTATCCTAAGAAATCATCCTAATGGTTAAGCCAATATTTTGTAAGATGATTACCACTTTGTCACATTCTCTACAACTAGGGTGTGTGGTTTACACTTTTATTGGCTGTTTATTTTTATAATGCAAAAATGTAATCATTATCCAATGTGTTAGATCAGCTGTGTAAAGTGTTTGCAACCATTTTCATATCCAACTGTTCAAATTCATCAGAAAATCCAGATTTCAAATAGTTTTCAATTTTTTTTTAAAATAAGCTTTATCGAAGAAACATAAATTGAAGAATAGTACAATGAGAATAGTCTAATTACATACAATGTAAGTAAAAATTGTTTTCAGCCATGTTCATCAGTAAAATAAAGAAATTAGTTAATATAAATCCCGAGGATATTTACAACCAGTTTAAACTACAAAGTAATAGAATAATAATAATGTATTATTATAGAATTTAGTGGTGGTTCTATAGAGACCTAAGATGCTAATTTAAAGTAGCACTATACTCCAACAATCCAGAAGAAAAAACTGAATCTAAACATGTTTATTTATATATATACATATATATATATATATATATATATATATATATAGATATATATAGATATATATAGATATATATAGATATCTTTTTTGCTTAAAAAATAATTTTAAGTAAGTGTTTTTTTAAAAAAGTAACTTGAAACTAATTTTATCCGTTGTATACTGATCCTTATTGGCTGATAGCCACTTCCTACTAATCTGTATTGGCTCATAGTTACTTAATTTTAATACATTTTGAAATATGTCAGAAAAAAAATCTACTGCTCATTTAAAATTCAGGGTAAGTGTTATTGCTTTGTCTTTTTATTAAGAGAAAAGAAGAAAACAGAGGCGCCACCATGGCCCAGTACCACCAAGACAACTTATAGCCTGATGAAACAGCCCATAGGAGGCTGAGAAACGCGTCGCTGTGTTATTAAAGATTTTATGATTTTTACATACACTTGCTTGTGTGGTATTTTACCTAAGATTCATTTGGGGTGCACTATTGCACTATCCTCTGTTTTATAAATCTCTCTTCGCTGGAAGCTGGGGATTACCTGTTGTGGATTGTCTACTGGGCGACTTTGTGGTTCCAGCTTGCTGGTATTGTACATGGAGGTGCTTTGGATCCTGTGAGTATACTCATTTGGTCACATCCTCCCTTTGCTCAAACGTTACTGGGCCATGTTGGTTTGCCTTTTTTTTCCTTTAGGCATCTCACCTCAGGCCTCCCTAGGAATCTCTACTGGATCTTTGCTAAGGATTAACAGTGAGCTGGACTACTGTGAAGTTCCAGCCCGCCTCAATAGCACCACTTGGGTGCTGTTTGTTTGTGAGTATATCTATTGTTATTTGTCTTCACATCTACTTGTCTTGGTGGTACTGGGCCATAGTGGCGCCTCTGTTTTCTTCTTTTCTCAGATTCTGACCATCAGGACGACCATCCTTTGACAGAGTGCTGCTGCTTTTTGTTTGGGACTTTTCTTTTGTTGGACATTCACATATTTTATTGACTGTCAAGTATATTGTGATTGTTGTTTTACCATATGTCACTGTTGGATTACACTGCTATCATTTATTAGTTGTATTATAGCTGATTTTATATCATCTATGCTAGTTTGGTAATTGGGAGGCGCACCCTAAAGAGTGTGGTGTACTTTTGTGTACACCATTCTCTATATTGTATTTTTGTCTTTTTATTATGCACTTGTCAAAGGGACAGTTCACTAAAAAAAAAATTCCCTTTAATTTGTTCCCAATAATCCACTTTACCTGCTGGAGTGTATTAAATTGTTTACAAGTATTTCCATTACCCTTATATTGGTATTTGAAATAAGTGATTCAGCCTGCGGTATCCCCACCCATCCTGAAAGTTTTTTGACCTCAAGGCCAAGCTGTGTTAACACAGTCAGTAGAATAAATTACACACCCAGGGCCCGATCCGATATGCAGCGTCGCCCGCAAAAGCCGGCGACGCCAAATTTTGCGCTGGTTTGGTATCCTATATACGGCGTAACCTAGAAGTTAGGCTCGTATATTTCTGCCTTCAGCCGTAGTTTTTTGGCCCATAGACAGGTATACCAAACCAGCGGAGTTTGGTATCCAATATACAGCGTAAGGACTTACGTGGCGAAAATGGAGAAATCTTACTCCATTTTCACCTCGCCACAAAATGCAGGCGTAGTAAGCCTTACGCTGTGTATTGGAGCCCCGTAACTCCCTTAACTACCTGCAAAATAAAACCTAACGCATGCGCAATGTCTATCTACCTGTCAACCGCGATCCCTCGCCGCATCCCTAATAAAGTGTTTAACCCCTAAACCGCAGCTCCCGGACCCCGCCGCCACCTACATTAAATGTCTAACCCCCTAATGTGATCCCCTATACCGCCGCCACCTACATTAAAATTATTAACCCCTAATGTAATCCCCCTACACCGACGCCATCTATATTAAATTATTACCCCCTAATGTGAGCCCCCTACACCGCCGCCACCTATTTTAACTATATTACCCCCTAATCTAATCCCCCTACACCGCCGCCACCTATATTAAAATGATTAACCCCTAATCTAATCCCCCTACACCACCGCCAACTATATTAAATGTATTAACCCCTAATCTAACCCCCCTACACCGCAGCCACCTATTATAAATGTATTACCCCCTAAAATACTAAAATGTCCCTACCCTAAACTAAATTACAAATAGCCCTGAAAAGGGCTTTTTGCGTGGCATTGCCCCAAAGTTACCAGCTCTATTACCAGCCCTTAAAAGGGCCTTTTGCGGGGCATTGCCCCAAAGTAACCAGCTCTTTTACCAGCCCTTAAAAGGGCCTTTTGCGGGGCATTGTCACAAAGTAATCAGCTCTTTTGCCTGTAATCTAATCCCCCTACACCGCCGCCACCTATAATAAATGTATTACCCCCTAATCTAATCCCCCTACACCGCCGCCACCTATATTAAATGTATTAACCCCTAAAATACTAAAATGTCCCTACCACTAAACCTAAGTCTAACCCTACAAATAGCCCTGAAAAGGCCCTTTTGCGTGGCATTGCCCCAAAGTAACCAGCTCTATTACCAGCCCTAAAAGGGCCTTTTGCGGGGCATTGCTCCAAAGTAACCGGCTCTATTACCAGCCCTTAAAAGAGCCTTTTTGCGGGGCATTGTCACAAAGTAATCAGCTCTTTTACCTGTAATCTAATCCCCCTACACCGCCGCCACCTATAATAAATGTATTACCCCCTAATCTAATCCCCCTACACCGCCGTCACCTATATTAAATATATTAACCCCTAATCTGACCCCCCTACACCACCGCCACCTATATTAACTATATTAACCCAAATTATATTAGGGTTAATATAGTTAATATAGTTATTATATTATATATATTATTAATATAGTTAATAATTAATATACGCCTAGATTTAGAGTTTGGCGTTAGCCGTCAAAACCAGCGTTAGAGGCTCCTAACGCTGGTTTTGGGCTACCGCTGGTATTTAGAGTCGTGTAGGTAAGGGTCTAACTCTCACTTTCCAGCCGCAACTTTTCCATACCGCAGATCCCCCTACACCATTTGCGTATCCTATCTTTTCAATGGGATCTTTCTAACGCCGGTATTTAGAGTCTTGGCTGAAGTGAGCGTTAGAAATCTAACGACAAAACTCCAGCCGCAGAGAAAAGCCAGGAGTTAAGAGCTTTCTGGGCTAACGCCGGTTCAAAAAGCTCTTAACTACTGTGCTCTAAAGTACACTAACACCCATAAACTACCTATGCACTCCTAAACCGAGGCCCCCCCCACATCGCCGCCACTCTATTAATTTTTTTTAACCCCTAATCTGCCGACCGCACACTGCCTCCACCTACGTTATACTTATGTACCCCTAATCTGCTGCCCCTAACACCGCCGACCCCTACATAATATTTATTAACCCCTAATCTGCCCCCCCAACGTCGCTGCTACCTACCTACACTAAAGCTAAGTCTAACCCTAACCCTAACACCCCTCTAAGTTAAATATAATTTTTATCTAACGAAATAAATTAACTCTTATTAAATAAATTAATCCTAATTAAAGCTAAATACTTACCTGTAAAATAAACCCTAATATAGCTACAATATAAATTATAATTATATTGTAGCTATTTTAGAATTAATATTTATTTTACAGGCAACTTTGTATTTATTTTAACCAGGTACAATAGCTATTAAATAGTTAATAACTATTTAATAGCTACCTAGTTAAAATAATTACAAATTTACCTGTAAAATAAATCCTAACCTAAGTTACAATTAAACCTAACACTACACTATCAATAAATTAATTAAATAAAATATCTACAATTATCTACAATTAAACCTAACACTACACTATCAATAAATTAATTACATAAAATACCTACAAATAAATACAAATAAATAAACTAACTAAAGTACAAAAAATAAAAAAAGAACTGTTACAAAAAATAATAAAATAATTTACAAACATTAGAAAAATATTACAACAATTTTAAGCTAATTACACCTACTCTAAGCCCCCTAATAAAATAACAAAGCCCCCCAAAATAAAAAAATGCCCTACCCTATTCTAAAATACAAATAGAAAAGCTCTTTTACCTTACCAGCCCTTAAAAGGGCCTTTTGCGGGGCATGCCCCAAAGAAAACAGCTCTTTTGCCTGAAAAAAAACCCATACAATATCTAACCCAAACCCCCCTTAAATAAACCTAAAACTAAGCCCCTGAAGATCTTCCTACCTTGTCTTCACCACGCCGGGTATCACTGATCGGTCCAGAGGAGGCTCTGAAATCTTTATCCAAGCCCAAGCGGGGGCTGAAGACATCCATCATCCGGCTGAAGAAGTCCATCATCGGGCTGAAGTCTTGATCCAAGCGAGGGCTGAAGATATCCATCATCCGGCTGAAGAGGTCCATCATCGGGCTGAAGTCTTCTATCAAGCGGCATCTTCAATCTTCTTTCTTCCGGAGCCATCTTCTTCCAGCCGACGCGGATCCATCCTCTTCTACCGACGCCTACTCGCCGAATGACGGTTCCTTTAAATGACGTCATCCAAGATGGCGTCCCTCGAATTCCAATTGGCTGATAGGATTCTAGGATCATGGACCTCTTCAGCCCCCGCTTGGGCCAAGACTTCAGCCGGAGCATGGACATCTTCAGTCCCCGCTTGGGCCAAGACTTCAGCCGGATCATGGACATCTTCAGCCCCCGCTTGGGCTTGGATGAAGACTTCGGAGCCTGGACGGATCGGTGATACCCGGCGTGGTGAAGACAAGGTAGGGAGATCTTCAGGGGCTTAGTGTTAGGTTTATTTAAGGGGGGTTTGGGTTAGATTAGGGGTATGTGGGTGGTGGGTTGTAATGTTGGGGGGGTATTGTATGTTTTTTTTTACAGACAAAAGAGCAGAATTCTTTGGGGCATGCCCCGCAAAAGGCCCTTTTAAGGGCTGGTAAGGTAAAAGAGCTTTTCAATTTTAATTTTAGAATAGGGTAGGGCATTTTTTATTTTGGGGGGCTTTGTTATTTTATTAGGGGGCTTAGAGTAGGTGTAATTAGCTTAAAATTGTTGTAATATTTTTCTAATGTTTGTAAATTATTTTTTTATTTTTTTGTAACAGTTCTTTTTTTATTTTTTGTACTTTAGTTAGTTTATTTAATTGTATTTATTTGTAGGGATTTGTATGTAATTAATTTATTGATAGTGTAGTGAGGTTTAATTGTAACTTAGGTTAGGATTTATTTTACAGGTAATTTTGTAATTATTTTAACTAGGTAGCTATTAAATAGTTCTTAACTATTTAATAGCTATTTTACCTGGTTAAAATAAATACAAAGTTGCCTGTAAAATAAATATTAATCCTAAAATAGCTACAATATAATTATTATTTATATTGTAGCTATATTAGGGTTTATTTTACAGGTAAGTATTTAACTTTAAATAGGAATAATTTATTTAATAAGAGTTAATTTATTTCGTTAGATTTAAATTATATTTAACTTAGGGGGGTGTTAGGGTTCGGGTTAGAGTTAGCTTTAGGGGTTAATACATTAATTATAGTAGCGGTGAGGTCCGGTCGGCAGATTAGGGGTTAATTATTTAGGTAGCTGGCGGCGACGTTGTGGGGGGCAGATTAGAGGTTAATAAATATAATATAGGGGTCGGCGGTGTTAGGGGCAGCAGATTAGGGGTACATAGGTATAATGTAGGTTGCGGCGGTGTACGGAGCGGCAGATTAAGGGTTAATAAGTGTAAGATTAGGGGTGTTTAGACTCGGGGTACATGTTAGGGTGTTAGGTGCAGACTTAAGAAGTGTTTCCCCATAGGAAACAATGGGGCTGCGTTAGGAGCTGAACGCTGCTTTTTTGCAGGTGTTAGGTTTTTTTTCAGCTCAAACTGCCCCATTGTTTCCTATGGGGGAATCGTGCACGAGCCCGTTTTTGAAGCTGGCCGCGTCCGTAAGCACCGCTGGTATTGAGAGTTGCAGGGGCGGTAAATTATGCTCTACGCTCCTTTTTTGGAGCCTAACGCAGCCATTCTGTGAACTCTAAATACCAGCGTTATTTAAAAGGTGCGGGGAAAAAAAAACCAGCGTTAGCTACACGGGTCGTTACCGACAAAACTCTAAATCTAAGCGTAAGTTATTATATTATATATTAACTATATTAACCCTATCTAACTCTAACACCCCTAACTTAATTATTATTAAAATAAAATAATAAATACTATTAATAATATTAACTAAATTATTCCTATTTAAATCTAAATACTTACCTATAACATAAACCCTAAGATAGCTACAATATAATTAATAATTACATTGTAGCTATTTTAGGGTTTATATTTATTTTACAGGTAACTTGGTATTTATTTTAACTAGGTACAATAGCTATTAAATAGTTAATAACTATTTAATAGCTACTTAGTTAAAATAATTACCAAATTACCTGTAAAATAAATCCTAACCTAAGTTATAAATACACCTACACTATCAATAAATTAATTAAGTAAACTACAAATATCTAAACTAAAATACAATTAAATACACTAAACTAAATTACAAAAACAAACAAACAAACATTAAATTACAAAAAATAAAAAAAAGATTACAAGAATTTTAAGATAATTACACCTAATCTAAACCCCCTAATAAAATAACAAAGCCCCCCAAAATAAAAAAATTCCCTACCCTAATCTAAATTACAAAAAGTAATCAGCTCTATTACCAGCCCTTAAAAGGTCCTTTTGTGGGGCATTGCCCCAAAGTAATCAGCTCTTTTACCTGTAAAAAAAAAGAACAACCCCCCCATTACTACCCACCACCCACATACCCCTACTCTAACCCACCCAATCCCCCCTTAAAAAAACCTAAGTCTAACCCCCAAGTGCTCCTTACCTGTCCTGTAAAACCGGCGGAGAAGGTCCTGTTCCAGGCGGAGAAGTCTTATTCCAGGCGTCGACCTCTTCTTCTTCCAGGATCCAGCCGATACGGAGCGGAGGAGTTGAAGACAGATGACCGCGGAGCTGAAGACCGTCCATCTGGAACTGAAGACCGGCGATGCTGGAACTGAAGACCGGCGATGCTGGAACTGAAGATCGGCGACGCTGGAACTGAAGACCGGAGCCGGAGCGTGGAGGATCCTCTTCATACGATCGCCGCCATACACTGAATAGGAATTCAAGGTGCACGATTAAAAATGGCGTCCCTTGAATTCCTATTGGCTGATTTGAACCTTCAAATTCAAATCAGCCAATCGGATGCGAGCTACCTTAATTCTATTGGCTGATTTGAATAGTCAATAGAATAAGAGCTACTGTAATTCTATTGGCTGATTTGAATAGTAGCTATCTTAGGGTTTATTTTATATTGTAGCTATCTTAGGGTTTATTTTATAGGTAAGTATTTAGATTTAAATAGGAATAATTTAGTTAATATTATTAATAGCATTTATTATTTTATTTTAATAAAAATTAAGTTAGGGGTGTTAGAGTTAGATAGGGTTAATATAGTTAATATATAATATAATAACTATATTAATTATTAGCTATCGCCTAGATTTAGAGTTCTGCGTTAGCCGTCAAAAGCAGCGTTAAGGGGTCCTAACACTGCTTTTGGCCGCCCACTGGTATTTAGAGTCAGGCAGGAAAGGGTCTACCGCTCACTTTCAAGCCACGACTTTTCCATACCGCAGATCCTCTTACGCCAATTGCGTATCCTATCTTTTCAATGGGATCTTCCTAACGCTGGTATTTAGAGTCTTGGCTGAAGTGAGCGGTAGACCCTCTACCGACAAGACTCCTACCGCCCATGGAAAGGCTGTAGTTAAGAGCTTTATGGGCTAACGCCGGTATATAAAGCTCTTAACTACAGTGCTCTAAAGTACACTAACACCCATAAACTACCTATGTACCCCTAAACCGAGGTCCCCCCACATCGCCGCCACTATAATAAATATTTTTAACCCCTAATCTGCCGACCGCACATCGCCGCCACCTACATTATCCCTATGAACCCATAATCAGCTGCCCCCAACATTGCTGACCCCTACATAATATTTATTAACCCCTAATCTGCCCCCAACGTCGCCGCCACCTAACTTCAAGTATTAACCCCTAATCTGCCGACCGAACCTCGCCGCTGCTATAATAAATGTATTAACCCCTAAACTGCCGCACTCCTGCCTTGCAAACACTATAATAAATAGTATTAACCCCTAATCTGCCCCCCCAACGACGACGCCACCTAACTTCAAGTATTAACCCCTAATATAATTTTAATCTAACAAAATAAATTAACTCTTATTAACTAAAGTCTTCCTATTTAAAACGAAATACTTACCTGTAAAATAAACCCTAATATAGCTACAATATAATGAATAATTACAGTGTAGCTATTTTAGGATTTATATTTATTTTACAGGCAACTTTGTATTTATTTTAACTAGGTACAATAGCTATTAAATAGTTATTAACTATTTAATAGCTACCTAGTTAAAATAATTACAAAATTACCTGTAAAATAAATCCTAACCTAAGTTACAATTAAACCTAACACTACACTATCATTAAATTAATTAAATAAATTAACTACCAATAACAACAATTAAATACAATTAAATAAACTAAACTAAATTACAAAAAAACAAACACTAAATTATAGAAATAAAAAAAGATTACAAGAATTTTAAACTAATTACACCTAATCTAAGCCCCCTAATAAAATAAAATAAAAAAAATAATAATAAAAGTCCCTACCCTATTCTACATTACAAAGTAATCAGCTCTTTTACCAGCCCTTAAACGGGCTTTTTGCGGGGAATTTGACTCAAGGTATGGAGATCTTCAGGGGGGTAGTGTTAGGTTTATTTAAGGGGGGTTTGGGTGGGTTAGAGTAGAGGTATGTGGGTGGTGGTTTTTAATGTTGGGGGGGTTGTATTTTTTTTTACAGGCAAAAGAGCTGATTACTTTGGGGCATGCCCCGCAAAAAGCCTTTTTAAGGGCTGGTAAAAGAGCTGATTACTTTGTAATGTAGAATAGGGTAGGGACTTTTATTATTTTTATTTTTTTTATTTTATTAGTGGGCTTAGATTAGGTGTAATTATTTTAAAATTCTTGTAATATTTTTTTATTTTCTGTAATTTAGTGTTGGTTTTTTTGTAATTTAGTTTAGATTATTTAAGTTTATTTAATTGTTATTTAATTAACAATTAGGTTTAATTGTAACTTAGGTTAGGATTTATTTTACAGGTAATTTTGTAATTATTTTAACTAGGTAGCTATTAAATAGTTAATAACTATTTAATAGCTATTGTACCTAGTTAAAATAAATACAAAGTTGCCTGTAAAATAAATATAAATCCTTATATAGCTACACTGTAATTATTCATTATATTGTAGCTATATTAGGGTTTATTTTACAGGTAAGTATTTAGTTTTAAATAGGAAGACTTTAGTTAATAAGAGTTAATTTATTTTGTTAGATTAAAATTATATTTAATTTAGGGGGGTGTTAGGGTTAAGGTTAGACTTAGCTTTAGGGGTTAATACATTTATTATAGTAGCGGCGAGGTCTGGTCGGCAGATTAGGGGTTAATACTTGAAGTTAGGTGGCAGCGACATGGGGGGGCAGATTAGGGGTTAATAAATATTATGTAGGGGTCGGCGATGTTGGGGGCAGCAGATTAGGGGTTCATAGGGATAATGTAGGTGGCGGTGGTGTCCGGAGCGGCAGATTAGGTGTTAATTGTGTAATGCAGGTGTCAGCGATAGCGGGGGCGGCAGATTAGAGGTTAATAAGTGTAAGGTTAGGGGTGTTTAGACTCGGGGTACATGTTAGGGTGTTAGGTGTAGACTTAGAGAGTGTTTCCCCATAGGAAACAATGGGGCTGCGTTGGGAGCTTAACGCTGCTTTTTTGCAGGTGTTAGGTTTTTTTTTCATCCCAAACTGCCCCATTGTTTCCTATGGGGGAATCGTGCACGAGCACGTTTTACCAGCTTACCACTACCGTAAGCAACGCTGGTATTGAGGGTTGAAGTGGCGGTAAATTCGGCTCAACGCACCCTTTTTGGAGCCTAACGCAGCCCTTCAGACAACTCTCAATACCAGCGTTGTTTGGAAGCAGCGGTAGGAAAAAAAGCTGCGTTAGCTACGCGGGTCTTTACCGACAAAACTCTAAATCTAGTATATATATATATATAATTAGGGTTAATATAGTTAATATAGGTGGCGGCGGTGTAGGGGGGGGTCAGATTAGGGGTTAATATATTTAATATAGGTGGTGGCAGTGTAGGGGGATTAGATTAGGGGGTAATACATTTATTATAGGTGGCGGCGGTGTAGGGGGATTAGATTAGGGGGTAATACATTTATTATAGGTGGCGGCAGTGTAGGGGGATTAGATTACAGGTAAAAGAGCTGATTACTTTGTGACAATGCCCCGAAAAGGCCCTTTTAAGGGCTGGTAATAGAGCTGGTTACTTTGGGGCAATGCCCCGCAAAAGGCCCTTTTAAGGGCTGGTAACAGAGCTGGTTACTTTGGGGCAATGCCACGCAAAAGGCCCTTTTCAGGGCTATTTGTAGGGTTAGACTTAGGTTTAGTGGTAGGGAAATTTTAGTATTTTAGGGGTTAATAAATTTAATATAGGTGGCGGCGGTATAGGTGGATTAGATTAGGGGTTAATAATTTTAATATAGGTGGCGGCGGTGTAAGGGGGTCAGATTAGGGGGTAGTACATATAATATAGGTGGCGGCGGTGTAGGGGGCTCACATTAGGGGTTAATATAGTTTAAATAGGTGGCGGAAGTGTAGGGGGCTCACATTAGGGGTTAATTTAGTTTAAATAGGTGGCGGCGGTGTAGGGGGATCATATTAGGGGTTAATATAGTTAAATAGGTGGCGGCGGTGTAGGGGGATCATATTAGGGGGTAATATAGTTAATGTAGGTGGCGTCGGTGTAGGGGGCTCACATTAGGGGGTAAAACATTTAATGTAGCTGGCGGCGGTGTAGGGGGGTCAGATTAGGGGGTAAGACATATGTAGCTGGCAGCGGGGTCTGGGAGCGGCGGTTTAGGGGTTAATATATTTATTATTAGGAGTGAGAGGGGGGATTGCGGATAGAGGGGTATACGTGTCGGGCTATGTTTGGGAGGCGTGTTAGACAGTAACGGGTGATTTTATAACTTAGTCAGTTTTTTTATGCGGCGGCAGTTTCTAAAGTGCCGTAAGTCACTGGCGACTCCAGAGATTTGTACTTACGCAGATTTCTGGACATCGCTAGTTTGTCAGACTTACGGCACTTTAGCATCTGACGGCGCCGTATATAAGATAGCTTGAGTTGCGAGCTGAAACTACGGGCGGCGCAGGTTTCCACTCTTGCGCCAAAACCTGCGGGTTATAGAAGAGATAAGGTAATAAAATGTTCATTTTCCATTGTTCTCTCCAAGTATTGGTGATTGGTTTATGTACAGATATAAGATAAAGAGGCAGTTATATGTACACAATGTGATAAAGTAATGAGATCTGATTAAACCTACAAGCTCAACCCAATTTATTAGGCTGTGGCTTCAAAACACAAAATCAGCTAATTCATATACACAAATAAGCCTTAAAAAAGCAAATCTCATACATTTTATACTCTGCAGCTGGTAAAAAAAAGTAATTGGAAAGACATTAAGAGAAAACAATTTTATAGTATACTGCCCCTATAATTATGTAAATTCACTGCATTTAGTGGTCCTTTAAAATAGATTATTTTGGCTTAACTGAACACATTTAGTTACCTAATTACAAGAGGCATATGTGTGTAGCCGCCAAACACCAGATATCTCCCAGTAGTGCACAGCTGCTCCTAAGCCTATCTGTGTATAAAACAGAAAGCCCCAAGGGTTCCAGAACCAACTCCTTTTTACAGGAATCCAGATACGCAAGTGTGCAAGCTATCATAGACCAGCACCTCAGTCTCAAAATAAGCAAAGCCCAGAAGGCAGATAGCAGCACCACCAAAGTAAAGTCTCAAATGTTTATTTAAGCCAACGTATCAAAAAATGACAACGTTTCGGATTTGCATCCTTAGTCATGTCTAATTCACATATGATTAAAATTGGCCTTAAATAGGCCCTAAGTCTTACCCTTCACATGAGTTAACCCCTTATTAAGGCTTTTCACTCAAATATTTGAACACAGTAACTCCACCCAGTGGTAGCCTAATGAAATAAATTGATACATTTCACAAATTATAGGCACCTACTCCAATCCAGCTCACTATTCAAACCCCTTGGTGACATTGTCCCTAACTCATGGATCCAGAATAACTCCCTACACTGTAGTAATTTTTTCCTATTGTCTCTCCTTCTTGGAATTCTGACCTGTTCCAAAACCAGAAACCTCAATTGACTCGCTTGATGGCCTGCTGTTACAAAATGGTTGGAGATCAGTGCTTCCAAATCCCTAAGTCTGCTGTTACTTTTATGCTGATCTATACGTTCACGGACCTTATGGGACAGTGTCACCAAGGGGTATGAATAGAGAGATGGATTGGAGTATGTGCCTATAATTTGTAAAATGTTTCAATTTATTTGGTGGTACTGCTATCTGCCTTCTGGACTAAGCCTATCAGTGTATGCTAGTCAACAAAGGATACTAAATTAATGTTCAATTTGATAATATAAGAACATTTAAAAAGTATCTTAACCCTTTAAGTGTTCATGATGACGTGGTCGTCACTGCACAATGTATTTAAGGTGGATGATGACCACGTGTCATCATGTGTGTGTGGGGGGTTGCTGATCACAGACCCCCTGTACTTACACCTAATTCCTGGGGGTCTAGGAGTCTGAAATTGCCTGGGGAATCTGGGAATGTCAGCGACGGCAGTACGCTCATGTCCTGGAAGTGCCGGGAAGGAGGCGAGGGATTAAAGCTGGTGGATGAAGTTCAAACCCCACAATCTCTGCTCCATTAAGCTCAAGAGATCTCCAGGACCCACCGTTTGAAGTGCTGTGTGTCTTGGGGGTTTAACTATAAACAATAAAAATAAAAACATGTTTTTAATACTAACATATAAATACCCCTCTAACAGGCCATCAAAAAGGCCTAGAGACCCCCAAGCCCCTAAGCCCCACTTAATAAATCCCCTATATAAATGTAAATAGCCAGGTGGTCACTGCGGTAATACTGATCACCTGGAGTGAATAAATGTGTATGTATTTACATAAATAGGAGCTCCTATGTGCAGATCAAAGTTATATAACTTTACCAAAAATCATTATTTATATGAGGATAACCCCTTCTTTTTACTATAGAGTTTGGGGGACGGGACATTATTGTTTACAATCTTGTTTGTTAAAATTTTAATTAAAATGCATTTTGTTACATTTTTGTTGCAGGTTGTTTACATGGCATGATATATGCATCAGATAATGATATTTTCAATCTGGGTCACCTGAAGAAAAAAAATATATATGTGTGAGTTTCTCACTGAAGAATGTCCTACAGTGGATCTTAAAGGGACAGTACTATAAAATTGTTTATCCCTTAATGAGTTTCCAATGACTTTTTTTTCCAACTGCAGAGTTTAAAATGTATGAGATTAGCTTTTTAAGGTTTATTGCTGTATATGAATTAACTGATTTTGTGTTTTGAAGCCACAACCTAATAAAATGGGTTGAGCTTGAAGGTATAATCAGATCTCATTACTTTACCACATTATGTACATATAGCTGCTTCTTTATCTTATATCTGTCCGTAAACCAATCACCAATAGTTTGAGAGATCAATGGAAAATTAACATTTTATTACCTTATATCTTCTATAACCCAATGGGAGTGTTATTTCTTCTACTGGCTGTGTTTACACAGCTTGGCCTTAAGGCTAAAAACTTTCAGGATAGGTGGGAATACCACAGGCTAAATCAACTATTTCAAATGCCAATATAAGGGCTGTCACGGATACCAGACGGCTAAGGCTATCCCCCACCCCCCTACAACCTCACCCCTGTTGTTTCTCAGTGGTTTTGGGCACCCGAGCTTTACCTGCCCCACCAAGGAGCAACCTACCCCTCTGGTCTGGGGTGGGAATACAGCTGGGAAACCGGCACTAGCTTTGTTTGTGGGTGGGTCACAGAGTGTCACAGAGAGAGGCAGTGTGGCCATAGAACTTAAGGACACTAGAACTTGTGGGACAGCAATTGTTTTGGAGCCGGACTTGTTCGGGACGTTGTCTTATGTGACTATCCCTGCGCCCAGGGCGCAGGGTATAAACATCAGCAGGAACCCCCCAGGATGCCCCAAGCTCAGGAGAGATGGAATAACCTCTCCCAGCAACCGAGAAGTGGAGGGCCACCGTCGGACAGCCCCAGGCTGACCCGTTAAGGGTCTAGCCGGGTCTGCCGAACTGGAGGGGGGGAGATGTCATGGATACCAGATGGCTAAGGCTATCCCCCACCCCTCTACAACCTCACGCCTGTTGTTTCTCAATGGTTTTGGGCTCCTCTGAGCAACCACCATCTCTGGAAGCTGTTTGTTTGCTTTGTTTTGGCTTGTTTTTGTGTTCAGAGAAGAGTTGGTTTATGACCAGGAAAACCCTCCTAGGCTGGCCGGGCTCCTGGAACTCCCGGTCGGCTGCCTCACAACGGACACCCGTCTAACCCCTCTCAGGCTGACCAGGCTCCTGGAACTCCCGGTCGGCCACAGGACAGTAGAACACCTGCTAAATTTAACCCAGGTCCCTCCAGCAACCATGTGCCCCAGAGCTCCACTCTTTTGGGGATTAGTAGCCCCTGGGGAGTACAAGGGGTGGGGGAATTGCCGGAGGGGAGCTCCTTTGGGAACTGGGGGTTTCTTTTTGCTAATTTTTGGACTGTGGCATCTGGGGACCAAGAGCTTTAAAATGACACCCTGGAAGTGCCACCGCTCCACTAGGATCACCCCGAAACCGCCACCCATAGGTATTGAGATTATGTGGGACTGTGGCTCCTATGGAGGTGCCGGTCAGTCTGGAGGGGCAGGAATGGCAGGAAAATTGTGGGATTGTCCTTTGTGTTATCAAGATGAGCTGTGTGTATAAAAGGAGTGTATGTTTTACAATAAAAATCAGTTCCTGTTTAACCTGAATGCTACTCTGTCTAGTTATTTAGGTGAGCTCCAGCTAAAATCACTTTCCTGAGCTACATAGCAGCCTGTTCCCGGCAGAGAAAGGATCCTCAGGCATAGCTAACCAGCCTGGGTAGCTGGAGTCTGTCACAGGGTGGGACCCTGGGTACTGGTGCTGTTGGGCATCAGGGGTGGCTACAGGCTGTGGTCACTTGCCAGCTACATAGCTGCAGTCGGCAGGGAGGAAGCAGGACCCATTTGGCGGAGCTACCCAGTCAGGGTAGCCGGGGTATCCGTCACATTGTCATGGATACCAGACGGCTAAGGCTATCCCCCACCCCCCTACAATCTCACCCTGTTGTTTCTCAGTGGTTTTGGGCTCCTCAGAGCAACCACCATCTCTGGAAGCTGTTTGTTTGCTTTGTTTTGGCTTGTTTTTGTGTTCAGAGAAGAGTTGGTTTATGACCAGGAAAACCCTCCTAGGCTGGCCGGGCTCCTGGAACTCCAGGTCGGCCGCCTCACAACGGACACTCGTCTAACCCCTCTCAGGCTGGCCGACTAGGTAGCTCCGCCAAACGGGTCCTGCTTTCTCCCTGCCAACTGCAGCTATGTAGCTGGCAAGTGACCACAGCCTGTAGCCACCCCTGATGCCCGACAGCATCAGTACCCAGGGTCCCACCCTGTGACAGACTCCAGCTACCCAGGCTGGTTAGCTCTGCCTGAGGATTTTATTGTAAAACATACACTCCTTTTATACACACAGCTCATCTTGATAACACAAAGGACAATCCCACAATTTTCCCGCCATTCCCACCCCTCCAGACTGACCGGCGCCTCCATAGGATACACAGTCCCACATAATCTCAATACCTATGGGCGGCACATCCAGGGTGTCATGTTAAAGCTCTCGGTCCCCAGATTTCACAGTCCAAAAATCAACATGATTGCTTACTGGGGACCGGAGTTAAAATCCGTTGAAGTTATGGGGTTAGGGGTGTCCAAAACCCCCGGTTCCCAAAGGAGCTCCCCTCCAGCAATTCCCCCACCCCTTGTACTCCCCAGGGGCTACTAATCCCCAAAAGAGCGGAGCTCTGGGGCACATGGTTGCTGGAGTGACCTGGGTTAAATTTAGCAGGTGTTCTGCTGTCCTATGGCTGACTGGGAGTTCCAGGAGCCTGGCCAGCCTGAGAGGGGTTAGACGGGTGTCCGTTGTGAGGCGGCCGACCGGGAGTTCCAGGAGCCCGGCCAGCCTAGGAGGGTTTTCCTGGTCATAAACCAACTCTTCTCTGAACACAAAAACAAGCCAAAACAAAGCAAACAAACAGCTTCCAGAGATGGTGGTTGCTCTGAGGAGCCCAAAACCACTGAGAAACAACAGGGGTAAGGTTGTAGGGGGGTGGGGGATAGCCTTAGCCGTCCGGTATCCGTGACAAGGGCAATGGAAATACTTGTAAACAATTTAATACACTCCAGCAGGTAATGTGGATTATTTGGAACAAAGTAAAGGGGAGAATTTTTTGAGTAAACTGTCCCTTTAAATATAGGCAGCATCTAAAAACTGAAAAGCAGCTCAGCACATGGGTGGAAATGGCTCAGCAGTTAAAGGGTTAACGTTTCATGCTCTATTTGAATCATGAAAGTTTAATTTTGACTTTCATATCCCTTGAATGTGTACGTCATGTGATATGAAGCCCACCGTACCGCATACCTTGTATTTACCTAGAAGCTGCAGCAGCCTCTGCTGTAAAGTGACAACTGAGAGCAGCTGTTCCTGAGCTACAGGCATCTCTATTCATATGGTAACTGAGCATGATCGGTGCTCCAGTTCCATATGACGCCAGTGTTTGTCACCATCTGTAACGATCATCTGCTGGTGTCAGCGGAAGGTGTGGGAGGGCAGTTTTTTTAAGGGAGAGGTAAGATGGGGCACTTCACTACAGAAAATGGGTTAAATTGGTGGTTGGGGCATCCTATATAATGATCATGCGGAGGGGTGATGTAGGGTGGCCACTACACTACAGAAATATATATGTATATATCAAAAAGGAAATAAATGTGTAGAAAAAAACACACATTAGGTTCTGGCAGACAGCTGCCAGTACCAAAGATGGCTCCTACTAGTGGGAGTGTTAGAGAGCTGTTTGGGAGGGATCAGGGAGGTAGAATGGTTGAGGGGGGATCACTACACTGCAGAAATATAATGATTTAAAATAATAATAATAATAATAATAATAATAATAATGAGCCCTAGACTGCATATTGGCAGACTAACTGCCAGTACCTAAAATGGTGGGGATGAGTGTGTATGGGGGAGTAAGAGAGCTGCTTGGGGATCATGGAGGTGAGAGGTGTCAGGTAGGTGGTTAATACCTACATTAATATAGTCCCCTACCAACTAATTTATTAACCCCTTCACTGTTGGGTATGTCTGCTAAAAAAGGGGATCCTAGATAGGCTTTTACAATCGTTTGTGTCATGATTGCACAAGCAGTATATAAGTAATTTCAGTGAGAAACCGGAAGTTTCTGAAAAAGTTACTTTTCTTTTTTAAATATGATCGCATTTGGTGATTAAATGGTGGCATGAAATATACAATAAAAAATATATACATATATTCTGTTTAATCCCTTAACGCCGTTAGGAGGCCATGGAACGTCCTAACTGTTTTTGCGTGATTTCATTTTTAAAGGAAGTGTTTGCATCAGCACTTCAGTCTGATGTTAAACACTTGGCCCCGTCCTGAAGGGGTTAAATGGAGTGATAGCAAAAATGTTAAAATTCTCCTTAATTTTGGGCAAGTTTTTCTTTGAAATTCCCTGTAGCGAAGGGGGTTAACCAGCATTAGTAACTAATTAGCAGCAGCACATAGCAAGCTATTACCCCTTGTCACTACAATGTGACGCTGCATAGAGAAGGTAAAACTGCAGGTGTAATACGGAACACTATTCTGCTAATACATAACATGCTGTATCACTCTGCTACAACCTTTCAGTTAGCATAAATAACTTTAAAGGGTCATGAAATGCAAAAGTTTTCCTTAATGATTCAGAAAGAGCACCATTTTAAACAACTTTCCAATTTACCTCTATTATGAAAGTGCCTTTATTCTCTTGGTATCCTTTGTTGAAGGTGCATCAATGCACTACTGTGAGCTAGCTGAGCACATTGGGTGAGCCAATGACAAGAGGCTTATATGTGCAGGCACTAATCAGCAGCTAGCTCCCAGTAGTGTTTTTCTACTCCTCAGCCTAGCTAGGTATGCTTTACAACAAAGGATACCCAAAAATTAAAGGGATGGTCTACTCCAGAATTTTTATTGTTTAAAAGGATAGATAATCCCTTTATTACCCATTCCCCAGTTTTGCATAACCAACATGGTAATATTTATATACGTTTTACATCTGTGATTACCTTGTGTCTAAGCCTCTGCAGACTGTCCCCTTATTTCAGTTCTTTTGACAGACTTGCATTTTAGCCAATCAGTGCTGACTCCTAGGTAATTCCACATGAATGAGCACAATGTTATCTATACGGCACACATGAACTAGCACTGTCTAACTTTAAAAAACTGTCAAAATGCACTGAGATAAGAAACAGCCTTCAAGGGCTTAAAAATTTAGCATATGAGCATACATAGGTTTAGCTTTCAACAAAGAATACCAAGAAAACAAAACAAATTTGATGATGAAAGTAAATTGTTTAAAATTGTTTAAAATTGCATGCCCTATCTGAATCATGAAAGTGTAATTTTAACTAGACTGCCCCTTTAAATAAATTAAATAATAGAAGTTAATTGGAAAGTTTAAAATGGCATGCTCTATTTAAATCATAAAAGTAACATTTTGGGTCTCATTTACATCTTTTTAAAATATTACACTGTATTAAAAAAATCATAAAGATATTGCCAAAATTCATCTCACCTGTCTCTGCTGAACATATTTAAGTGTTTTTCTCTTTTTGCTATCTTCTAATACTGAGTAATCATTACAAATAGCTACAGACATGGTCTCTCCTACTATACTGTGTAATTGTATAATTAGTCGCACTGTTGTTACAAACATTTTATAATAATTGTTACAGATCTGAACAAACCTCCCTTCTGTTATGTTGCTTAAACCCTCAGCAATCTTACTGCAGACATAAATGAAAATGAGTTATTAGCTATATCTTTTCAGTCTGCAACACACCCTTAATTCACCAATTAGTTCTTTATGTGGTTAGTTAAAATGTTTTCCTCTCTTTGTATTTTCTTCCCTCAGAATAGCACGGAAGCCTTCTGGTATTGTGGTTTATAATTATATAAATTTTACAATTTGGCAAAAAGTAGAAACTATTTTGTTTAGCCACAAGTTTTAAAGTAGTTTTGAAGTGAACACACACACACACACATATATATGTATATATATCACTATCAAAACAGCAACACACCAGGATTTTCATCAAGCAAAAAGGTCAAATTTATTGACGTTTCAGGGATATATCTCCCCTTCTCCAGAACCTAAACAACACACAAATGCAGTGCTTAAAGGGCCACTAAACCCAAAATCTTTCTTTCATGATTCAGATAGAGAATAGAAATTTAAACAACATTACAATTTACTTCCATTATTTTTTTTTGCTTCATTTTTTAGATATCCTTAGTTGAAGAAAAAGCAATGCACATGGTGAGCCAATCACATGAGGCTTCTATGTGCAGCAACCAATCAGCAGCTACTGAGCATATCTAGATATGCTTTTCAGCAAAGAATATCAAGAGAATAAAACAAATTAGATAAAATAAGTAAATTAGAAAGATGTTTAAAATTGCATTCTCTTTCTAAATCATGAAAGAAAAAATGTGGGTGGCATGTCCCTTTAAATAGACAAACAAATAAATCACAATACCTCCCACTTCCTGTTGCAAAAAAACGCCAAACATTACATCATATCCGGCATTGACATACAGTTATCTACCTTTGAACCGGAAGTGTTAATCCTCCACTTCCGGTTTCATCACATTTAATTCATGTGGCTCAATTGTATATATAAGTGTAAGTTATACGGTATGTGACCTATAATATGCAAGACACTCATAGTACATATAATCAAGTGCACAAAAACAAATTACAAAATATATTCAAGGTGACATCAAAAAATAAAGTGTTATTCAGATATTGCATCATATTCGGTTTTCAAACAGCGGAGCCAAAGCCTACAATGCCATCTTAATAAAGGCTCCAATTCATGTGTATGTAAACTTTATTTGAGGCAATCAACTAGTGTATTTCAACTTCACTATTTGTTTAAATATATCTCCTAACTGTGACCGCTTTTCAAACTAAGTGATACAAATAAATGATGACCAGTGTTGACACCCTCTTTAATACATCTGAAGAGTTATCCGCCGGACATCACGTCACTTCCGGTATTCAACCGGAACCATATGTGATCTTAATCACGCGGTGTATGGCAGAGAGCCCAAGCTATTACAAAAATAGAGAAGTTGCCAATATATTCAAAGGTTCACAATGTGGTAGGTATGAGAAACATGTCTAAGCCTGAATGCAGTATGTAATTACCGAAAACAATGTTGGCCTAAAAAAAAGGGCACGACTGTGAGGTTCAAAACTTCCTATAGTGAAAAAGAGATAGAATTTTTGAATCTCTTGATTAGGAAAGGGCAGATAGAACTAGAAACCACACTATACTCAAAGCCCACTGACTGTAACTCCCTTCTGACGGCAGACAGCTGCCATGCTCCATCGTTGAGGAAAGGGATCATAAAATCACAATACATCAGAACAATTAGAAATATTCTAACAGAGAGAAGGGGCTTTCACAGGTACAGGACATGCACAACAAATTCCTATTGAGAGGATATAAGGATATGATTATTGAATCAGTGAAAGAAGAGGTGAAGGACTTCACCCAAGAAAGTTTGTTACATAAACACATAGTGAAACAAGAAGTGACTAATACCATCTTCACCACTACTTTCACACCAAATACTAGCAGAGTGGGACAGCAGAGAACATTGGCATATTCTACAATCTGATGCAAAGTTGAGGTTTGCCCAAGAGACCACCCCTATCGTGGGATTCAGAAGGAATACCAACCTGAGGGACCTTCTGGTGATCTCAGATCCTGTCAGCTGTTACACAAGAGATGAGCAGTGGGGGATGCACAGAGGATGTTATAGATGTCTAAACTGCACAGCGTGCAACTGATTGATTGCTACTAAGAAATTCAATCATCCACACACCAATCAAAAATATATAATTAATCATTCCATAACATGTACAACCACACATGTGGTTTATATGATAATTTGCCCGTGTGGCATGCACTATGTAGGCAAAACCCAGGGCACCATCCGTGAGCGAATGGCAAACCAACGAATGGCCATGAGACAAGCTGTCAAGAAGGGAGTGTCAGAACAACCTGTGGCCCACCATTGGATGGAAGCTAAGCATCTGGTCTATACAGAATAGACACTATTCACCCCAAAGGGACTGAATTCAATGCCTGATTTTGGTTCTCTAACGTAGGTAGTTATTTTTGCTGTAGATATGTATATCTGGGTGTCAGCATGGTTGTGGATGGGGACAGGCCAGGGCATCTTGCGGTCTGTAGATATGGGGTAAATATGCCCATGACTCTGTCTTGTGCGATGTCATGTGTGCTAGTGGATTGGGTTGATCCACCGGTTCACATGATGGCCCCCTAGACCTATTTGGGCTTTCATCCCGGTGACATTTTACATGCATTTTCCTCCTTTCTTACCCATAGGCTATTCTGTCTTATGTCCCTGTATACCCTGAATGTCTGCTTTACCCTATCTCTATAGGATATGATCCGCATAATTTAGACATTTATGTCATAAACATTTGCGATCTCTTGTGTACACAAATTATATTCCACTTATCTTCAAAATTATGTTTTTAACTTGTTTATTGTGTGTCTCTATCTTATCTGATGGAGTTGCTGTAGTTTTGTATAAAGGTTTTGACACAGATTGATGTCTCACCTTTTATTTAGGACAACATTGTTTTTTGGTAATTACATACTGCATACAGGCTTAGACATGTTTCTCATACCTGTGAAATAAATGTGATAAAATTGTGAACAAAAAAGTGATCATAAAATATACATAATGTGTGAAACCTAAATACTTATAAAAGTTCATATAAGGATATATGTGTTCTCTCCAAGATCTTCACGCTTCTATTTTTCTTTTGATCCTCATATGAAAAGAAAGAAGAAATGCCACATAGCGTAACTCTGTAACCTTTTTTCAATGCAGAATGTGTATGTACAAATGATTACTCACATGGGATGGAGCTATAGCCAAGCTCAGGTTAATGCGCACACCCAATGTTATACTGTTGGGTAAACAGTTGCTTGAACAGGATTTTGAATAAAAAGATTTATTTAAAATACAAATATAAAAAGCGCCACAAGAGCTGCAAAGACCACCAAATACAATAGGATTGGCAATACAATCAAGTATTTGCTCAAGTTGAGCTTATACACAATACCAGAGACTGTGGTAAGGAGTGCAGAAATTTAACCACACAAGCTCCCCCTTAAGAGTCCAGTATATGTTGCTCTCCTTACTGGTGTGCAGATTCTTGGAAGGACGCCAAAGAGCAATGTATCCGACGTACGTTTCGCTAAAGAGCTTTATCAAGGAATGGTGTGCGCATGTCCGAAAACCTTATTTGAATACTTCCGATTCGTTAAACCGGATATCCGGTATTTAGTCCTCCATTTTGGAAGTGGTCATAATGTGTTGTTTATGGTCAATGATTGGACTTCCTTAAACTGAAGGTATTTCAAAAGAAAACTCTAAACGATATATATATGTATCTGTTAAGGACAATATTGGTTTACGCAAATATTCACTTAAAAGCGTCCTACATCTAATTTGTTAAAACAATATTTGCTAACATGTCTAATATGTAACATATTAGTTAATAACGTTTGCAGTTTATTATGTAACAAGTTAGTTAAGATCATTCTTATCCCCCACTGATATTCTAAAGTTCCTTATCTATAACAAGTTTATGCACACTTATATTCATCAAAATGAGGTCCTGTTTTCTTAATGATATCATCAAAAACTTAGATTCACAATATATATATATATATAAATAATCTTCTACACACAATACTATTTGATGACATTTTTAAGCGTAGATGAAGATTATAGATTATAATATCAGACACAGATATACATCTTGATGTCACTAATTCTTTATATTTTGTAATTATTGCAAGTCTGTCTTAAAATAAATAAGGGTATTCTTAGTTAGTAAGAGGATTTCTTAGGGATGGAAAGTGAGTCGTATATTTATAAGAAATGATGTAACTCAAAATCCTTGTTAAGGCCGTTCGGTATGAAACTGTCCATAATATGGATCCATTTCATCTCAAGACGACCTAGTTGATTCTGTACATCACCTCCTCTCCAACTATATTCTACCTTCCTAATGCCAAGGAAATCGAGGTCTTCTATTCTCCTATTATGTTTTCTGTCAAAGTGTGCCGATAATGAATGTTTTTGAAAACCTTTTTCTATATTATAGATATGCTCATTTAATCTAGTTTTGAGAAGCCTAGAAGTGCGGCCTATGTAAATTAAATTGCACGTACAACGTAACAAATATATTACGTTCTTGCTGTTACATGTGATGAACTGGTTAATATCATAGGTTTTATTGCCATCAGCAGAATGGAATGTATTACATATTCTGGGTCCCTTTCTCACTCTTTTGCAGGCGTTGCAAAACTGGCACCTTCTAAATCCCGCTTGGGGAGAGGATAACCAGTTATTATTTAAACTCACTTTTTCTACCTTTGTTATCTTATGTGAGAGTTGTAGTTTTAAGTTGGGTACCTTTCTAAAAATTATATTTGGTCTGTCTTCTATGACTTCTGTTAAACTTGGGTCTCTGAATAGAATACCCCAGTGTTTCTGTATAATCTCTCTAACTTTGTTACTTTGAGTGCTGTGTTGTAGAATAAGTCTACTTGCTGTTTTGTTATTATCCATTATCGGTATCCCCTTACTTTTATGTTTGTACTGCAATAACTTATTCCTATCTAGTTTCGCAACTTCCTCTATTTTTTCTTCTAAGAAGGCATTAGGATAGTTTTTTTCTCTGAATCTATCTTTTAATATTTTAGCTTGGGTTTGGAAAACAGCCTCATCCCTACAGTTGCGTCTAAGACGAACAAATTGCCCCTTTGGTATATTTTTTAACCAATGTTTTTGATGACAGCTATTAAGACTAATATAGTTGTTCACATCAATACTTTTGAAAAAGTTTTTTGTTTTTAACATATTATTTTCTATATAAATTTCTAAATCGAGAAATTCTACCCTAGTACTACTATGGGTCCATGTTAGTGCTATATTAAACTCATTACTTACCAGATATTTTTTAAATTCGTCTAATTGACACTCGGTTCCTGACCAAATCAGGAACAGGTCGTCTATGTAACGACGATAGGACACCAGAAATTGCGCCCAGGGGGAATTGTGGATGTAGAGATTTTCCCAATTAGCCATATAAAGATTGGCATAACTGGGCGCAAATCTGGTGCCCATCGCCGTTCCACTTATCTGAAGATAATAGTCTTTATTAAACCAAAAATAGTTGGTTTCAAGTATGATCCTAATCCCATCTAAAATAAACTGTAATTGTTTAGGGTCAAGGGTAGTGTCTTCTTTTAAAATATTTTGCGCTGAAGTGATACCCAACTCCTTATCTATAATGGTATAAAGAGATGTTACATCTCCCGTTACTAGTAGCCAGTCTTTATTCCATTTGATGTTTTCCAAATCATTCAATATGCTGATCGTGTCTTTGAAATACGATTTGGTATTTTTGACATATGTTTGCAAGAATGTATCTATATAAGCTGACAGATTGCTAGTATGTGAATTGACCCCAGACACAATGGGTCTCCCTGGAGGGTTTTTTAGATCTTTATGGATCTTGGGGAGTACATAGAAATTAGCAGTCTTGGGGAATTTATTATATATGTATTGATATTCCTTCTTATTTAGAATGCTTTCTTTTAACCCTTCATTCAGATATTTTTCAATTCTTTTTTTGAAGGTAAATGTAGGATTTGAGTCCAATTTTTTATATGTACTTGTATCATTCAACTGTCTGAGGCATTCTTCATTATATTTATTTCTGTCCATTATAACTGTGCCTCCGCCCTTATCGGCCGGCTTCACCACTATCTCATTATTATCTTGTAATTCTTTTAGTGCTACCTGTTCCTCCTTAGTCAAATTGCATGTATAATTAGTTTTAAGGTGTTTAATGTCCCTATGAACTAATTCCAGGAAAGTTTCCATTGGGGCTGATTTGTATTGAGTGGGATTAAATACAGATGTGTTTTTCACTTCTGTATGTCTGTATTTGTTAGATTCCGGGATACTATTTTTTACAATTGGACTGTTCAAAAAATACTTTTTAATGCACAAATTGCGTATAAATTTTTGCACTCCTATGTATGTATCAAATTTATTGATCCTATAACTGGGGGCAAAGTTTAGTCCGCTATTTACGACTGAAGTCTGTGCTTCTGTTAGTGTTACTTTGGATAAATTAAAGATACCTTTGCCTGACTTATCCTTATTTATGTTTTCTATTGCAGGTTTTCGTTTAATGATTTTTTTGTTTATCAATGTTCTACCCTGTCCATATTTCTTCTCCTTTTGTTGAACAGGTCTGAGTCTGTTCGATTGTATTTCCTTTTGCCTGCCTCTAAAAAAACCTCCTCATCTTCTTCTGAGCTAAATCTATTTAAATTGTCAAATCTATTATGTGTAGGGATATCTTCCTGATAATATACTCTCTGTTTTTTAAATGGATTTCTGGGTTGCTGCCAGTCATATTCTTCCTTCCTCTGTTGTTCTGTGCGGTAATAGTTCCCTTTGTGTTGCATATGATTGCTGCTTCCTGATTCATATTGGTAATCGTTCCCTTTATGACCCTGTCTTAAGTCTCTCTCATTGTTGTGCAAGTAATAATTCTCTCTCTCCCTATTTCCCAAAGTATTCTGATAGTATCTGTTCTTTTTACCATTATTGTGCATAACTCTGTTATTTTGCCCTGATCTATTCTCACTATAACGACTTTCTGTGTTGTTTCTACTGCTATTGTTATAGTTATTGACTCTAGAGTTCCTAGTTTTAAAATTTCTTTCTTTTCTCTCTTTATAATCGTCATGATCTCTGAAGTATTTCTTTCTTTTAGTATTTTTTATTTCTTTCTTTAAAGAATCTAGATTCTCGGCTATTTTTTGTGGCAATTCCTCATAATTTTTGTTATTCATATGGGGAATGATTTTTTGCTCTAACATATTTATTTCTTCATTTGCTTCATCTAATAATTTCTTTCTTTCATTTATGATTAGATTCATGAGTTTTTTAGTACATTCTTCTAGAATGTGGTTCCATTTTGTTATGAACATGAGGTTATCTTGTCCAAAAGTAGGATTTTTAAAAATCCTCAGACCTCTTGGTGTAATTTGTTCTTTCAGGTATTTTTCTAATGTAACTATTTCAAGATGGTATTTAATTTCTTTAGACATATGTTTTTCTACCTCTCTTAATAGATTTTCTAAACTCTCATTAGTAGTGTCCGAGTTATCAAAAAAATCATCAGCACATGATGTGGTAGTGCGTCTGTTAAGGAATAAGGACATCCTTGATCTTTGTTTAGATGTAAATCTTGTCTGAATAACAATAGAATAGTGAGTATAATGGTCTTCTGATACCAATAGAACTTTATCACAATATCGTGCCTATTCTTATTCGTGCCTATTAAAGTTAATACGTGAATATTGTAAGTGTTAAAAAGCAACATCTGTATTTAATCCCACTCAATACAAATCAGCCCCAATGGAAACTTTCCTGGAATTAGTTCATAGGGACATTAAACACCTTAAAACTAATTATCCAATTTGACTAAGGAGGAACAGGTAGCACTAAAAGAATTACAAGATAATAATGAGATAGTGGTGAAGCCGGCCGATAAGGGCGGAGGCACAGTTATAATGGACAGAAATAAATATAATGAAGAATGCCTCAGACAGTTGAATGATACAAGTACATATAAAAAATTGGACTCAAATCCTACATTTACCTTCAAAAAAAGAATTGAAAAATATCTGAATGAAGGGTTAAAAGAAAGCATTCTAAATAAGAAGGAATATCAATACATATATAATAAATTCCCCAAGACTGCTAATTTCTATGTACTCCCCAAGATCCATAAAGATCTAAAAAACCCTCCAGGGAGACCCATTGTGTCTGGGGTCAATTCACATACTAGCAATCTGTCATCTTATATAGATACATTCTTGCAAACATATGTCAAAAATACCAAATCGTATTTAAAAGACACGATCAGCATATTGAATGATTTGGAAAACATCAAATGGAATAAAGACTGGCTACTAGTAACGGGAGATGTAACATCTCTTTATACCATTATAGATAAGGAGTTGGGTATCACTTCAGTGCAAAATATTTTAAAAGAAGACACTACCCTTGACCCTAAACAATTACAGTTTATTTTAGATGGGATTAGGATCATACTTGAAACCAACTATTTTTGGTTTAATAAAGACTATTATCTTCAGATAAGTGGAACGGCGATGGGCACCAGATTTGCGCCCAGTTATGCCAATCTTTATATGGCTAATTGGGAAAATCTCTACATCTACAATTCCCACTGGGCGCAATATCTGGCGTCCTATCGTCGTTACATAGACGACCTGTTCCTGATTTGGTCAGGAACCGAGTGTCAATTAGACGAATTTAAAAAATATCTGGTAAGTAATGAGTTTAATATAGCACTAACATGGACCCATAGTAGTACTAGGGTAGAATTTCTCGATTTAGAAATTTATATAGAAAATAATATGTTAAAAACAAAAAACTTTTTCAAAAGTATTGATGTGTACAACTATATTAGTCTTAATAGCTGTCATCAAAAACATTGGTTAAAAAATATACCAAAGGGGCAATTTGTTCGTCTTAGACACAACTGTAGGGATGAGGCTGTTTTCCAAACCCAAGCTAAAATACTAAAAGATAGATTCAGAGAAAAAAACTATCCTAATGCCTTCTTAGAAGAAAAAATAGAGGAAGTTGCGAAACTAGATTGGAATAAGTTATTGCAGTACAAACATAAAAGTAAGGGGATACCGATAATGGATAATAACAAAACAGCAAGTAGACTTATTCTACAACACAGCACTCAAAGTAACGAAGTTAGAGAGATTATACAGAAACACTGGGGTATTCTATTCAGAGACCCAAGTTTAACAGAAGTCATAGAAGACAGACCAAATATAATTTTTAGAAAGGTACCCAACTTAAAACTACAACTCTCACATAAGATAACAAAGGTAGAAAAAGTGAGTTTAAATAATAACTGGTTATCCTCTCCCCAAGCGGGATTTAGAAGGTGCCAGTTTTGCAACGCCTGCAAAAGAATGAGAAAGGGACCCAGAATATGTAATACATTCCATTCTGCTGATGGCAATAAAACCTATGATATTAACCAGTTCATCACATGTAACATCAAGAACGTACTATATTTGTTACGTTGTACGTGCAATTTAATTTACATAGGCCGCACTTCTAGGCTTCTCAAAACTAGATTAAATGAGCATATCTATAATATAGAAAAAGGTTTTCAAAAACATTCATTATCGGCACAAAACATAATAGGAGAATAGAAGACCTCGATTTCCTTGGCATTAGGAAGGTAGAATATAGTTGGAGAGGAGGTGATGTACAGAATCAACTAGGTCGTCTTGAGATGAAATGGATCCATATTATGGACAGTTTCATACCGAACGGCCTTAACAAGGATTTTGAGTTACATCATTTCTTATAAATATACGACTCACTTTCCATCCCTAAGAAATCCTCTTACTAACTAAGAATACCCTTATTTATTTTAAGACAGACTTGCAATAATTACAAAATATAAAGAATTAGTGATATCAAGATGTATATCTGTGTCTGATATTATAATCTATAATCTTCATCTACGCTTAAAAATGTCATCAAATAGTATTGTGTGTAGAAGATTATTTATATATATATATATATTGTGAATCTAAGTTTTTGATGATATCATTAAGAAAACAGGACCTCATTTTGATGAATATAAGTGTGCATAAACTTGTTATAGATAAGGAACTTTAGAATATCAGTGGGGGATAAGAATGATCTTAACTAACTTGTTACATAATAAACTGCAAACGTTATTAACTAATATGTTACATATTAGACATGTTAGCAAATATTGTTTTAACAAATTAGATGTAGGACGCTTTTAAGTGAATATTTGCGTAAACCAATATTGTCCTTAACAGATACATATATATCGTTTAGAGTTTTCTTTTGAAATACCTTCAGTTTAAGGAAGTCCAATCATTGACCATAAACAACACATTATGACCACTTCCAAAATGGAGGACTTTTACATTTATGTTTGTACTGCAATAACTTATTCCTATCTCGTTTCGCAACTTCCTCTATTTTTTCTTCTAAGAAGGCATTAGGATAGTTTTTTTCTCTGAATCTATCTTTTAGTATTTTAGCTTGGGTTTGGAAAACAGCCTCATCCCTACAGTTGCGTCTAAGACGAACAAATTGCCCCTTTGGCATATTTTTTAACCAATGTTTTTGATGACAGCTATTAAGACTAATATAGTTGTTCACATCAATACTTTTGAAAAAGTTTTTTGTTTTTAACATATTATTTTCTATATAAATTTCTAAATCGAGAAATTCTACCCTAGTACTACTATGGGTCCATGTTAGTGCTATATTAAACTCATTACTTACCAGATATTTTTTAAATTCGTCTAATTGACACTCGGTTCCTGACCAAATCAGGAACAGGTCGTCTATGTAACGACGATAGGACACCAGATATTGCGCCCAGGGGGAATTGTAGATGTAGAGATTTTCCCAATTAGCCATATAAAGATTGGCATAACTGGGCGCAAATCTGGTGCCCATCGCTGTTCCACTTATCTGAAGATAATAGTCTTTATTAAACCAAAAATAGTTGGTTTCAAGTATGATCCTAATCCCATCTAAAATAAACTGTAATTGTTTAGGGTCAAGGGTAGTGTCTTCTTTTAAAATATTTTGCACTGAAGTGATACCCAACTCCTTATCTATAATGGTATAAAGAGATGTTACATCTCCCGTTACTAGTAGCCAGTCTTTATTCCATTTGATGTTTTCCAAATCATTCAATATGCTGATCGTGTCTTTTAAATACGATTTGGTATTTTTGACATATGTTTGCAAGAATGTATCTATATAAGATGACAGATTGCTAGTATGTGAATTGACCCCAGACACAATGGGTCTCCCTGGAGGGTTTTTTAGATCTTTATGGATCTTGGGGAGTACATAGAAATTAGCAGTCTTGGGGAATTTATTATATATGTATTGATATTCCTTCTTATTTAGAATGCTTTCTTTTAACCCTTCATTCAGATATTTTTCAATTCTTTTTTTGAAGGTAAATGTAGGATTTGAGTCCAATTTTTTATATGTACTTGTATCATTCAACTGTCTGAGGCATTCTTCATTATATTTATTTCTGTCCATTATAACTGTGCCTCTGCCCTTATCGGCCGGCTTCACCACTATCTCATTATTATCTTGTAATTCTTTTAGTGCTACCTGTTCCTCCTTAGTCAAATTGGATGTATAATTAGTTTTAAGGTGTTTAATGTCCCTATGAACTAATTCCAGGAAAGTTTCCATTGGGGCTGATTTGTATTGAGTGGGATTAAATACAGATGTGTTTTTCACTTCTGTATGTCTGTATTTGTTAGATTCCGGGATACTATTTTTTACAATTGGACTGTTCAAAAAATACTTTTTAATGCACAAATTGCGTATAAATTTTTGCACTCCTATGTATGTATCGAATTTATTGATCCTATAACTGGGGGCAAAGTTTAGTCCCCTATTTAGGAATGAAGTCTGTGCTTCTGTTAGTGTTACTTTGGATAAATTAAAGATACATTTGCCTGACTTATCCTTATTTATGTTTTCTATTGCAGGTTTTCGTTTAATGATTTTTTTGTTTATCAATGTTCTACCCTGTCCATATTTCTTCTCCTTTTGTTGAACAGGTCTGAGTCTGTTCGATTGTATTTCCTTTTGCCTGCCTCTAAAAAAACCTCCTCATCTTCTTCTGAGCTAAATCTATTTAAATTGTCAAATCTATTATGTGTAGGGATATCTTCCTGATAATATACTCTCTGTTTTTTAAAGGGATTTCTGGGTTGCTGCCAGTCATATTCTTCCTTCCTCTGTTGTTCTGTGCGGTAATAGCTCCCTTTGTGTTGCATATGATTGCTGCTTCCTGATTCATATTGGTAATCGTTCCCTTTATGACCCTGTCTTAAGTCTCTCTCATTGTTGTGCAAGTAATAATTCTCTCTCTCCCTATTTGCCAAAGTATTCTGATAGTATCTGTTCTTTTTACCATTATTGTGCATAACTCTGTTATTTTGCCCTGATCTATTCTCACTATAACGACTTTCTGTGTTGTTTCTACTGCTATTGTTATAGTTATTGACTCTAGAGTTCCTAGTTTTAAAATTTCTTTCTTTTCTCTCTTTATAATCGTCATGATCTCTGAAGTATTTCTTTCTTTTAGTATTTTTTATTTCTTTATTTAAAGAATCTAGATTCTCTGCTATTTTTTGTGACAATTCCTCATAATTTTTGTTATTCATATGGGGAATGATTTTTTGCTTTAACATATTTATTTCTTCATTTGCTTCATCTAATAATTTCTTTCTTTCATTTATGATTAGATTCATGAGTTTTTTAGTACATTCTTCTAGAATGTGGTTCCATTTTGTTATGAACATGAGGTTATCTTGTCCAAAAGTAGGATTTTTAAAAATCCTCAGACCTCTTGGTGTAATTTGTTCTTTCGGGTATTTTTCTAATGTAACTATTTCAAGATGGTATTTAATTTCTTTAGACATATGTTTTTCTACCTCTCTTAATAGATTTTCTAAACTCTCATTAGTAGTGTCCGAGTTATCAAAAAAATCATCAGCACATGATGTGGTAGTGCGTCTGTTAAGGAATAAGGACATCCTTGATCTTTGTTTAGATGGAAATCTTGTCTGAATAACAATAGAATAGTGAGTATAATGGTCTTCTGATACCAATAGAACTTTATCACAATATCGTGCCTATTCTTATTCGTGCCTATTAAAGTTAATACGTGAATATTGTAAGTGTTAAAAAGCAACATCTGTATTTAATCCCACTCAATACAAATCAGCCCCAATGGAAACTTTCCTGGAATTAGTTCATAGGGACATTAAACACCTTAAAACTAATTATACATCCAATTTGACTAAGGAGGAACAGGTAGCACTAAAAGAATTACAAGATAATAATGAGATAGTGGTGAAGCCGGCCGATAAGGGCGGAGGCACAGTTATAATGGACAGAAATAAATATAATGAAGAATGCCTCAGACAGTTGAATGATACAAGTACATATAAAAAATTGGACTCAAATCCTACATTTACCTTCAAAAAAAGAATTGAAAAATATCTGAATGAAGGGTTAAAAGAAAGCATTCTAAATAAGAAGGAATATCAATACATATATAATAAATTCCCCAAGACTGCTAATTTCTATGTACTCCCCAAGATCCATAAAGATCTAAAAAACCCTCCAGGGAGACCCATTGTGTCTGGGGTCAATTCACATACTAGCAATCTGTCATCTTATATAGATACATTCTTGCAAACATATGTCAAAAATACCAAATCGTATTTCAAAGACACAATCAGCATATTGAATGATTTGGAAAACATCAAATGGAATAAAGACTGGCTACTAGTAACGGGAGATGTAACATCTCTTTATACCATTATAGATAAGGAGTTGGGTATCACTTCAGTGCAAAATATTTTAAAAGAAGACACTACCCTTGACCCTAAACAATTACAGTTTATTTTAGATGGGATTAGGATCATACTTGAAACCAACTATTTTTGGTTTAATAAAGACTATTATCTTCAGATAAGTGGAACGGCGATGGGCACCAGATTTGCGCCCAGTTATGCCAATCTTTATATGGTCTATTGGGAAAATCTCCAGAATATGTAATACATTCCATTCTGCTGATGGCAATAAAACCTTTGATATTAACCAGTTCATCACATGTAACAGCAAGAACGTAATATATTTGTTACGTTGTACATGCAATTTAATTTACATAGGCCGCACTTCTAGGCTTCTCAAAACTAGATTAAATGAGCATATCTATAATATAGAAAAAGGTTTTCAAAAACATTCATTATCGGCACACTTTGACAGAAAACATAATAGGAGAATAGAAGACCTCGATTTCCTTGGCATTAGGAAGGTAGAATATAGTTGGAGAGGAGGTGATGTACAGAATCAACTAGGTCGTCTTGAGATGAAATGGATCCATATTATGGACAGTTTCATACCGAACGGCCTTAACAAGGATTTTGAGTTACATCATTTCTTATAAATATACGACTCACTTTCCATCCGTAAGAAATCCTCTTACTAACTAAGAATACCCTTATTTATTTTAAGACAGACTTGCAATAATTACAAAATATAAAGAATTAGTGATATCAAGATGTATATCTGTGTCTGATATTATAATCTATAATCTTCATCTACGCTTAAAAATGTCATCAAATAGTATTGTGTGTAGAAGATTATTTATATATATATATTGTGAATCTAAGTTTTTGATGATATCCTTAAGAAAACAGGACCTCATTTTGATGAATATAAGTGTGCATAAACTTGTTATAGATAAGGAACTTTAGAATATCAGTGGGGGATAAGAATGATCTTAACTAACTTGTTACATAATAAACTGCAAATGTTATTAACTAATATGTTACATATTAGACATGTTAGCAAATATTGTTTTAACAAATTAGATGTAGGACGCTTTTAAGTGAATATTTGCGTAAACCAATATTGTCCTTAACAGATACATATATATATCGTTTAGAGTTTTCTTTTGAAATACCTTCAGTTTAAGGAAGTCCAATCATTGACCATAAACAACACATTATGACCACTTCCAAAATGGAGGACTAAATACCGGATATCCGGTTTAACGAATCGGAAGTATTCAAATAAGGTTTTCGGACATGCGCACACCATTCCTTGATAAAGCTCTTTAGCGAAACGTACGTCGGATACATTGCTCTTTGGCGTCCTTCCAAGAATCTGCACACCAGTAAGGAGAGCAACATATACTGGACTCTTAAGGGGGAGCTTGTGTGGTTAAATTTCTGCACTCCTTACCACGGTCTCTGGTATTGTGTATAAGCTCAACTTGAGCAAATACTTGATTGTATTGCCAATCCTATTGTATTTGGTGGTCTTTGCAGCTCTTGTGGCGCTTTTTATATTTGTATTTTAAATAAATCTTTTTATTCAAAATCCTGTTCAAGCAACTGTTTACCCAACAGTATAACATTGGGTGTGCGCATTAACCTGAGCTTGGCTATAGCTCCATCCCATGTGAGTAATCATTTGTACATACACATTCTGCATTGAAAAAAGGTTACAGAGTTACGCTATGTGGCATTTCTTCTTTCTTTTCATATGAGGATCAAAAGAAAAATAGAAGCGTGAAGATCTTGGAGAGAACACATATATCCTTATATGAACTTTTATAAGTATTTAGGTTTCACACATTATGTATATTTTATGATCACTTTTTTGTTCACAATTTTATCACATTTATTTCACATTTTTGCGTTTTTGTGATATTATGGTATTTGTTATCATGTTTCTCATACCTACCACATAGTGAACCTTTGAATATATTGGCAACTTCTCTATTTTTGTAGTAGCTTGGTCTCTCTGCCGTTCACTGCATGATTAAGATCACATCCGGTCCTGGTTGAATACCGGAAGTGACACGATGTCCGAGGGATAACTCTTCAGATGTATCAAAGTGGGCGTCGACACCGGTGTCTTAAATTAAGATGTCTACCATTGGATTTTGACTACCGCGTCACTTCCGGTGACGTGTAGTCAGCTTCTGGAGGGTTGTGGCGCTCTCTGTGCATGTTTAAGGCACAATAAACAGCACTCACTGGAGGCCCAACCTCCTACAAACAGCTGTTTAAGGCAGAATAGCTGACAACTTATTTTAGAACACCGGTGTTCTTAAGTACATTGTCTACCGCGTAGGAATTCCCGCCTGATCGCTCTGTCCTTCTCTCCATAACATAGATTTTATTTTGCAATACTTTTGAAATAGTTTTTACTTGCTGTATTTAGTTCCTTTTTCGCCGTTCTATACCTCTATAGCAATATCTCAAATTAGTAAACGCTGTACCGTGCTGTATTTTTGTGTTTTCTGAATGATCATTTCCTAAAGCCTCCATTAGACATTGGTGGAAGCAAGAAGATAATTCATAACGAGGTAAAAACGTCTGAGGATTATATTGGAGGCTTTACGAAATGATCATTCAGAAAACACAAAAATACAGCACAGTACAGGGTTGACTAATTTGTGATATTGCTATAAAGGTATAGAACGGCGAAAAAAGAACTAAATACAGCAAGTAAAAACTATTTCAAAAGTATTGCAAAATAAAATCTATGTTATGGAGAGAAGGACAGAGCGATCAGGCGGGAATTCCTACTCGGTAGACAACTTACTTTACAACACCGATGTTCTCAAGTAAGTTGTCACCTATTCTGCCTTAAACAGCTGTTTGTAGGAGGTTGGGCCTCTAGCACATGAGCAGTGAGTGCCACAAACCTCCAGCAGCTGATTAAAGTCGCCGGAAGTGACGCGGTAGTCACATTCCAACGCGGTAGAAGACAACTAACTTTAGAACACCGGTCGTAATTTCTTTGTATCACTTAGTTTGACAAGCGGTCACAGTTAGGAGATATATTTAAACAAATAGTGAAGTTGAAATACACTAGTTGATTGCCTCAAATAAAGTTTACATACACTTGAATTGGAGCCTTTTCCAAGATGGCACTGTAGGCTTTGGCTCCGCTGTTTGAAAACCGGATATGATGCAATATCTGAAAAACACTTTATTTTTTGATGTCACCTTGAATATATTTTGTAATTTGTTTTTGTGCACTTGATTATATGTACTATGAGTGTTCTGCATATTATAGGTCACATACCTTATGACTTACACCTATGTATACAATTGAGCCACATGAATTAAATGTGATGAAACCGGAAGTGGAGGATTAACACTTCCGGTTCAAAGGTAGATAACTGTATCTCAATGCTGGATATGATGTAATGTTTGGCGTTTTTTTTTTTGCAACAGGAAGTGGGAGATATTGTGATTTATTTGTTTGTCTATTTAAGCACTGCACTTGTGTGTTATTTAGGTTCTGAAGAAGGGGAGATATATCCCTGATATAAAATTTGACCTTTTTGCCCGTGTGTGTTGCTGTTTTGATAGTGCTATTGTTCTTCACGGACCTACAGGTGGTTGATTCCAGGAGGGTGGATTCATATTGGAACTATATATATAGGACATGCACAATTTTCATTCATCAGCAAAAGCTAGAAAGAAAAAAAAAGCTTGCATATTGCAATTTTTTTTTACTCTGCATAATGGAATGAAAGTCAAAATTATAATTGTATGGGTCAGACAGAGCATGCAAGTTAAAAAAAACATAAATAAATCCAGTTTACTTTTATTATTAAATTTGCTTTGTTCCAATTGTATTTTTGTATTTTTCGCGATAGCTATATAGGTAGATTGTGTATGTTTTAGAGCACTGCTTGGCAGGAAAAGAATACCCTTATTGCAAAACTGCTGCCATTCTGTACTGCAGATATGTGAATGGTGTTGAGTTTATCCCCTTGCTTTTCAGCAAAGGATACTAAGATAAAAAAAAAATTGATAATAGAAGTAAATTGGAAAGTTGTTTAAAATGGTATGCTCTATCTGAATTATGAAAGAACAAAATTTGGGTGTTATCTCCCTTTAAGAGGCATTTACATCTGTTAAGAAATTTGCTTGTTTTCTTAGTATCCTGTATCTTTTTAAAATTATATCAGTTGTTTAAATATTGAAAAAATATGTGTTATGTTTTAGTGTCCATAATGCAGTGGGTGCTGCCATGTTGTAACTTAGTTTATCTTCTCTTACTTAGGCGAATTAGGGATAGTGATAAATTGGCAATTAGTGCACAGAAAAATGTTTTGGATTGAAAAAAAATACTTTAGTTTTGTTCATTATTTTATCAAGTGGTCATTCAGTCCAATTTAATTTTGATAACATTATTTGTTCCAATTTACTTCTATTATTAAATAATGTAAATTTGTTAACCCCTTATTTCCTATGGACTACAAGACACAAATCACAGAATGCGCCACATGGCATAGTTCACCTCTATAATATAAATAATAACAGAATGGTCACTCACAAACACGGCAGCATTCCACTTGAGAGGCTCAGCTCACTGATCCCCTTCACAGGAACACAATCTGCTCTCTTGTATTATAGAAAAGTCAAAATTAAGCTTGCATGATTCAGATAGAGCATGCAATTGTAAGACACTTTTCACTTCTTTTTTCAAATGTGCTTCGTTCTCTTGGTATCCCTTGTTAAAAAATAATATGCACATATCCTATACTAGTGGGAGCTAGCTGTTGATTGGTGCCTTGTGATTGGCTAACTAGATGTGTTTAGCTAGCAGCCAGTAGTGCAATTCTGCTCCTTTAGCAAAGGATAACAAAAGAATGAAGCAAATTTGATAATAGAAGTAAAATGGAAAATTGTTTAAAATTGTATATTCTGTCCAAATCATGAAAGAGAATGTTGGGGTTTCCTGTCCATTTAAGCCACTTTTGGTAGATAGCTGTAGTCTCTACTTGTTGGTAAACAAGGACTCCAGAATGTAGCATAACAATTCAGGGGTGGAACAACCATTGGTGCAGCAGATGCAGTGGCACTAGGGGGAGCTCTAGCAGACAGTCTATACACAGGAGTGTGCATAATGTGTACAACCCTAATGCAGGAGAGCCTTTATTAGTACAGGTTACAGGTCCATCTACCTGTCTATCATCCTATATCTATCTATCTATCTATCTATCTATGTATCTATCTATATGCCTGTTTGTCTGTCCATACCAGGGCCCTCTGTTGAGTAGGTTCGCTACTGTAACAATTATTTCTTAAAACATAATTTAAATGGCCATAATACCCAAATGTTTAAACACTTGAAAGTGATGCAGCATAGCTGTAAAAAGCTGACTAGAAAATATCTCCTGAACATCTCTATGTAAAAAAGAAAGATATTTTACCTCAAAAGTTCCACAGTAGCCACATCCCATTGTAAAGGATTTCTAAGCAGCATTTTAGTATGTCTGTCCTGGGACAGCTGAAAGGATGAGCCTCGTGAACTCTCATATTATTTTACCAATCAGGTAAAGGAAGCTTACTATGAAATCTCATGAGAGTTAAGTCAAATCTCATGAGATCACAGTAAGAGTTCATGACCTCAGCACTGCTGATGCTGATTGGCTGCAGTTCATTTCTTCATTTTTTATTTTTTTTTACCTGCAGCTGGGAGCAGGTGAAGTATAACTTTTTACACAGAATTGACTCTGCTGAGCTGAGGAGATTGTGAGGTAAAATATCTTCCTTTTTTACATAGAGATGCTCAGGTGATATTTTCCTGTCAGCTTTTTACAGTTATACTGCATCAGTTTCAAGTGATTTAGCATATGAGTATTATGTCCCTTTAAAGCCAACAAGCTATAAAAACATCATGCAACACGGTTCTCAGGTAACGTCGCTCTTTCATTATACCTGATGAAACCGCAATGATAGCTGAGAAACGTGTTGTATTTACACCATTTTATAGAGGTGATCTATGCCATGTGGCACATTCTGTGATTGGTGTCTTGTAGCTCTACTAAGAAGCAGATTGGCTTTTTGAAGCATTGCTGCCTTTGGGACTCATTTAGAGGATACTAGAGATCATCCTTTGTGAAGATTGCATATATATGTAAAAGTAACTATTGGACAATTTGTTTATGTGTGCGCGCCCCTTGTGTTAGTTTCAAACAAGAAGCTGTCTCTTGCATTATGTCCTATGGAGAGCATCTTCACATTAGCAGAGAAACAGCTGAACAGTAGCTTAAACTTAAAGGGACATGAAACCCAAACATTTATTTCATGATTCAGATAGAGAATACAATTTATAACAACTTTCCAATTTACTTCTATTATTTAATTTGCTTCCTTCTCTTGTTATCCTTTGCTGAAAGGTTTATCTAGGCAAGTTCAGGAGCAGCAGAGAACCTAGGTTCTAGCTGTTGATTGGTTGCTGCATATATATATACTGATTGTCATTGGCTCACCCATGTGTTCAGTTAGAAACCATGTCCCTTTAAAGGGACATGAAATCCATTTTTTTTCTTTCATGATTCAGATAGATGATCTTAAAATTTTAAACAACTTTTTAATTTACTTCTATCATCTAATTTGCTTAATCTCTTTGTATCCTTTGTTGAAAGAGCAGTAATGTATCAGAAATACATTGGAAAGTTATTTAAAACTGCCTGCTCTATCTGAATCATGAAAGAAAAAGCTTAAGTTTCATGTCTCTTTAATTAAAAGGGCCACTTTGTTTTTCTTTTTCAAACAAATTCAAAGAATACAGCAAAATTAGTGATTTTCTGCATTTGTCTTAATCCAAATTCACATGTCTAGTAACAAGAGTGTGCAGCTAAAGGCTGTGTGGAAAATATTGCACACTCAACCATTTCTAGATTATTATTATTTTTTTTTCATTTGGATGATGCCATATTTTTGAGTACAACATCCTTTTAAACAACTAATATAGAAGTGTTCATTTACAAAAGGTGCATTATGGGACCTTTATATGTATATATATATATATATATATATATATATATATATATATATATATATATATATATATATATATATATATATACTACGTCTACAAAATAAATAAAAATAAAAACAAGATGAAGTCATAAATGAATATAAATAAGATTAGGAGCTTGTAAAGGATAATGTTTCATGCAAGCACTGCACATATGTCCCTACATATCTGTCTGAACACACAGGCAGCTGTCTATCCCAAGAGCAATGATCTCTAATATGCTTGGTATTTTATTACTGTCCAGTGAGTTACTTGACTATCTTTTTTATGTATTACTTTATTGCTCAGCTGTAATTGTATAATGTATGATATGTATCATTGTGTATTTCTTCCCTTCTAGCTCATTACTTCCTACTGCACCTATTCTATGAAATTCCTTGCCTTGATAAGATTTGCTTCTGGCATTCTATAAAACCATATTTGTTCAGGGATGCTTAATTTGATCTTGCCTCTGATTCTTCAACTTTACCCTTTACACTCCCCATATACAACCTTTAGAAGGTGAAACACACATTTTTTTCTTTTATGGTTCAGAGAGAATGCAATTTTAATCAACTTTCTAATTTACTTCTATTATCTGATTTGTTTCATTCTCTTGTTATCCTTTTTTTAAAAAGCATATCTAGGTAGGCTCATGAGGTGCTACTTCGTAGCTGCAGATATATGCCTCATGTTTAGCTCACCCATGTGCATTACTGCTTCTTCAACATAGAATACCAAGAGAATGAAGCAAATTAGATAGTTAATTGGAAATATGGGAATATTATATATGGGAATAATCAGCTGGTAGATGAGAGTAGGTTAGAGACAGGGGACACCTTGCATTAAAGGGACATGAAAACCCATGTTTTTCTGTTCATTATTTAGAAAGAGCGTGTGACTTTAAACAACTTTCCAATTTACTTCTATTATCAAATATGCTTCATTCCCTTGGTATCCTTTGTTGAAGGAGCAGCAATGCACTACTGGAAGCTAACTGAATACATTTGGGAGACCAATGACAAGACACATTCATGTGCAGCCACCAATCAGCAGCTAGCTCCCAGTAATGCATTGCTGCTCCTGAACCTACCTTGATATCCTCTTCAACTAAAGATACCAAGAGAAGCAAACTAGAGAACGGAAATAAGTTGTAAAGTTACTTAAAATGACATGCGTTGTCTGAACCATGAAAAAAAAAACATTTGGGTTAAAGGGACATGAAACTCAGAAATTTTCTTTTATGATTCAAATAGAGAATACAAATTTAAAATGATTTCCAATTTACTTTTTTTAAAATCAAATTTTATTTGTTCACATGTTATTCTTTGTTGAAGAGATATCTAGATAGGTAGCGTGCATGTCTTCAGCACTACATGACAGGAAATAGTGTTGCCATATAGTGCTCTTGCTAATGTATAACAATGTTGCAAAACTACTGCCATATGACGTGCTGTAGAGCACAGACACGTTTACGGATCTTAAACTTTTTATGTTTTATAGGGTAGAGCCACCTCAGCTCCCTGACTGATATAGACAAATCCCAGATCATCTATTATGGACAGTGACAAACCTCAGAAAAAACACAAATTAAATAATAAACCAAAATAACTGCAATAAATGCAAAAATACACTTTTGTCTGATGCAACAAATGTCCCTTTAAGATAGTTTTCTTTATTACATTAAATGCTTTTTTTTTTTAATTAACTTTATTTAGAAGATTATAAAAGTAGGATTACAGATTGTGGAGACGCAACTCCAAGGTAATACATTTAAAGCGAAACACTACATGTTATGTTTTAAGCTAATTCCATTTTAATAACTTAACACTGGACTGGGGCAACCAACACGTTTCAATATAAGTTGTCTCTCAAGAGGTAAGCTATAACAGAAACTACAATAAGTACCGATAGCCTCCATGCACTTATACTATTTTTAATATGGAGGAGTGATCTACTAATCAGATACGTCCATTTCCCCTCGAGGATAATGTCAAGTACCAAACCCATCTAGCTATCTTTAAGGTATGTTTCCCATGTTGTTAGGATCTCCGAGTATATGTCCATCCTGTCAGTTTTTAAGTAATAAAGCTCTTCAAGGTGGATTAGCTCAGATACCCTTTGAACCCACATTTCCATAGTGGGAGGGTCTTTTGACCTCCAGTTTTTGGCTACTGTTTGACATTATGAAAAATAGTTTGAGAGAGGGTTTATGTTTTATTTTAGGGGGTTTGTTTAATAGCCAGAGTAGGGGATCTAAAGGGAATTGCGTTTCAAGTATGTCCTCTATTTCGGATATAACAGATCTCCATAGGTTTTGGATGGCCGTGCACCACCACCACATGTGAGCCATACCACTATTTACATGGCCACAGCACCAACATTTGTTGTTAGATTTATGAAATAATCAGTGTAATTTTTGAGGTGTATAATACCACCTATGAGGCAGCTTCAAGTTAATTTCTGTAGTGGCTTTGGAGATAGAGGTTTTCAGTGTTGTGCTGATTATCCTCGCCCTTATGTGTTGTGGAATTATTATTCCTAGGTCTTTTTCCCAACTCTCTAGGTATGAGATGGGGTATCCTGGGAATGGTGTAATCAATATCTTATATATCAGTGATACGGTATGACGAATTGGGGGGGCTTCTATACATAATTGTTCGAATGTAGTCAACGGTCTAGTCATATTTGGGGATTGCGTATGGGTTGTAAGAAAGTTATGGACTCGTCTGTACATAAACCAGTTAGATAAACTGGAAAAGCCCTGCTGTATTAATTATATTTGCGATTATGTGTGTTATTTTTTTTATAGGTTATTGAGAAAAAATGTTGTTGGTTTTTGTGCTTGTGGAAAGGAGTTCCTATTCCTTGCTGTTTGAGTCACAGGAGTTGTCTTTATCAGCCAAAGAACAAATGACCATAAGAATCAGTTGTGCACAGACATTCACCGCCTGTTAGTTTCAGCATAAAATTAAATAACTATCACCACATTTTACTAACAAATTGTAATTTTGTTTTACTATTTCTATTTTATATCTGTAGTTGAATTTGTTTGCATTTAATGTCCCTTTAATTTACAATGCTACAGAAATACCTCTTATTTGGAATATGAGAATGGAAAGGATTTTCAGTAATGATGTTTTGTAGTTGTGTAATAAATGTACTTTTGTTTTGTGCAGGAAATGCTAACAGTGACACAGCACAAGCACAGCTGCACGTACATACCACATTACATGTGCACCTGCCCATACGCCAATCTCCTCCTTAATCAATGTGGACTTTGATCTTTACTTTAGCTAGCGTGCCAACATCTGCTGATAATTTGTGATCAGGGACTTGCCAATAATGTAAGCACTATTGTGTAGCGCTGCAGAGACGTGGTGCTGTATCATCCAATACTTAATAATGTAAGCACCATGGTACCATTGTGTAGAGCTGCAGAGACGTGGTTCTGTATCATCCAATACTTAATAATGTAAGCACCATCGTACCGTTGTGTAGCGCTGCAGAGACGTGGCGCTGTATCATCCAATACTTAATAATGTAAGCACCATTGTACCGTTGTGTAGCGCTGCAGAGACGTGGTTCTGTATCATCCAATACTTAATAATGTAAGCACCATGGTACCGTTGTGTAGCGCTGCACAGACGTGGTTCTGTATCATCCAATACTTAATAATGTAAGCACCATGGTACCGTTGTGTAGCGCTGCAGAGACGTGGTTCTGTATCATCCAATACTTAATAATGTAAGCACCATGGTACCGTTGTGTAGCGCTGCAGAGACGTGGTGCTGTATCATCCAATACTTAATAATGTAAGCACCATGGTACCGTTGTGTAGCGCTGCAGAGACGTGGTTCTGTATCATCCAATACTTAATAATGTAAGCACCATGGTACCGTTGTGTAGCGCTGCACAGACGTGGTGCTGTATCATCCAATACTTAATAATGTAAGCACCATGGTACCGTTGTGTAGCGCTGCAGAGACGTGGTGCTGTATCATCCAATACTTAATAATGTAAGCACCATGGTACCGTTGTGTAGCGCTGCAGAGACGTGGTTCTGTATCATCCAATACTTAATAATGTAAGCACCATGGTACCGTTGTGTAGCGCTGCAGAGACGTGGTGCTGTATCATCCAATACTTAATAATGTAAGCACCATGGTACCGTTGTGTAGCGCTGCAGAGACGTGGTGCTGTATCATCCAATACTTAATAATGTAAGCACCATGGTACCGTTGTGTAGCGCTGCAGAGACGTGGTTCTGTATCATCCAATACTTAATAATGTAAGCACCATGGTACCATTGTGTAGCGCTGCAGAGACGTGGTGCTGTATCATCCAATACTTAATAATGTAAGCACCATGGTATCGTTGTGTAGCGCTGCACAGACGTGGTTCTGTATCATCCAATACTTAATAATGTAAGCACCATGGTACCGTTGTGTAGCGCTGCACAGACGTGGTTCTGTATCATCCAATACTTAATAATGTAAGCACCATCGTACCGTTGTGTAGCGCTGCAGAGACGTGGTGCTGTATCATCCAATACTTAATAATGTAAGCACCATCGTAACGTTGTGTAGCGCTGAAGAGACGTGGTGCTGTATCATCCAATACTTAATAATGTAAGCACCATGGTACCGTTGTGTAGCGCTGCAGAGACGTTGTGCTGTATCATCCAATACTTAATAATGTAAGCACCATCGTACCGTTGTGTAGCGCTGCAGAGACGTGGTGCTGTATCATCCAATACTTAATAATGTAAGCACCATGGTACCGTTGTGTAGCGCTGCAGAGACGTGGTGCTGTATCATCCAATACTTAATAATGTAAGCACCATGGTACCGTTGTGTAGCGCTGCAGAGACGTGGTTCTGTATCATCCAATACTTAATAATGTAAGCACCATGGTACCGTTGTGTAGCGCTGCAGAGACGTGGTGCTGTATCATCCAATACTTAATAATGTAAGCACCATGGTACCGTTGTGTAGCGCTGCACAGACGTGGTTCTGTATCATCCAATACTTAATAATGTAAGCACCATGGTACCGTTGTGTAGCGCTGCAGAGACGTGGTGCTGTATCATCCAATACTTAATAATGTAAGCACCATCGTACCGTTGTGTAGCGCTGCAGAGACGTGGTGCTGTATCATCCAATACTTAATAATGTAAGCACCATCGTACCGTTGTGTAGCGCTGCAGAGACGTGGTGCTGTATCATCCAATACTTAATAATGTAAGCACCATGGTAACGTTGTGTAGCGCTGCAGAGACGTGGTGCTGTATCATCCAATACTTAATAATGTAAGCACCATGGTACCGTTGTGTAGCGCTGCAGAGACGTGGTGCTGTATCATCCAATACTTAATAATGTAAGCACTATCGTACCGTTGTGTAGCGCTGCAGAGACGTGGTGCTGTATCATCCAATACTTAATAATGTAAGCACCATGGTACCGTTGTGTAGCGCTGCAGAGACGTGGTGCTGTATCATCCAATACTTAATAATGTAAGCACCATGGTACCGTTGTGTAGCGCTGCACAGACGTGGTTCTGTATCATCCAATACTTAATAATGTAAGCACCATGGTACCGTTGTGTAGCGCTGCAGAGACGTGGTTCTGTATCATCCAATACTTAATAATGTAAGCACCATGGTACCGTTGTGTAGCGCTGCAGAGACGTGGTGCTGTATCATCCAATACTTAATAATGTAAGCACCATGGTACCATTGTGTAGCGCTGCAGAGACGTGGTTCTGTATCATCCAATACTTAATAATGTAAGCACCATGGTACCGTTGTGTAGCGCTGCACAGACGTGGTGCTGTATCATCCAATACTTAATAATGTAAGCACCATGGTACCGTTGTGTAGCGCTGCACAGACGTGGTTCTGTATCATCCAATACTTAATAATGTAAGCACCATGGTACCGTTGTGTAGCGCTGCACAGACGTGGTTCTGTATCATCCAATACTTAATAATGTAAGCACCATGGTACCGTTGTGTAGCGCTGCAGAGACGTGGTGCTGTATCATCCAATACTTAATAATGTAAGCACCATCGTACCGTTGTGTAGTGCTGCAGAGACGTGGTGCTGTATCATCCAATACTTAATAATGTAAGCACCATCGTACCGTTGTGTAGCTTTGCAGAGACGTGGTGCTGTATCATCCAATACTTAATAATGTAAGCACCATGGTACCGTTGTGTAGCGCTGCAGAGACGTGGTGCTGTATCATCCAATACTTAATAATGTAAGCACCATGGTACCGTTGTGTAGCGCTGCAGAGACGTGGTGCTGTATCATCCAATACTTAATAATGTAAGCACCATCGTACCGTTGTGTATAGCGCTGCAGAGACGTGGTGCTGTATCATCCAATACTTAATAATGTAAGCACCATGGTACCGTTGTGTAGCGCTGCAGAGACGTGGTGCTGTATCATCCAATACTTAATAATGTAAGCACCATGGTACCGTTGTGTAGCGCTGCAGAGACGTGGTTCTGTATCATCCAATACTTAATAATGTAAGCACCATGGTACCGTTGTGTAGCGCTGCAGAGACGTGGTGCTGTATCATCCAATACTTAATAATGTAAGCACCATGGTACCGTTGTGTAGCGCTGCACAGACGTGGTTCTGTATCATCCAATACTTAATAATGTAAGCACCATCGTACCGTTGTGTAGCACTGCACAGACGTGGTTCTGTATCATCCAATACTTAATAATGTAAGCACCATCGTACCGTTGTGTAGCGCTGCAGAGACGTGGTGCTGTATCATCCAATACTTAATAATGTAAGCACCATGGTACCGTTGTGTAGCGCTGCAGAGACGTGGTGCTGTATCATCCAATACTTAATAATGTAAGCACCATGGTAACGGTGTGTAGCGCTGCAGAGACGTGGTGCTGTATCATCCAATACTTAATAATGTAAGCACCATGGTACCGTTGTGTAGCGCTGCAGAGACGTGGTGCTGTATCATCCAATACTTAATAATGTAAGCACCATCGTACCGTTGTGTAGCGCTGCAGAGACGTGGTGCTGTATCATCCAATACTTAATAATGTAAGCACCATGGTACCGTTGTGTAGCGCTGCAGAGACGTGGTGCTGTATCATCCAATACTTAATAATGTAAGCACCATGGTACCGTTGTGTAGCACTGCAGAGACGTGGTGCTGTATCATCCAATACTTAATAATGTAAGCACCATGGTACCGTTGTGTAGCGCTGCACAGACGTGGTGCTGTATCATCCAATACTTAATAATGTAAGCACCATGGTACCGTAGTGTAGCGCTGCACAGACGTGGTTCTGTATCATCCAATACTTAATAATGTAAGCACCATGGTACCGTTGTGTAGCACTGCACAGACGTGGTTCTGTATCATCCAATACTTAATAATGTAAGCACCATGGTACCGTTGTGTAGCGCTGCACAGACGTGGTTCTGTATCATCCAATACTTTTCTTTTCTCAGTGCTAACGAAAAAGGGGGAAGGTGAAGCAAAGTTAAAGGGACATGAAACCCCACATTTGTCTTTTGTGATTCAGACAGAGCATATCATTTTTAAAACGTTTCTAATTTACGACTATTATCAAATTTGAAAAGATACCTAGGTAGATATCGTGCACATGTCTGGAGCACTAAATAGTAGGAAAAAGTGCTGCCATCTAGCGCTCTGCAAATATGTAAACAAATAAATTAAATTGCTGCCGTATAGTGATACAGAAACGTGCACGCTCCTGATCTTAACTCCTTGCTTTTTGACAAGGGATGCAAAGACAATGAAGAAAAATTTAAAAGGGAAGAAAAATTTGTTTAAAATGTCATGCTCTCTGAATCATCTGGGTTACATATGCCATGTGAGACCGTATGAACTCCCCATTTTCTGGTATACATAACACAGGGCAAGGTATAAATAAATTATGGCTCCATCGATCACACACACATACATAAACAGACATAAATACACACATAGACTAATACATACTCACATACACAGACATAAATACACACATAGACTAATACATACTCACATACACAGACATAAATACACACATACACACACACATATAAATACACACATACACACACACATATAAATACACACATACACACACACACACATATAAATACACACATACACACACACATATAAATACACACATATAAATACACACATACACACACACACATATAAATACACACATACACACACAAACCTACATACATACACACACACATATAAATACACACATACACACACACATATAAATACACACATAAGCACACAAACCTACATACATACACACACACATATAAATACACACATACACACACACATATAAAAACACACATACACACATATAAATACACACATGCACACACACACATATAAATACACACATAAACACACAAACATACATACATACACATATACACAAACATATACATACACACGCACACACACAAATACATACACACATACACAAACATATACATACGCACACATACATACATGCTATACACTACACACATATACACAAATATACAATATGCAAGCACACACATACCTACATACACACACATACATGCATTCATACATATACACACATGCATACATACACACACACACACACACACACACATACATACATGCTATGCACTACACATATACACAAATATACATTATGCAAACACACACATACACACACACATACGTACATACATACACACACACACACACATGCTATTCACTACACACATATACACAAATATACATTATGCAAGCACACACATATATGCAAACATACATACATACACACATACATACACGCACATACATACATACACCCACACACATGCATACATACATGCTATGCACTACACATATACACAAATATACATTATGCAAACACACACATACATTCACACACACATAGATACATACACATACATACATACATGATATGCACTACACCTATAAATACAAATAAACATTATGCAAGCACACACATACCTACATACATACACACATACATATATACACACACACATACATACATACACACATACATACACCCATACATACATACATAGTTACATGCTATGCACTACACATATACACAAATATACATTATGCAAGCACACACACATACATTCACACACACGTACATACACACACATACATACATACATACATGATATGCACTGCACCTATAAATACAAATAAACATTATGCAAGCACACACATACCTACATACATACACACATACATATATACACACACACATACATACATACACACATACATACACCCATACATACATACATAGTTACATGCTATGCACTACACATATACACAAATATACATTATGCAAGCACACACACATACATTCACACACACGTACATACACACACATACATACATACATACATACATGATATGCACTGCACCTATAAATACAAATAAACATTATGCAAGCACACACATACCTACATACATACACACATACATATATACACACACACATACATACACACACATGCATACATACACCCACACACACATACATACATAGTTACATGCTATGCACTACACATATACACAAATATACATTATGCAAGCACACACATACATACATACACACGTACGTACGTACGTACGTACGTACGTACGTACATACACACACACATACATGCTATGCACTACACACATATATACAAATATACATTATGCAAGCACACACATACCTACATACACACACACACATACATACATGCTATGCACTACACACATATACACAAATATACATTATGCAAGCACACACATATATACATACACACACATACATACATACCCACTCACATACAAACATACATATACCCACACACACACATACATACACACATACACACACACACACATATTCACACTCACATACAACCATACATACATACACCAAACACACATACATACATACTTACACACACACTACATGCTATGCACTAAACACAAATAAACACATTATGCAAGCACACACGCACACACACACATAGATACATACATACACACATACATACATACACACTTACACTACATGCTACACACTACACACATATACACAAATACACATTATACAAATACACACACATACATATATACACACACACACATTCATACATAGACACATTCACACACATAGATACATAGATACATACATACACACACACTACATGCTATGCACTACAATACATACACATTATGCAAGCACACACATATACAGTGGGTATTGAAAATAATCACCCCCTAGAAAAGAATCACATTTTGTTGCTTTGCAGCCTGAAATAAAGACAGAGACAGTTTTTGTTTATCCAGTTGTAATTACTCAGGGAAACTTATAACATCCAAGTGAAAGATATAACACCAAAGCACAAGTATAAATACTTGTAAGTGTCAAATCACAAACGGCTAGATTTAGAGTTCTGCGGCCAAAGGGGTGCGTTAGCTACGCGTGCTTTTTTTCTCCCGCACCTTTTAAATACCGCTGGTATTTAGAGTTCACAGAAGGGCTGCGTTAGGCTCCAAAAAAGGGAGCGTAGAGCATATTTACCGCCACTGCAACTCTAAATACCAGCGTTGCTTACGGACGCGGCCAGCTTCAAAAACGTGCTCGTGCACTATTCCCCCATAGGAAACAATGGGGCTGTTTGAGCTGAAAAAAAACCTAACACCTGCAAAAAAGCAGCGTTCAGCTCCAAACGCAGCCCCATTGTTTCCTATGGGGAAACACTTCCTAAGTCTGCACCTAACACTCTAACATGTACCCGAGTCTAAACACCGCTAACCTTACACTTATTAACCCCTAATCTGCCGCCCCCGCTATCGCTGACCCCTGCATATTATTATTAACCCCTAATCTGCCGCTCCGTACACCGCCGCAACCTACATTATCCCTATGTACCCCTAATCTGCTGCCCCTAACACCGCCGACCCCTATGTTATATTTATTAACCCCTAATCTGCTGCCCCCGCTATCGCTGACTCCTGCATATTATTATTAACCCCTAATCTGCCGCTCCGTACACCGCCGCAACCTACGTTATCCCTATTTACCCCTAATCTGCTGCCCCTAACACCGCCGACCCCTATATTATATTTATTAACCCCTAATCTGCCGCCCCCGCTATCACTGACCCCTGCATATTATTATTAACCCCTAATCTGCCGCTCCGTATACCGCCGCAACCTACGTTATCCCTATGTACCCCTAATCTGCTGCCCCTAACACCGCCGACCCCTATATTATATTTATTAACCTCTAATCTGCCGCCCCCAACGTCGCCTCCACCTACCTACAATAATTAACCCCTAATCTGCTGACCGGATCTCACCGCTACTCTAATAAATGTATTAACACCTAAAGCTAAGTCTAACCCTAACACCCCCCTAAATTAAATATAATTTAAATCTAACGAAATAACTCTTATTAACCCCTTAACGACCAAGGACGTACGCCACACGTCCTCAAAAAAAATACAGTTAATGACCGAGGACATGTGGCGTACGTCCTTGGTCTGGAAAGCAGCTGGAAGCGATCCTGCTCGCTTCCAGCTGCTTTCCGGTTATTGCAGTGATGCCTCGATATGGAGGCATCCTGCAATAACCCCCCTTGGCCATCCGATGCAGAGAGAGCCACTCTGTGGCCCTCTCTGCACCGGACATCGATGGCCGGTATCGTTGGTGGGTGGGAGCTTACGTGGGAGGCGGGTGGGCGGCCATCGATGCTCTGTATGGAGTGGAGGGGGGCGGGAGCCACGGGGGCGGGAGCCACGGGGGCGCGCACGGGAGCGCGCGCGTGCACGGGGGGTGGTGGGCGTCAGCGTGCACGGGGCGGGAGCGTGTGGGAACCGCTATACTACAGAAAAACAAAGTTCAAACTAAATAAAACTAATAAAGTTTAAATACTAAAATTATAATCTAAGGGATCTGGAAGGGGTTGGGGGTTGGTCTTGGTGGGGGGGGGAAAGCTACACTACAGAAAAGGGCTTTTTTAAAAAAAAAAAAAAAAGGCAAATTTTTTGCAAAACTGGGTACTGGCAGACAGCCAGTACCCAAGATGGTGCCCATTAAGGCAGAGGGGAAGGGTTAGAGAGCTGTTAGGTGGGGGATCAGTGAGGTTGGGGTCTAAGGGGGCATCATACACATCAGCATATGTAAATATGCTTTTTTTTTTTTTTTTTTTTTTAAAAAGGGCCAAATACCTTTTATTTTAGTACTGGCAGAGTTTCTGCCAGTACTTAAGATGGCGGGGACAATTGTGGGGTGGGGGAGGGAAGAGAGCTGTTTGGGAGGGATCAGGGGGTCTGATGTTTCAGGTGGGAGGCTGAGCTCTACACTAAAGATAAAATTAACCCTGCAAGCTCCCTACAAGCTACATAATTAACCCCTTCACTGCTAGCCATAATACACGTGTGATGCGCAGCGGCATTTAGAGGCCTTCTAATTACCAAAAAGCAATGCCAAAGCCATATATGTCTGCTATTTCTGAACAAAGGGGATCCCAGAGAAGCATTTACAACCATTTGTGCCATAATTGCACAAGCTGTTTGTAAATAATTTCAGTGAGAAAGCTAAAATTGAGAAAAATTTAACTTTTTTTTTAATTTGATCGCATTTGGCGGTGAAATGGTGCCATAAAATATACCAAAATTGGCCTAGAAACTATCTCAAAAAGCTCCCTACATGCTCCCTAATTAACCCCTTCACTGCTGGGCATACACGTGTGGTGCGCAGTGGCATTTAGCGGCCTTCTAATTACCAAAAAGCAACGCCAAAGTCATATATGTCTGCTATTTCTGAACAAAGGGGATCCCAGAGAAGAATTTACAACCATTTATGCCATAATTGCACAAGCTGTTTGTAAATAATTTAAGTTAGAAACCAAAAGTTTGTGAAAAAATTTGTGAAAAGTGAACGATTTTTTGTATTTGATTGCATTTGGCGGTGAAATGGTGGCATGAAATATACCAAAATGGGCCTAGATCAATACTTTGGGTTGTCTACTAAAAAAAAATATATACATGTCAATGGATATTGAGAGATTCCTGAAAGATATCAGTGTTCTAATGTAACTAGCGCTAATTTTGAAAAGAAATGGTTTGGAAATAGCAAAGTGCTACTTGTATTTATGGCCCTATAGTTTACAAAACAAGCAAAGAACATGTAAACATTGGGTATTTCTAAAATCAGGACAAAATTTAGAAACTATTTAGCATGGGTGTTATTTTGTGGTTGTAGATGTGTAACAGATTTTGGGGGTCAAAGTTAGAAAAAGTGTGCTTTTTTCCATTTTTTCCTCATATTTTATAATTTTTTTTATAGTAAATTATAAGATATGAGGAAAATAATGGTATCTTTAGAAAGTCCATTTAATGGCGAGAAAAACGGTATATAATATGTGTGGGTACAGTAAATGAGAAAGAGGAAAATTACAGCTAAACACAAACACCTCAAAAATGTAAAAATAGCCTTGGTCCCAAACGGACAGAAAATGGAAAAGTGCTGTGGTCATTAAAGGGTTAAATAAATTATTCCTATTTAAAGCTAAATACTTACCTGTAAAATAAACCCTAATATAGCTACAATATAAATTATAATTATATTGTAGCTATTTTATGATTAATATTTATTTTACAGGCAACTTTGCAATTATTTTAACCAGGTACAAAAGCTATTAAATAGTTAATAACTATTTAATAGTTACCTAGTTAAAATAATTACAAAATTACCTGTAAAATAAATCCTAACCTAAGTTACAATTAAACCTAACACTACACTATCAATAAATTAATTAAATAAAATACCTACAATTATCTACAATTAAGCCTAACACTACACTATCAATAAATTAATTAAATACAATACCTACAAATAAATTCAATGAAATAAACTAACTAAAGTACAAAAAATAAAAAAGAACTAAGTTACAAAAAATAAAAAAATATTTACAAACATTAGAAAAATATTACAACAATGTTAAACTAATTACACCTACTCTAAGCCCCCTAATAAAATAAGAAAGACCCCCAAAATAAAAAAATGCCCTACCCTATTCTAAAATTAAAATAGAAAAGCTCTTTTACCTTACCAGCCCTGAAAAGGGCCCTTTGCGGGGCATGCCCCAAAGAATTCAGCTCTTTTGCCTGTAAAAAAAACATACAATACCCCCCCAACATTACAACCCACCACCCACATACCCCTAATCTAACCCAAACCCCCCTTAAATAAACCTAACACTAAGCCCCTGAAGATCTTCCTACCTTATCTTCACCACGCCGGGTTCACCGATCGATCCAGAAGAGCCTCCGATGTCCTGATCCAAGCCCAAGCGGGGGGCTGAAGATGTCCATGATCCGGCTGAAGTCTTCATCCAAGCAGGAGCTGAAGAGGTCCATGATCCAGCTGAAGTCTTCTATCAAGCGGCATCTTCAATCTTCCTTCTTCCGGATCCATGTTCATTCCGCCGACGCGGAACATCCATCTTCACCGACGACTTTGCGACGAATGACGGTTCCGATCAGCCAATAGAATGCGAGCTCAATCTGATCGGATTGAACTTGATTCTGATTGGCTGATTCCATCAGCCAATCAGAATTTTCTTACCTTAATTCCGATTGGCTGATAGAATCCTATCAGCCAATCGGAATTCGAGGGACGCCATCTTGGATGACGTCCCTTAAAGGAACCGTCATTCGTCGGGAAGCCGTCGGTGAAGATGGATGTTCCATGTCGGCGGGATGAACATGGATCCGGAAGAAAGAAGATTGAAGATGCCGCTTGATAGAAGACTTCAGCCGGATCATGGACCTCTTCAGCTCCCACTTGGATGAAGACTTCAGCCCGATCATGGACCTCTTCAGCTCCCGCTTGGATGAAGACTTCAGTCGGATCATGGACATCTTCAGCCCCCGCTTGGGCTTGGATCAAGACATCGGAGGAGCTCTTCTGGATCGATCTGTGAACCCGGCGTGGTGAAGACAAGGTAGGGAGATCTTCAGGGGCTTAGTGTTAGGTTTATTTAAGGGGGGTTTGGGTTAGATTAGGGGTATGTGGGTGGTGGGTTGTAATGTTGGGGGGGTATTGTATGTTTTTTTTTACAGGCAAAAGAGCTGAATTCTTTGGGGCATGCCCCGCAAAGGGCCCTTTTCAGGGCTGGTAAGGTAAAAGAGCTTTTCTATTTTAATTTTAGAATAGGGTAGGGCATTTTTTTATTTTGGGGTCTTTCTTATTTTATTAGGGGGCTTAGAGTAGGTGTAATTAGTTTAAAATTGTTGTAATATTTTTCTAATGTTTGTAAATATTTTTTTATTTTTTGTAACTTAGTTCTTTTTTATTTTTGTACTTTAGTTAGTTTATTTAATTGTATTTATTTGTAGGTATTGTATTTAATTAATTTATTGATAGTGTAGTGTTAGGTTTAATTGTAGATAATTGTAGGTATTTTATTTAATTAATTTATTGATAGTGTAGTGATAGGTTTAATTTTAACTTAGGTTAGGATTTATTTTACAGGTAATTTTGTAATTATTTTAACTAGGTAGCTATTAAATAGTTATTAACTATTTAATAGCTATTGTACCTGGTTAAAATAAATACAAAGTTGCCTGTAAAATAAATATTAATCCTAAAATAGCTACAATATAATTATTATTTATATTGTAGCTATATTATGGTTCATTTTACAGGTAAGTATTTAGCTTTAAATAGGAATAATTTATTTAATAAGAGTTAGTTTATTTCGTTAGATAAAAATTATATTTAACTTAGGGGGGTTAGGGTTAGAATTAGCTTTAGGGGTTAAAAAATTTATTAGAGTAGCGGTGAGCTCCGGTCGGCAGATTAGGGGTTAATGCTTGAAGTTAGGTGTCGGCGATGTTAGGGAGGGCAGATTAGGGGTTAATACTATTTATTATAGGGTTATTGAGGTGGGAGTGAGGCGGATTAGGGGTTAATACATTTATTATAGTAGCGGTGCGGTCCGGTCGGCAGATTAGGGGTTAATAAGTGTAGGTAGGTGGCGACGACGTTGGGGGCAGCAGATTAGGCGTTAATAAATATAATATAGGGGTCGGCGGTATTAGGGGCAGCAGATTAGGGGTACATAGGGATAACGTAGGTGGCGGCGGTGTACGGAGGAATTTTAATAGAGTGGCGGCGATGTGGGGGGGCCTCGGTTTAGGGGTACATAGGTAGTTTATGGGTGTTAGTGTACTTTAGAGCACAGTAGTTAAGAGCTTTATAAACCGGCGTTAGCCCAGAAAGCTCTTAACTACTGACTTTTTTCTGCAGCTGGAGTTTTGTCGTTAGATTTCTAACGCTCACTTCAGCCAAGACTCTAAATACCGGCGTTAGGAAGATCCCATTGAAAAGATAGGATATGCAAATGGCGTAGGGGGATCTGCGGTATGGAAAAGTCCCGGCTGCAAAGTGAGCGTTAGACCCTTTCCTGACTGACTCCAAATACCAGCGGGCGGTAAAAACCAGCGTTAGGAGCCTCTAACACTGGTTTTGACGGCTACCGCCAAACTCTAAATCTAGGCCAAAGTGAGGGACGTTCTGGCAACCTTATAAAAGTTAGTTCCCTGAGAGGACAAACTCGGATTACACAAAATTAAAAGAAAAATATAAGGTGCGCTAAAACAGCTAAGAACCATAAAAGTATACTCTAATTCAGCATATAATTATTTATTTTATGGGTAAAAAAGCTGGTGTCAGTAATAAGCATCTGTAACTTTAAATAAGGATTTGTCTATATAAGGTACTACGGATTATATCTGTACAAGGTACAATACCTAGGGATAATTACTGAAAGACACAATGTTAAAAAAGATGATATTTCTGAAAACGATACAATGATACAATGTCTAAAACCACCGGTGGTTACAATATAAAAATCAATATATAAAATGCAATCTCAAAACATCCATCTATAAAAAATAGAAATCAAAAATAGAAATCAAACATTGGAAGATTATAAAATAAAAGTAAATGACTTTAAGAAAGAACTAGAACCTTACACTAAGGAAACATGGTTTATAGAGAAACAAAAAGATTTAGTAAAGCATATGCAGGAATTAAATAATGATATTATTGAAGGGAAACTAAAGAAAGTTAAAAGGTTTTTAAAAAGAAATCGAGAAAAGATAAAGAAGTGAGGAAAACACAAACACATACACAGAATATTGGGATGAAAGGAAAAAACACAAAAAACTTTCAGAGCTATGCACGATATGATAGGGGAAATGATATTTGGCACACTAATAGAGTGGAACATAGAGATTGGAGAAGAAATGATAATGGAAATTTTGAACAAGTAAAATATGACCACAGAGAATATAACCAGGGGCACATAAGAGGCTATTATAAGAATTATAATCATAATCACAATTGGAGAGAATATTCACATAATAGTTACAATAGGAATGGTTATGAATATGAAAATGATAGGCACATGAACACAGGGGATAATCAATATTGGGATTTACCAACTAGAAACAGATATGAACCCCTTAGACAGAAAGAGAAGGATATAGAAAGAACATTACATGATTAAATAAAGGAGAAACATCAGAGGATTTTGTAGGGTCAGACAGGAGACCAAACACAAGATTCAAGGGAGAAAAAAGACACAGAGAGGAAATAGAGGAGGAAAATCAGGAAAAGAGAGACCAAAGAGACTGAGATAAATACTAACGGAATTTTTAATCTAAGTAAGCTGGAATTAACAGATGTACAAAAAGGGTTCTAATTAAAGGGCTATCATTCGCTCCGTCCACTAAAATGAATACATTTGACACTCTCATTAATTTAAATCAATATGTGAGATGTTTAACATTTAAGAGATATTTTCTAAAACACCCCCTTGAAAAAAACTAAAAATACTTCAGAAAAAAAATGTACACATACAACTCTTAAAAATAAATCCTCTTTTTTCCCAACAAATGAGAAAGGGGATAATATAAAAGAATTTGAAAAAAGGTTAGTAATAAAACAGGCAGATAAAGGGTCATTATGGACACTGAGAATTACTTGAATGAAGCAAATAAAATACTTAATGACACAAATACCTATAAAAAACTTAAAGGGAACCCCATACGTACCTTTCAGACCAACCTGACATAGAATATCTGAGGACACTTTTCTTTTATAGTCTACATAAAATACATAAAACATTAATAAATTCTTGTGGTAGGCCAATCATTTCAGGAATAAAATCACTTATGGCCAACCTTTCGAAATATGTGGACCAGTTTTTACAAAAACATGTAAAGGAATTAAAATCACATTTAAAAGACTCAACACACTTTTTAAAAGAAATTAAAAAAATAGAGTGGAATGATAACCTGATTATGGCCACATGCAATGTAATGGCCCTCTACACTAATATTGACCATACACTGGGGATGAAAGCCATAAAATACTTTCTTAAAGAGGATAGAAATTTACCATTAGAACAGATTAACTGTATCCTTGATTGTATTGAGTTTATTCTGAAGAATAATTATTTTAAGGGCACTGCTATGGGCACCAAGTTCGCGTCCAGCTATGCAAATCTGTTGATGGGATGGTTTGAGGAAAATTTTGTCCTTAATGGCCCATGGGGCGCAAACTTGGTGTCATACAAAAGGTTTATTAACAACATCTTTATAGTGTGGAAGGGTGATAGAGAATTATTAGAGAATTATTAGAATTATTCATAGAAGACCTAAATGACAATTGCATTGGCCTTGCCTTTACTAGTGAGGTTAGTAAAGAAAAAATACATTTTTTAGACATTGAAATTAATGTGAACGATAAGAAAATCTCCACAAAGACATATTTTAAAAAGACTGATGCAAACAATTATGTACACTTTGAGAGCTGCCATTTTAAAAAAATGGGTGAAAAATATACCAAAGAGTCAATTTACGAGAATCAGAAAAAACTGTAACTCTCTATTGGATTATGACATACAAGCACAAATTCTAAAAGAGAGATTTTTAGAAAGAGGTTTAAATGAGGAAGATGTAGATTCCACAATAAAAGACATTAGACTAAAAGATAGAGAACAATTTCTAGACACAACCCAGAAACTGTCTTAAAGAGAAGATATAAAAGAGACTAAACTAAATATCTCCTTTGTAACTAAATATAATGAACAATCAGATATTATCAAAAAAATCTTAAATAAGCACTTGCATTTTATTAAAAGAAATCACATTCTGGGAGATCACGTAATTTTTTTTTTTTTTAAAAAGCAAATGTTTTAAAAAAACAATTAGCCCCTAGCAAGTTTAAGAAAAATCCTACATTGAAGGATAGACCACGACCTGTTTGTTTCCAACGCTTTTAGCTTTTTAGCAATTACTGAAACCTGGCTATCTTCCTCTGATAATGTTTACATTGCTGCTCTCACACATGGTGGTCTTCACTTTAGCCACACACCTAGGCCAGGTGAGAGACACGGTGGCGGTGTTGGCATCTTACTCTCCCCCTCCTGCTCCAATTAGTATCTCCATTTCCATATCTCTCCTTTTCCTCCTTTGAAGTTCACTGCATTTGCCTGTTCTCCCCCCTCTTTCTCAGAGTGGCAGTTATCTATCACCCCCTGGACCAACTTCCTTACTTACTTTCTCTCTAAAAATACACCTACTCTAATTCTGGGGGACTTCAACATCCCCATTGACAACCCATCTGCCCCTGCTGCCTCTAAACTTCTCTCACTCACTTACGTTTTCGGCCTTTGACAATCCACTCTATTTCCTACCCACCATGATGGACACTCTATTGATCTGGTATTCTCCTATCTTTGCTCTCTCCCAGATGTTGACTGTCGCCCATTTCCCATCTCAGACCACCATCTGCTCACCTTTAATTTTAATATACAGGCTAAACCTACTTCCCCCTCACCCCCGCACCTGTAGAAATCTTCACACTGCTGACCCTCCCCAACTCTCCAACCTTATTCAAATACACCTCCCCCCACACTTCCACGATATCCTGCCCTGACCTTGCCATAACCCACTACAACAATACTCTCTCCTCTGCGCTTGACACCCTTGCTCCGCCCCAACTTCGCAAAGCCCCACATCATCAGCTCCAGTCCTGGCACTCACAGCAAACACACCACCTATAAAAATGCCCCCGTACTGCTGAACGTGCCTGGAGAAAATCCCGCTCTGAACCGGATTTCATGCACTATAAGTTAATCCTCTACTCTTACACCTCTGCCCTTCACTTAGCTAAGCAAACCTACTTCTCTTCTTTTGTATCCACTCACTCCTTAAACCCTAAAAGACTCTTCTCCATTTTCAACTATCTTCTCTACCCACCTGCACCACCCCCCTCATCCGTGTTCAGTGCTCAAGACCTGGGTGACTACTTTTTCAATAAAACACTTACCATCCGAAGAAACATCCCAACACAAGCCTGCAATCTCCCAACTTCACTCCCAGTCACCTCCTCTGCCGCTCTCTGCATCCTCCTCTCAACCACTGAGAGTGAAGTGGCTTCCCTATTGTCTTCCTCACACCTCACTACCTGCCCACTTGACCCTATTCCTTCACATCTAATATCTTCTCTGTCTCCCACCCTCACTCCGGCTCTTACCCACATATTCAACCTATCCCTTTCTACCGGCTCATTCCCTGCCACCTTCAAACATGCAAAGGTCACCCCCATTCTTAAAAAACCCTCCCTTGACCCTAACTCTCCTGCAAACTATCGCCCCATATCACTGCTCCCGCTAGCTTCAAAAATTCTTGAAAAACTAGTTTTCGATCAACTAACCCACCTTCTGTCCTCCAACTCACTGCTCGACCCCCTGCAATCTGGCTTCCGCCCCAACACTCAACTGAGACTGTCCTCACCAAGGTTACTATCGATCTCCTTTCTGCTAAAAACAAAGGCTACTACTCTATACTCATCTTACTTGACCTCTCTGCTGCTTTTGACACTGTTGACCACCCCCTTCTCATACGGACTCTCAGCTCTCTTGGGCTCTGTGACACTGCCCTCTCCTGGATTCACTCTTATCTCTCTAACAGATCCTTCTCCGTCTCTTCTGCTTGTGACCCCTCCTCTCTATTGCCTCTGTCTGTTGGAGTACCTCAATGCTCTGTCCTGGGTCCTCTACTCTTCTCTATTTACACTTCTTCACTGGGTAAACGTATCAACAGCTATGGCTTCAACTACCATCTCTATGCTGATGACACTCAGATCTACTATTCCATCCCTGTACTCTCTCCGTCTGTCAATTCTCACATTAGTGACTGCTTATCTGGCATTTCCTCCTGGATGGCCTCTCACCACCTAAAAATAAACATGGCCAAAACTGAACTACTTCTAATCCCCCCCTCTAACTCGACTATAGTTTCTAATTTTTCCATCACTGTTGGCGGCACCACTATCTCCCCATCACCCGAAGTCCGCTGCCTTGGAGTCACACTTGACTCAAATCTGTCCTTCATTCCCCACATCCAACTGCTTTCTTCATCCTGCCGCAACCACCTACGCAATATCTCCACAATTTGTCCATTTCTGAGTGACTAAACTACTAAACTGCTTATCCACTCCCTGTTAACTTCCCGACTTGACTACTGCAATAACTTGCTAACTGGCCTCCCTCTCTTCCGCCTCTCTCCCCTTCAATCCATCCTAAATCTGCTATCTGCCAGGCTAATCCACCTCTCTCGATGCTCCGTTTCTGCTGCACCTCTCTGTGAGTCCCTCCACTGGCTCCCCATTCACAGTATAATTATTTTAAAAATTCTCACCCTGACCTACAAAGCCCTCACCAGTGCTGCCCTACCCTACCTGTCCTCACTCATCAACAAATGTTCAGGGAAGCCTATCACCCGACTCATTAACAAATGAACTTCACTAACCCAACAGTTGCCCTCATCTCCCTACTAATATTATTCCCACCTTTTGCAGTCCCCACCTCCTGTTTCCCATCCTCCTACACATCTAGATTGTAAGTTCCCACGGGAATAGGGCCCTCAATTCCCCCTGTATCTGTCTGTAAAATTTTGTCTTTTATTGTATTGTTTCTCCATTGTACTTCTATCCTTGTGCGCATGGGTAGCGCTACGCAATCTGTTTTGGTGCTATATAAATAAAGAATAATAAAATAATAATAATTAGGGAATAACATTTATGGCTTCTTTCCGTGTCATAAATGTACAGCTTGTGAATTTGGCAAGAATGCAAAAAAAGTAATCTCCACCTCAAATGGAAAAGAAATCCATATTCAATACAATTAGATGTTCTAGCAAAGGGGTCATATATTTAATAGAATGCCCATGTCAAAAACCATATATGGGGTAAACACAAAGATTATTACGTGACAGGATAAGAGAACATTTAAATATTAAAAAAGATAGGTTTTGTTGGTCACCTATTATCCAAATATTTTAAAGAATGTCATAACCAAAGTTCAAAAAATCTAAAGTTTTGGGGTATAAAACTTGTAAAAAAAGACTGGAGACGGGGTGATCTAGAAAATAAACTATTGTATCAAGAAGCAAATTTAATAGTGGAAATGGATACTTTAATACCGAAAGGTTTGAATGCGGAGTTAGATTTAAATCCCTTTTTAAATTAGTAAAATGTGTCATTTATTATCTATCTCATATAGAAAAAAAAGTTTAGGAAATAAATTTCACAGGGTGGACTTTAGAAACATTTTTTTATTATTTTTTTATATAGAATCTCCATTATAACTGCACAATGGAGAGTATAGACATATGTCTATAAGCTTAGGTATTTATGTTCCTTAATATACTTTATTATCTCGTCCTATTTAATTGAGGCACAAATATCATTAAATAATATGAGTACACATGTAGATATATTCAAATCTCTATACATATACTTTGGAGGATGATATGTTAGCATTCCTCCCTTGAAATAAAGACTTCATTACCCTTCTCTGTATATATTAATCTAATTTAAATGTAGAGAGTAATGGAGCATATGAAATACAATTAAACAAAATATCCCTTTAAAGAGGTGAGCGGAGCTAAGCTACACAACAAAAAACAAAAAAGAAAATGGATAACCATAAGAAATATCCCTTTAAGAGGAGAACAAGGAAAAAATCCCTTTAAGAGGTGGAGAGTAACCAAACTACAGAAAATGTATATCGTATAAAAAAGGATCAACCCCCATGAGGCTACATGCACGTCTTGATAAAGGCCATATGCGGCTGAAACGCATAGACGGATAAAGGAGATTGTAACACAGAGCGCTCTGTACAAATCTTATTCATAGAGAACTGTTATTGTAAAAGAGTGGTTCTCATTTGAAACACACCACAGTGTAAGCCAATTGGAGGATACAAAATCCATGTGTTGGAACACGTCAGACGCTGGAGTAACAGGAGTGGAAGCAACACCACAGAGATCTACACATCCAGGGTCTTAGCTGTTTTAGCACACCTTATGTTTTTCTTTTAAAGATATAACACCAACATGTCAGGCAAAAATAAAGACAATTCAAAAACAGAATCACTGAGTTGGAAAAAGGATCACCCCCTCCAAAAATTACTTGTAAACTCAATCAGGTGTAGCTAAACACCTTCTCAATGGCACACACAAAGCCATTTGACCTTCAACTGTGATCAGCTGTGGGCATTTTGATAAGCTCAGCATGAAAAGAGCTTTCCTGGAGCATCTCAGTCCCTGGTAGTGCAACTTAGCAAACAATCAACTTTGGGTGGCAAGGCACTGTCAAAAGATCTCCTGGATAATGTTGTGGACAGGCACAAGTCAGGAGATGGATAGAAGAAAATATCAAAGTATGTATCAATGCCTAGAATCACAGTGAAGTCTATTATTAAGAAGTGGAAGGTATTTGGTACAACACAGACCCTCTCTGGATCAGGCCGTTGCTCAAAACTGGATCACAGTGAAGTCTATTATTAAGATGTGGAAGGTATTTGGTACAACACAGACCCTCTCTAGATCAGGATGTTGCTCAAAACTGGATAAAAGAGCCAGGAGAAAACTTGTCAGAGAGACTTACCAAGAGCCCCACAGCAACTCTAAAGCAGTTGCAGGAATTTATGACAAAGAGTGGTCATTGTGTGCATGTGACAACAATATCACAAATTCTCCACAAATGTGGCTTGTATGATAGGGTTGCAAGAAAAAATCCACTCCTCAAGAAAGGCAACATGCAGTCATGATTGAGCTTTGCCATAACACACCTAGGAGATTTTGAGGCCACATGGACAAAGGTGTTATGGTCAGATGAGACTAAAATTTAATTATTTGGCCTCAACACCAAATGATATATCTAGAGGAAATCCAATACAGTTACCATCCAAATAACACCATACCTACAGTAAAGCATTGAGGTGGTGATATCCTGTTATGGGGGTGTTTCTCTGCAGAAGGGACTGGAGCACTTGTCAGGATAGAAGGAATAAGGGATGGGGGAAAATACCTTCAAATTCTTGAGGAAAATCTGCTGCCCTCTGCCGGGAAGTTGTCAATGGGAAGAAGTTTTACCTTCCAACATGACTATGACTCAAAGCACACAGCAAAAATGACCACAGAGTGGTTGAAGGAGAAAAATGTGAATGTCCTTGCATGGCCTAGTCAGAGCCCAGACTTAAAGGGACACTGTACCCACATTTTTTCTTTTGTAATTCAGAAAGAGCATGCAATTTTAAGCAACTTTCTAATTTACTCATATTATCAATTTTTCTTCGTTCTCTTGCTATCATTATTTGAAAAAGAAGGCATCTAAGCTTTTTTTTGGTTTCAGTACTCTGGATAGCACTTTTTTATTGGTGGATGGATTTATCCACCAATCAGCAAGGACAACCCAGGTTGTTCACATAAAATGGGCAGGCATCTAAACTTACATTCTTGCATTTCAAATAAAGATACCTAGAGAATGAAGAAAATTTGATAATAGGAGTAAATTAGAAAGTTGCTTAAAATTTAATGCTCAATCTGAATCACGAAATAAATTTTTTGGGTACAGTGTCCCTTTAAACCCCATTGAATATCTGTGGCATGACTTGAAGACTGCAGTCCACAAACCGTTACCATCAAATGTAACGGAACTGGAGCATTTCTGCAAAGTAGAGTGGACAAATATTGCACAGTCTAGATGTGCAAAGTTAGTAGAGACATATCCCAAAAGACGAAAGGCTGTAATTAAAGCAAAAGGTGGTTCAACAAAATACTGACACAAGGGGGCGATCCTTTTTCAAACTCAGTGATTCTGTTTTTGAATTGTCTTTATTTTTGTCTGACTTGTTGGTGACATATCTTTTACTTGGATGTTATAAGTTTCACTGATAACCAAAAAACTGTGTCTGTCTTTATTTCAGACTGCAAAGCAGCAAAATGTGATTATTTTCAAGGGGGGTGATTATTTTCAATACCCATTGTACCTACACACACACAATACTTGCTACACACTACAAACATATGCATGCATACATACACATACATACATGTGCACGCGCACTCACACATACATACACCCACATACATACATACACATTCATACATATACACACACATTTATACATACACACACACTACATGCTATGCACTACACAAATACACATTATGCAAGCACACACACACAAACACACATACATACATACACACACATATATATATATACCTACATACACACGTCCCTACTTACACACACTACATGCTACACACAAATACACATTATGCAAATACACAATGGCATCTATTTATCAAGATGTCAACTGCAAATACACTTGAATTCCACAGAGTATTTGTGGCGAGCCTGATTCCCCTTAGTTATCAAACCCTACAAACCAGCAAAAGTAGAATTTTTTGACGTAACATACAATCCGCCGTACTCAGTCCGACACAGATCGATGCTTACGTCATTACAGATGTTCCGAATGCATGTTCTGCACAATCTGACTACTTTTGCTAGTTATCAAACTACTACCAGGTACGCTCGGCACTATTCCGGCCCAGTGTACCTGGTTTTCAATCCTCTAGGGCAGCGGATGCCATAGGAATCAATGGGAGTCTGAAAGCAGCGAAAGCTCATGTTCGCTGCTGCCCAATATCCCATTGATTCCTATGGGAACGTTTACACCTAACACCCTAACATGTACCCCGAGTCTAAACACCCCTAATCTGCCGCCCCCTACACCACCGCCACATAAATAAACTTATTAACCCCTATCCCGCCACTCCAGGACCCCGTCGCAACTAAATAAAGTTATTAACCCCTATCCCGCCGCTCCCAGACCCCGCCACAACTAAATAAAGTTATTAACCTCTATACCGCCACTCCTGGACCCCGCTAAAACTAAATAAAGTTATTAACCCCACCGCCACCTACATTATACTTATTAACCCCTAATCTGCCGCCCCTACACCGCCGCCACTATATTCAATTTATTAACCCCTAAACCTAAGTCTAACCCTAACCCTAACACCCCCTAACTTAAATATACTTTAAATAAATCTAAATAAATATTCCTATCATTAAATAAATTAATCCTATTTAAAACTAAATACTTACCTGTAAAATAAACCCTAAGCTATCTACAATATAACTAATAGTTACATTGTAGCTATCTTAGGGTTTATTTTTATTTTACAGGCAACTTTGTATTTATTTTAACTAGGTACAATAGTTATTAAATAGTTATTAACTATTTAATAACTTCCTAGTTAAAATAAATACAAATATACCTGTAAAATAAAACCTAACCTAAGTTACAATTACACCTAACACTACACTATAATTAAATAAATTCCATAAACTAAGTACAATTAAATAAAATTAAATAAAATTATCTAAAGTACAAAACCCCCCCCCACTAATTACAGAAAATGAAAAACAAATTACAAGTTTTTTAAACTAATTACACCAAATCTAATCCCCCTAACAAAATAAAAAAGCCCCCTCAAAATAAAAAAGCCCTACCCTACACTAAATTACAAATTGCCCTTAAAAGGGCCTTTTGCGGGGCATTGCCCCAAAGTAATCAGCTCTTTTACCTGTAAAAAAAAATTACAACCCCCCCAACATTAAAACCCACCACCCACACAACCCACCCTACTCTAAAACCCAACCAATCCCAAATCCCCCCTTAAAAAAACCTAACACTAACCCCTTGAAGATCACCCTACCTTGAGAAGTCTTTACCCAACCGGGCCGAAGTCCTCAACGAAGCCGGCAGATGTGTTTCTCCAGGCGGGCAGAAGTGGTCCTCCAGATGGGCAGAAGTCTTCATCCAGACCGCATCTTCTATCTTCATCCATCCGGCGCGGAGCGGCTCCATCTTCTAGACATCCGATGCGGAGCATCCTCTTCCGACGAAGTCTTCTTGAACAATAACGGTTCCTTTAAGTGACGTCATCCAAGATGGGGTCCCTTCAATTCAGATTGGCTGATAGAATTCTATCAGCCAATCGGAATTAAGGTAGGAAAAATCCTATTACCTGATGCAATCAGCCAATAGGATTGAAGTTCAATCCTATTGTCTGATCCTCGCATTCTAATGGCTGTTCGTCGCAAGAGGATGCTCCGCGTCGGATGTCTAGAAGATGGAGCCGCTCCGCGCCGGATGGATAAAGATAGAAGATGCCGTCTGGAAGATGCCAAAGAGCAGCGAGATCGATGACAGTTAACAACAGTCCGCTGCTCATCGCATCGTACTTAGTGCGTGGCTTTTTTTTTTTTTTTTTTTTTTTTTTTTTAATTTTTTATTATACACAACAAATCGTTACAACATTACAATGACCTACAAAATTTACACATACACTTGAACAAACGTAGTATATATTCTTAAACATGGTATAAAGCTGGTTTGTTCTACTTACATTTATACCTCAGTGTGTCCAAAAAAAAAAAAAAAAAAAAAAAAAAAAAGGGAAAAAACACTTAACTCCCCCCCCTCCAGGCCACCTTCCTCTACCCTACGTCTGGTCTGTTCATATATTCCTCCCAATAAAACCTAATCATCTGAAATATATGTTCCCTATTAGTTTTTAGATATTCATATTCTTCTAGTATCAAAAGTTCATTGATTCTATCAGTGACTATTTTTTTCTCAGGGACATAGGTTTTTTTCCAATTTCTGGCTATTATAGATTTTGTTCCATTTAATATATAAGTTATTAATTTAGCTCTTATTTTGCAAATACCTTTAATAGGTTTATTTAGTAAAGCTGTATAGATATCTAATTGGAACTCGTTTATCCCACTTATCCTTTGGATACACCTCGACATTTCTTCCCAGATGTTTCTAACCAGAGGGCAATCCCACCAAATATGTCGCATACTACCCACCTTCCCGCATCCCCTCCAACATTGGTTGGAGGCATTTGGGTAGATACTATGTAACCTAGCCGGGGACAAATACCATCTGGCCAGGATTTTATAATTTAATTCTTGTATATTAGAAGATGAAGATGAGCCAGCTGTATTTTTATAAATTTTTAACCATTCTTTTTCTTCTAATTGAATCCCTGTTTCCAATTCCCATTTAAGTGCATATCCATGTTTTGTACCCTCCTCAGTAGCCATAAGTAATTTGTAACTAAGTGAGATAGTACTTTTAATGGGGGCCTCTGTGAGACAGATTTTTTCAAAGTTCGTTAGTTGTCGAGTTAGTTTTGCTCTTTCTGGATGATGTTCTAAAAAATTCTGCAGTTGTAAATACTTCAACCAATTACCGTATCTACCTTTAGCTAAATTCATTATTTCACTTTGGGGCTTAAGTTTACCATTTTCTAAAAACTGAATTAACGGTATAAGTTCAACTTGTGATTGTTGGTTCTGATACCTAGGAATGTGTCCCCCCTGAAATTCTATATTCGTTGTTATTGGTAGGAGAGGGGAAGGGATTGTTGATATATTAACAGATTCTTTTATTATTTTGATCCAATTATTAAAGGTGTGGTTAATTATTGGAAATTGTTTAATCCCTATTGGTTTACTTTCTACTGCAGTCCATATAAAGTCTTTCAGTGGTTGTTGGGATACCAAGTTATTTTCTAGCAATATCCATGCTTTATTTTTATCATTAATATGCCAATCTAAAATTCTTTGCAATGTTATTGCTCTATAATAATTTTGAATATTTGGTACCCCCATGCCCCCTACTTTCCTCCCCTTATATAGTATTGATCTTTTAAATCTCGGCTTTGTTTGTTTCCAGATAAATGAATTTATTATTTTTTGAAGGCTTATGCAATATGTATATGGAATATTTATAGGAATTGTCTGAAATATATATAAGATTCGAGGGAGAATGTTCATTTTTACTGTATGTATACGGCCTATCCATGACAATGTCTTTGATGCCCAATTTTTTAAATCTGTTTGTAGGTTTGTAAATAGTTTAGAGTAATTTTCAGAGAAGAGCTTACTATCACTTATTGCTAACTGAACTCCAAGATATTTTAATGAGGTATCTTTCCAGATATATGCACTATGTGTTTTACATTCTTGGTATACCCTTTCTGATAACGAAATCTTAAGTGCTTCCGATTTATTTTTATTGATTGAAAAATTTGAGTATATCCCATACTCTTGGAGTAAGTGTTCTAAATTTATAATAGACCTTACCGGTTCGGTTAATGTTAGTAGTACATCGTCTGCATATAATGTTACTTTGTATTCTTGGTCCCTTATCGTAATGCCTTTAATCTTACTGTCCATACGAATTTTTATTGCCAATATTTCCATGGATAAAACAAATAGCAGGGGTGACAAAGGGCACCCCTGTCTCGTACCGTTAGAGATAGTAATTGGTTCAGAGAGTATGCCATTAATTTTCACTTTGGCAGAAGGAGATTTATATAAATAAGAGATGCGTTGTCTAATATTTTCCCCAAAACCGAATTTTTCCAGTGCCAACTGCAAAAAGGACCAATCTAGCCGGTCGAATGCTTTCTCAGCATCTAAAGATAATATTATTGATGGTATTTTATGTAATTTAGCATATTTTATTAAATGTAATGCTTTTATCGTATTATCTCTGGTTTCTCTTCTTGGCACAAACCCGACCTGATCTTTATTTATAATTTCCGGTAGCAACTTATTTATTCTATTAGATATTAGTTTAGCATAGATTTTTATGTCATTATTCAACAGCGAGATCGGTCTATAATTTGCAGTCTCACTAGGATCTTTATCCGGCTTTGGTAGTACTATTATTCTTGCTTCTAGCATTTCTTTTGAGAACGCCGATTCTTGGCTAAGAGAATTAAAAAATTCCCATAATTTGGGGGCTAATAAATCAGAGAATGCCTTATAATAGTTTGTACTGAAACCGTCCGGCCCAGGGCTTTTCCCTATGACCAGGTTTTGGATTACCTGCTTTATTTCTTGTAGGGAAAACGGCTCATCTAGCATCTCTTTTTGAGCTTCTGTTAATACGGGAGTTTTTACTTCTTTTATATATTTTATTTTATCCTCTACGGAGCTTTCTGATTTCTTTTGATTAACCAAGTTATATAACTGTTGATAATAAGTCTGGAATTCTTTAGCTATATCTTGGCTGCCTACCTTATAATTGCCTTGTTTGTCTTTTATTCTAAGGATATATGATTGTAATGACCTTTTTTTGATTGCTCTTGCCAACAGTTTTCCGGCCTTATTACCACCATTAAAGAATATTTTTTTAAGTTGTATCGCTCTGCGTTGAGCCCCTTTTATTAAATAGTTGTTCAGTTTTTCTCTAGCCTCCTTAAGATTTTCAGTTAGTTGGCTATTGTGGGGGTCCTTTTTATGTTTATGTTCTATCTTAGAAAGAGAGTCCAAAAGATTATTATAGTACTCTCTTGATTTCTTGTTTATTCTCGCTTTATGTTTTATAAATTCCCCTCTTATTACGGCCTTATGCGCCTCCCACCAAATACATGAAGAGGTGTCTACTGGACTATTTGTGCTAAAATATGTCTCAATGGAGTTTTCAATATCTTGTTTTATTTGGATATCTTTTAAAAGATTATCATCTAATCTCCACTGGTATGTTGTTATTGGTTTATCTGGCCACTCCAGATCCATTGATAACATTGAATGATCCGACCAGGTTATGTTATGGATTTTGGCATTTTTAACCAATATGTAACTCTTCTGATCTATAAAAAAATAATCTATCCGTGTATAGGATTTTTGTGATGCTGAATAAAAGGTAAAATCTCTTGTAGTTGGGTGGAGAGTCCTCCAGACATCTAGCAGGGATAAAGATAAAAGGTTAGCTTTAGTTGTTTTAATAATGTATTTCGATATGTTACTTCTAGATTTCGAACAATCTATTTTAGGTTCTAATGAGATATTGAAATCGCCGCCTAAGATTAGCGTACCTTTTTGGAGGTCTAATATTTGATTACATATTTTTTTAAAAAATGACTTCTGTCCATTGTTTGGTGCATATATATTCACTAAGGTTACTGGTCTATTATATAGCAACCCTACTAAACAAACGAATCTCCCCTCCGCATCCTTTTCCTCTTGTATGAGTTGAAAGGGTATGTCTTTATGTATCACTATCCCTACTCCATTTCTCTTTCTCTGATTAATACTCTGGTATATCTTTGGGTAGTATCTATTTGTAAAATTTGGCGTATTGTTACTAGAAAAGTGGGATTCTTGAATAAATATGATGTCACCCTTCTCTTTATGAAAACTATTTAAAGCCATATTTCTTTTCTGTGGACTGTTAAGCCCTTTTACGTTCTGGGATATTAAACGTATAATTCTTTTAGACATTAATTATTGTTTCCTTGTTCCCTGTATTTTGTGTAGTGGATGTGGCCTGGGGGGTGAGGGGGAAAGAAGAAAAAAAAACAAAAAAAAAAAACATATAACCCAACAAAAGGGACCACACTTCATATAACCAACATTTATTCATCAAAAATAGGGGAAATAAATCCAAAAACGATGGAATTCCTCCTATGGCAACCAGTTAGAAAAAATAAAATTTATGATAATTACACATTCTGTAACCCATACTCTTTTAATGTTATACTATATCATGTTATTTAATTTGTACCTAGATTTAATACCTACTTTATTATTATAGTTATTCACTCCTCCCTCAGCCCCTATTATATATCACGTAGCACAACAACAAAAAAAAAATAAAAACAACAAAAAAAAATTAAGGAACACATCCATTGTGATATGTGATATATATACCTTGTAATAATATGTGGATTCTTATCCATAGCAACCATTGTGAGAAAAAAAAAAAAAAAAAAAGGGGCCTTGTGCATACCCCTAGTGAGTTATACCTTTTAATAATCACTATACCTATTACATAATTCTATGTGACTCCTTAACCATATTACACGCCCATTATGCGATGTAAAAACAAAACCTTTAAAATAACAAGTGTAATATCAAGTGACACAAAAAAAAAAAAAAAAAAAAAAGGGGCCTTGTGCATACTCTTATAAATACCCTTAGTGAGTTATACCTTTTAATAATCACTATACCTATTACATAATTCTATGTGACTCCTTAACCATATTACTCGCCCATTATGCGAGGTAAAAACAAAACCTTTAAAATAACAAGTGTAATATCAAGTGACACAGAAAAAAAAAAAAAAAAAAAAAAGGGGGGCCCTGTGCATACTCTTATAGATGCCCTTAGTGAGTTATACCTTTTAATAATCACTATTCCTCTTACATAATACTATGTGACTCCTAAGCCATGTTACACGCCCATTATGCGAGAAGAAAAAAAAACCAAAAAAAAAAAAAACCCCATTTAAACTAACAAGTGTAATATCAAGTGACACAAAAAACATTTGTATTAATTAGTGATAGAAAAACCATATTACACGCCCATAATGCAATGTGAAAACTTTTATGATAACACGTGACAGAAAAAAAAAAAAAAAAAAAAAAGGAGAGGGGGGGAACCGCCCCCCGAAAAATTGTCAACCATTGTGATAAAAAAAAAAAAATACCTTTATAATATTATGTGACTTCATAAAAAGCCTTTGTAAAAAAAAAAAAAAAAAAAAAAAAAAGGGGGGGGAGACCCCCCATTTTTGTCAACCATTGTGGTATGAGAAAAAAAGAAAAAAAAAAAAAAAAAAAAAAAGAAAATTGAATAAATAGGGGGGGGGGGGAAATCCACCCCCTCTTTAACAACATTTGTGCTGTGTTAAAAATAACATTGTAAAATCATAGGATTCTTTGATAAGACCTAAAACCCTGTGCTTATCTTTGTATATACCCTAGGGGGATTATAATTTACTTGTACACAAAAAAAGGTTATTCGGGTATTAGTAAACAGTTAATGTTCTCTTGGGAAACTGCCTTCTCTAGTTGTTTTTTTCCTCCAGGAACTTTGGTCCATTGTTGAGTTACTGTCCCATAAAGAGCAGATTTATTTTGTGAGGAATTCTCTCTCCCATTCTCTCGGCCCTTTATTATATTGCTTTCCGGGGTACTAATCTCCAGTGTATCGCAGAAGGTTTTAAGCTCCTCCAAAGTATGTAAAGTGGCCGTCTTGCCATTTGATGTGGCTTTTAATTCAAAAGGAAAACCCCACCTATAGGGGATTTTCATTTGATTTAGATGCGATGTTAAAAATCTAAGTTCTCTTCTTTTTTGTAAAGTCCTTGGGCAGAGATCTGTAAATATCTGGATTGATTGTCCTTCATACTTAATACTATGTTGTTTTCTTGCGGCTTGTAAAATAGCTTCCTTATCTTTATAGTGAGCCATTTTAATTATTACATCTCTAGGGGAATCACTGCTAGTTACTCTAGGTTTTATTGCTCTGTGGCAACGCTCTAGGGTCTTTGCGGTATATGTTTCGTCCCCTGTCAGTGTAGAGAAAAATTGTAACAGATATTGCTCCAGATTTATATATGAGACACTCTCTGGTATCCCTCTAATTCTTAGGTTTGATCTCCTCTGCCTGTTCTCCAGGTCTTCCACTTGATTTTGTAAAAGAGTTATAGCCTTTCCTTGCTGTTTACATTGCTGGGATAAAGATTCAAAGGAGCTTGTGGCTAATTCTTTTTCTTCTTCTAATTGGGCCACCCTGTTCCCTATCTCCACAATTTCTTTTTTAATCATGGTAAATTCATTTTTTATGCAGGTTTTAACCTGACTAATTTCTTCTAGAAGGGTTTGTATATCCTCTTTGGTAGGTAGTAACTTTAAATCTGCTTTTGTTATTGGTGATGATTTAGGGTCAGGTGTATTACAAGCTTGTCTGTGAGGTGACATGGTTTCTGGCGATTGACTCAGTAGAGAGGATTCTGCTGATTTAAAATAGGCGTCTACCTTTGGGGCATTAGATATATTATTTTTAATCCCTTTATCTTGTTTAGTCTGTTTTCTGGAGGCCATCTTTACTTTTTTTTTTTTTCTCTTTTCACTCCCCTTCTTTTCCTCCTTTCTTCCTTCCCTTTTTCCTTCCCCTTTCTTCCTTTTTATTCTAGCTATAGGGGACCTTACATAGGGTAACAGTTCTTAAGGTTTTACTCTGTCTCTTATATTCTCCACTTATAGGTGCGTGGCTTTTTGACAGCTTTTTTTATAATTTTGGAGAACGTATTCAGGTCCACGGCTGCGATGTTAGGCGATCTTAGGCGAGCGTATTGGTGCCGTCGAATGCAAGTAAGTTGACGGCTTGATAAATAGATGCCAATATGTCCATTAACCAAGTAGATGCCTCCCCCCGCAACAATACTAAGTTTAAATTAAGTTTGAATTGTAATTAGCAAGCAAGCCGGCTTGATTTAATTCAAGTTTGATTTAAACTTAGTTTTGTTGCGGAGGGGCATCTACTTGGTTAATGGACATGTTGTTGTGATATGATATTCACATACAAACTGATAAGGAGAGTCCTGAGTATCACCCCCTACGCTTCTTAGTTACACGACATTCAAACTATTTACGTTGTGACACATTGTGATACATTGTATCTAAGATTCATTTAGCAAGCCCTGAGTGAATGGAGATATTGATTGTTTCTTACACAGTTATGCTCTTTATGTGATGAATATAGATAAAGAGGAATTGATTCAATACTGTGTATGTATGTATGGTGTGTAATAGATATAGGGAAACAGTTAGAAATCGGCTGACTGGGTTTGATCCCAGCAGTACGCAGGCAGGAGGACGCCTTTGAGCGCATAGTCTGTTTGCGCTGCATGATTCATTACACCCTACACTTCTTTCTACTCACTCCTCCTCGCATTTTTAGGACTCAACGCAGGCCACATAGCCCCTTTTTATAGCCCTATTGTTTTTAAATTATTAGTTGGATCATTAATATTACAACACTATAGGAATGGAAGTCCCATACCCATTCCCCTATTGATCCAAATTGGTAAACTGTTCGTCTGTGCATATATGTTTAATAAAGTGTTACTCTTTCTCTATTAATTTTATACATTGCAGTGTCTAATTCAGCACTTGGCTTCAATGCCACAATTCCTCTAATTATCCTTAACCGTATTAGCAATAACCAGCCACTTGTAATGCTCGTTTGCAGACGCACGATAATTTAGCGCTCCACTTGTAATCTAGCCCAGAGTTTTTAAAACTTTACTCGACAAAAATAATAAAATATTATTTTATTTTCAACCTGTTGTGTAATATTTTTCCCCTGTTATATTATTTACATAATTCAAACGGTTTTAGTGATGCAATCATTGAGGCCCATTTATCAAGCTCCATACGGACTCGCCAGAAACTGCAGTTATGAAGCAGCGATCTAAACACCGCTGCTCCATAACCCTGTCCGCCTGCTCTGATGAGGAGGACAGGAATCGCCACAAATCAACCCGATCGAGTACAATGGGGTTGATTGACACCTCCCTGCAGGGGGCGGCGTTGCACCAGCAGCTCTTGTAAGCTGCTGGTGCAATGCTGAATACGGAGAGCACATTGCTCTCCGCATTCAGCAATGTCTGTCGGACCTGATCCGCACTGTCTGATCAGGTCCGACAGACATTTGATAATTCGGCCAGATTGACTCTTCTAATTGACTGGAAAATGAAGCAAAGAAAATAATGTTTTTGAATGGAAATTCTGCTGGATTGGAATGGGCCAGGGCCAGCCTTAACATTTGCGGGGCCTTGGTCAAGATAAAATTGTGAGACCCTTCTGCCCATTGCCCTTATTCCCCTCCCTTGTATCCGGGGCCCCCCAAAGAGCGGGCCCTGGGCAGGTGCCCCTCTCACCCTGCCCAAAGGGCAGGCCTAGAATGGGCTGTGTGCTATGTATGGAATGGGCCATCTACTATATATTCGTCAGCAGCATAATTTAAGAAAAATAGTGTATATGCACTGTTAGGGCCTGCTGCATTTTCACATTCATTCCTTATTTTTAATAACTTATGTTAACTAATTTCACAGCTGCTAAAAGTGTTATTGCTTACACATTTTCCACTAACAGGTAAAACTAACTGCCAACTTCATACATATGTATGTCAAATAATGTATGTATGTTTATATTTATGTATTTATATGTGTATATATGTATATACATACATGTATACATATATAAATACATATATACATATTGGAGTCCTTTGCAGTCAAATACCTGAAAAGATGAATAATCATATTATTCAATATTAATTTTTAATTATGTGTTTTGCTGGGTATTTACTGTACATATTTCACATTCCAGGAAACGTTATTTTTAATACATATTTCTATATAGATCTGTAAATACCTAAACCTATATATTTATTCCTATACATATATACAGGTATATATACACACATATATATATATATATATATATATATATATATATACACATACATATATATTTACTATAAAAATACAGTTTTCCTGTATGTGAAGAACATAGGAATGTGAAATATTAATAACTCATGTCAGGTTAGCGATGGATAAGTGTCCGTTTTTTTTCTTCTGCGCTCTCCATTGTAGTCTATGGGTAGAATAAGTTAATGCAGTCACTATATCCAAAGTCCTGAACTTATCGTGCATCGGGTTTTGCTCACACGCAAAACTTTTACTTTTAACTTGTCAACTGCGTGCGGAAATAGATTACTTTCCTCGATATTTACACTTGAACGGGAGCGCTAAATAACGTGACATTTGTAATGTAGCCCTATTTTCATGATTCAGATAGAGCCAGTATTTTTTTTTCCAATTTACTTATGTTTACATCATTCTCTATTTCTCTTTAAAATGTAGCTCCTTAACATTATAGCACACCGAGGAAGTCTCAGCAGCATGGAGCGTGTCTTGAACACTATACAGCAGCACAGGTTGCAACATAGTGTTGAAGACACGTGCACTCTTCTCAGCCTACCGCAGCATGGCCTCACAGTAAAAGCTAAGAGCTAGAGTGCAAGTGAGGCGCAAACAGTTTTGAGCTAACGTTATCGTGTGTTTGCTTGCCGTTTTCATTGCGCTGGTATTACAAGTTGAGCGAAATTGTGATTGCACTAGCGCAATCGCTATTTACGCTTCAAACCTTACCATGATCTCAGACCTGTGGTTAACTGTTTTCTAAAACAAAAAAGTTGCACAAAAACATAACAAAGTACAGTTACACTCATATTAACACTCAGCTAGATTTAGAGTTTGGCGGTAGCCGTGAAAACCAGCGTTAGAGGCTCCTAACGCTGGTTTTGGGCTACCGCTGGTATTTAGAGCCAGTCAGGAAAGGGTCTAACGCTCACTTTCCAGCCGCAACTTTTCCATACCGCAGATCCCCCTACGCCATTTGCGTATCCTATCTTTTCAATGGGATCTTTCTAACGCTGGAATTTAGAGTCGTGGCTGAAGTGAGCGTCAGAAATCTAACGACAAAACTCCAGCCGCAGAAAAAAATCAGTAGTTAAGAGCTTTCTGGGCTAACGCCGGTTTATAAAGCTCTTAACTACTGTGCTCTAAAGTACACTAATACCCATAAACTACCTATGGACCCCTAAACCGAGGCCCCCCCCACATCGCCGCCACTCTATTAAAATGGTTTAACCCCTAATCTGCCGCCACCTACGTTATCCCTATATACCCCTAATCTGCTGCCCCTAATACCGCCGACACCTACATAATATTTATTAACTCCTAATCTGCCGCCCCCAACGTCGCCGCCACCTACCTACACTTATTAACCCCTAATCTGCCGACCGGACCGCACCACTACTATAATAAATGTATTAACCCCTAATCCGCCTCACTCCCGCCTCAATAACCCTATAATAAATAGTATTAACCCCTAATCTGCCCTCCCTAACATCGCCGACACCTAACTTCAAGCATTAACCCCTAATCTGCCGACCGGAGCTCACCGCTACTCTAATAAATTTTTTAACCCCTAAAGCTAATTCTAACCCTAACACCTCCCTAAATTAAATATAATTTTTATTTAACTAAATAAATTAACTCTTATTAAATAAATTATTCCTATTTAAAGCTAAATACTTACCTGTAAAATAAACCCTAATATAGCTACAATATAAATAATAATTATATTGTAGCTATTTTAGGATTAATATTTATTTTACAGGCAACTTTGTATTTATTTTAACCAGGTACAATAGCTATTAAATAGTTAATAACTATTTAATAGCTACCTAGTTAAAATAATTACAAAATTACCTGTAAAATAAATCCTAACCTAAGTTACAATTAAACCTAACACTACACTATCAATAAATTAATTAAATAAAATACCTACAATTATCTACAATTAAACCTAACACTACACTATCAATAAATTAATTAAATGCAATACCTACAAATAAATACAATTAAATAAACTAACTAAAGTACAAAAATAAAAAAGAACTAAGTTACAAAAAATAATTTTTTTTTTACAAACATTAGAAAAATATTACAACAATTTTAAACTAATTACACCTACTCTAAGCCCCCTAATAAAATAACAAAGACCCCCAAAATAAAAAAAATGCCCTACCCTATTCTAAAATTAAAATAGAAAAGCTCTTTTACCTTACCAGCCCTGAAAAGGGCCCTTTGCGGGGCATGCCCCAAAGAATTCAGCTCTTTTGCCTGTAAAAAAAAACATACAATACCCCCCCCAACATTACAACCCACCACCCACATACCCCTAATCTAACCCAAACCCCCCTTAAATAAACCTAACACTAAGCCCCTGAAGATCTCCCTACTTTGTCTTCACCACGCCGGGTTCACCGATCGATCCAGAAGAGCTCCTCCGATGTCTTGATCCAAGCCCAAGCGGGGGGCTGAAGATGTCCATGATCCGACTGAAGTCTTCATCCAAGCGGGAGCTGAAGAGGTCCATGATCGGGCTGAAGTCTTCATCCAAGCGGGAGCTGAAGAGGTCCATGATCGGGCTGAAGTCTTCTATCAAGCGGCATCTTCAATCTTCTTTCTTCCGGATCCATGGTCATCCCGCCGGCGCGGAACATCCATCTTCACCGACGATTTCCAGACGAATGACGGTTCCTTTAAGAGACGTCATCCAAGATGGCGTCCCTCGAATTCCGATTGGCTGATAGGATTCTATCAGCCAATCGGAATTAAGGTAAGAAAATTCTGATTGGCTGATGGAATCAGCCAATCAGAATCAAGTTCAATCCGATTGGCTGATCCGATCAGCCAATCAGATTGAGCTCGCATTCTATTGACTGATCGGAACAGCCAATAGAATGCGAGCTCAATCTGATTGGCTGATCGGAAAGACATGCAGGATCCTCAGATTCTGGAGGTTATTGCCCAGGGTTACAGCATAGGTTTCAAAACTCACCCTCCCAGGGGCAGATTCCTCTTTTCAAATCTATCGTTAGAGACCAGAGCAATGAGATGCCTTTCTAGAGTGTGTGAGAGATCTCTCCTCTCTAGGAGTATTTGTACCGGTACCTCTAGCAGAAAGAGATCTAGGGTACTATTCAAACCTTTTCGTGGTCCCAAAAAAGGAGGGCACGTTTCACCCGATTCTGGACCTAAAGGGCTTAAACAAGTTTCTATCGGTCCCATTGTTTAAGATGGAGATGATAAGGTCTATTCTGCCCTTAGTTCAAGAGAGTCAGTTCATGACTATGATAGACTTGAAGGACGCTTACCTTTATGTGCCAATACACAAGGATCACTTCAAGTTCCTAAGATTCGCTTTTCTGGACCAGCACTTCCAGTTTGTAGCTCTCCCCTTTGGTCTGGCTACTGCCCCAAGAGTCTTTACGAAGGTTCTGGGAGCTTTGCTCGTGGTGGTGAGATCCAGAGGTATTGCAGTAGTGCCTTATCTGGATGACATCCTGGTCCAGGCTCCATCCTGCCGACTCTTCTACTTCTTCTTCGATCTTATGGATGGAAGATAAACTCAGCGTTCTCTGGTTCCCAGTACCAGAGTGGAGTTCTTCGGCACGGTAATAGACCCTATATCCATGAAGATACTCCTGACAGACTAGAGACATTTCAAAATTGCCTTCAGCTGTCTTGCCCTTCAAACCTCCTCAAGGCCATCTGTGGCCTGGTGTATGGAGGTGATTGGGCTCATGATATCCAGTATAGATGTCATTCCATTCACCAGGTTCCATCGCCAACCTCTTCAGTTGTGCATGATGAGGCAATGGAACAGTGATCACTCAGATCTATCCTAACAGAGATCTCTGGACAACCAGTCGAGGGAATCTCTTTCTTGGTGGCTTCGTCCAGATCAGCTGTCCCAGGGGACATCCTTCCTGAGACCATCCTGGGAGATTGTGACTACGGATGCGAGCCTCTCAGGATGGGGAGCTGTTTGGGGTGCCAGGAAGGCACAGGGCAGGTGGAATCAGGAGGAGTCGCTTTTTCCGATCAACATCCTGGAAATTCAAATGATCTTAAATGCTCTGAGGGATTGACCCCTCCTGGATTCCTCCAAGTTCATCAGATTCCTGTCGGACAACATTACCTCTGTAGCTTACATCAATCACCATGGGGGAACAAGACGTTTCCTAGCCATGAGGGAAGTATCTCGGATTCTGGATTGGGCAGAGACCCACAACTGCTCACTGTCAGTGATCCACATCCCGGGTGTGGACAACTGGGAAGTGGATTTTCTCAGTAAACAATTGTTTGTTTCATTCGGGGGAATAGTCTCTTCACCCCGAAGTGTTTGTGGAGATTTGCAACAGATAGGGGACTCCGTAGATAGATCTCATGGTGTCCATACTCAACTTGAAGCTACACAGATTCGGGTCATGGTCCAGGGATCCCCAGGGGGAACTGATAGATGCCTTGGCTGTGCCTTGGGGATTCAACCTAGTTTACATATTTCCTCCATTACCACTTCTAGCTTGAGTAGTGGCCCGCATCAAGCAGGAGCAAGCATCAATTATTCTGATTGCTCCATCGTGGCCGCAGAGGATGTGGTTTGCAGATCTGGTGGGGATGTCATTGTCTCCTCCATGGAGGTTGCACTGTCGCAGGGATCTGCTAGTACAGGGCCCCTTTGTGCATCAAAATCTAGATTCTCTGAGGCTGGCTGCATGGAGATTGAATGCTTAGTCTTAGCCAAGAGAGGGTTTCTGAGAGTGTGATTGAAACGCTCATTCAAGCCAGGAAGTCGGTCACCCGTCGCATCTATCATAAGGGGGGGAAGACCTACTTACTCTGGTGTGAGACTAGTGGATATTCTTGGGACTTGGCGCTAGTTCCTTGAGGGGACAGATCTCGAATTTATCTGTGTTGTTACACAAGACGCTTGCTGAGCTTCCTGGTATACAGTCTTTTGCTCAGGCTCTATCCAGGATCAGGCCTGTATTCAGACATTCTACCCCTCCTTGGAGTTTGAATCTTGGTTTTTCATGCCGATAAGACTGTCCTTCGCACTGGGTTGGGATTTCTCCCTAAGGTTGTGTCTGATCACAACATTAATCAGGAGATTATAGTTCATTCCTTGTGTCCTAACCCTTCTTCTTCAAAAGAGCAATTACTTCATAACTTGGATGTGGTTCGAGCTTTGAAGTTTTATTTTCAGGCTACAAAGGATTTCAGACAGACTTCAGTATTGTTTGTTGTCTATTCGGGAAGCGCAAAGGGCAGAAGGCTTCTTCCACTTCCTTATCTTTTTGGCTGAGGAGCATGATTCAGAGGATTACGGCTCACTCAACTAGAACTGTGGCTTCTTCTTGGGCCTTCAAGAATGAGGCCTCTATGGAGCAGATTTGTAAGGTGGCTACCTGGTCCTCCTTACATACTTTTTCAAAGTTTTACAAATTTGACATGTTTGATTCAGCTTTTGGTTGAAAGGTTTTACAGGCTGTGGTGCCCTCAGTCTAGGGTCTGCCTCTTTTTTACCCTCCCGTTTTCATTCAGTGTCCTCTAGAGCTTGGGTATTTGTTTCCCATAAGTAATGAATGAAGCCATGGACTCTCCTCATATTAAGATGGAAAACATAAATTATGCTTACCTGATAATTTCATTTCCATCTGTACGAGGAGATTCCATGGCTCCCGCCCGGTTCTCCGTTGGGCGAACCTAAATTTTCTTTTGCTTTTTCTTCTGGCACCATTTATACCCTGATATTTCTCCTACTGTTCCTTATTCCCTCGGCAGAATGACTGGGGGATGAGAGGAGTGGGGGAGGTATTTCAGCCTTTGGCTGGGGTGTCTTTGTCTCCTTCTGGTGGCCAGGTTCTGTATTTCACACAAGTAAAGCTGTCGACTCTCCTCGTACAGATGGAAATGAAATTATCAGGTAAGCATAATTTATGTTTTTAACTATGTATTTACTGTAAATCTTTCACATTTGCTAATGTGAATATGCTAAGTTGTTTGCGAATTGGTTGTTAGGTTTTTTTTCCAACAATTTTCTTTCACCATTGATAACTATGGGAAATGCAAAAATGCGATGGAGTTTGCGCAATCTCAAGTGTTTTTTCCCACTTTTTTTCTCCATTGATTTCTATGGGGAAATACATGCATGCACACGCAGAAAATAAAGGTTTTTTTCATGCTATTCGGGTTAACGCTAGCACAAAATACCTTTTTTTTTAACGCATCCCGACTAGCACAAACCTAGCCCTAAGTGTTTCAGCAAAGATTTTTATTAATTTAAATTGTAAACCGTATTTAGAGTATGAAAGTTTGATTTTGATTTTCGTATTCCTTTAGCCCTCTTGGTTGTAGGATGGGTTGCATTGATTTAAAATATGTGGAATCCCTCTCTGGGTTTCTATGGGTTACATAATTAAGTAGATCATGATGCACAACCACTGTTTTAAGTAAAACAAAGTTTTACCCATTCATTCACTGAGAACAGGACGTGACTCATAACTGTCCAAATTAGAAAATTTAGCAAACTATTATACTAGTAAATTGCACTCATTTGATTATAAAGGGCGCGTCCCCTGGAGATGCAAAAAAGTATTCTTCTCCAAGGAAAAACCATAAGCAATTTTATTATACTTACATTGGTGTTGTCCGGAAGAAAGCTATTAGTTAATTGCTACCAGCCCAGGCAGTTAAAATGTGTCCTTCTTACTTTTTATTTTCAGTGTATTGAGAATATTTCTGGCATAAAACTGAGTTATCATGTGTGGCAGTTAGTTCACATTAGTTACTAAGGTCAGGAGAGGCTACTGGAAGGCTGACAAAAGTCCTTCTGTTATAGGCAACAAGATTATCACAAAATGAAAGGAATACAGATTTACTTGGAGAAATATTTTTATGTGGAGAAGATACTCATAAATACACAAGCAAATAACATTTTCTGTAGTGGCATTTGTTGAATTCTCTCACAAATAAAATCATGTTTCCAATGATGATGGATGGAGAGCAAAGTAAGATAACATTAATTTGTAGAAAAGAGAGGGTGAAGGAATTATACAAAAATAACTAGATCAATAAGTTACTATAAAATACAAGTGCTACGTGACTCACAAGTGAATGTAAATCATGGGGAAATTAGATTCCTTATATTGTCATAAATCATACGTGTCAGGTAAGCTGTGTTCATGATACTGCATTGTGTAATTACTGAGGCATTTAAAGGGATATAATAGTAAAAAAAAGTCAATGCTCTAATTCATTAAAACCTAATTTTAAGTCTATTGTCGCTGCTTTACTGGGAGCGAGCTGGTGACTGCACGCATATGCTTGTTTGCAAGTTATATTATTATTATCGGTTATTTGTAGAGCGCCAACAGATTCCGCAGCGCTAGAAGTAACTATGTGAAAATAACATTCGCTAACACATTAGAGCATTTTATTACTGCACTTTCATACCCCATGTATAAAAAAAAAAAACAGCTCTATTTTCCAAAAGAGGTTCTAAATATAAATAAATAAAAACATTTTGGAATCTGCTACATCAGCAAAAGAAAAGCTTCTCTTCCTTCTTCGTTTAATATATCCCATTGTTTATTAATAATAGTGCCTATTATTTATCAGCTGTCTCTGATTGGTTAGCTCCCACAGTGATGAATTATTTTTAGCTGCGCTATACAAATTATACATACATTAATATTTTTAGTATTCATTTCTGTCTGTATCTATCTATCTATCTATCTATCTATCTATCTATCTATCTATCTATAATTTGTTAGTATATGTTAACAAACACACAAAATACACACTCACACACAAACTTCACACATAAACATACACTAATAGTATATACACACAGAATGCACACACGCACACACACCACACATACACACACAGTATACATACATACTACACGCACATTGAACACATACACATGCACATTACACACACTACAAATACAGTACACACAAACATTACACACACAGTATACACACATACTACACACACATTGAACACATACACATGCACATTACACACACTACAAATACAGTACAAACAAACAACACGATACACACAAACATTACACACACAGTACACATACTATTCATTACACACATACTCTCACACTAAGTATACACACATAGTACACACACACTTCACACAAATATATGTGTGTGGGGGGTAGTCCAGGGACACATATTATATCAAAGAGTACAAGCTGCCAAGTAAATCATTGCAAAGTCCCATAATGCACTGCACTCCTGCTTCGTCATTCCAACACAAATAACATTATACAGAGCCCTTATCTGAGGTATTTCTTATCCACCCACACACGCAGTTCTGAGTTGGAGAGCATCCATTGTTCATGCAGAAGATATCACTCTAAACACTACCCTAAAAAGCAGAGAGGTTTATCTCTACCAGATTTAAACCTTCAAGCTGTTAAATATATAAAATACATAATATCTAACAATCATTATTATTTTGTATTTATTTTTTATTCAGTTCCCAATGTTGTTATTGTATTTTTACAGTGAGTTTGCCAATATGTCACACTATTCTCAGTCTGGGCAAACTGTGTAACTATACAGAGGAACAAAATGAGTCACAAGATCTGTGTTAGCTATTGTGAGCAAGCATGATGTCAGGATAGCAATCAGGTAGCAGGTAATAAAACAATATTAAAACAAATTCACATAGCCAATATAAACAAATGCACTAAGCTTCCCCCTATGTGTACCAAAAACTCTCACAGCTGGAATATATATTAACACATATAGGTGTCAGACTCACAGTCTACAAAATTACATTTTAACCAGATTGTGAAAAAAATAACAAATAAAATGTACAGAAATGAAATCAATGTTCAGCACAGTTACTGAGGGCAGGACATTTGTGTAACAGGCAATAATCTTATTCAGTCTACTGTATATGGGTGCTGTGAAGTTATGTATGATGATGTGTTCCCAAAATGCATTGTAAATCTGTCTGTCTAATCTAGAAGAGAAAGTAGCTGGCACTCATTCCATTAGAAAAAGTAGCAAATAGAAAAATATAAAATTGAGACTTCAGTTATAGCTGATAAAAAAGAGAGAGCAAGTCCAAGCAACTGAACCAGAGAACCCCCAGTACTTAAAAACACTTTTTTTTCTATAATGATTCAGATAGCCCATACAGTTTTTGACAATTTTCCAATTTACTTCTGTTATCAATTTTGCTTCATTCTCTTGGTATCCTTTGTTGGAGGAACAGTGATGCACTTCTCTGAAATTCCTGGGTTTAAATTGCATGCTCTATTTGACTCATAAAAGTTTAATTTTGACTTTACTGGTCCTAACTTTAGCCTTCCTTCCTTGCTGACTTTTAATAATGCAGGCTATTTGCACCTGTCTTTCAGCAAATATGGGCTCCCAAGAAAAGTCATACAAAAACATGATAATGAATTGCATGACTGAAAGGCCCCCAACAATCAAAAGTGGCGCAAGGTGGCAAAATATTCGAAAGGGATCCATCGAGAAAGATGGCAAAATATTCAAAAGAGCCAACAGTACTGTTTAAAGGCAGCATTGCCGAGAGTCATTTTACCTTACTTTTCAGAGGAGGGCGATGGTTCTGTGATACTGGCAAAATATTCTTTGCAGCTTTGCCACCTACATCTAGGGTTGCCAACCAGCCGGTATTTTACCGACACGGCCGGTATTTTTAAGGTTCATGTCAATGTAGAAAATAAAGAATACATATTGAAAGTAAGCCCCTGTCAAAGTGAAACTTCTTCTGAGTGTGATGAATACATGTTATAAACAAATGAGCAGGGGCGAAACTACAGGGGGTGCAGAGGTCGCAATTGCGACTGGGCCCCAAAGGGTGGGGGCCCAGCTTAAAAAAATTTTTTTTATTTTTTTTTAGCAATAAAAAACGTTGACTGCACTGATATAATGTGAGTGTGACATGATGCTTCACTAGTGTCTCTGACTACAGGGGTTAGTGTTTCTGTTTTACCCATTGGTAAATAGGCTGGTGAGGTAGCTCAGTTGGTAAATGCCCTGACTACAAAAATGCCTGTTTAAAAAAGATCCAAGGTCACAGGTTCAAATCCCGGCAGGGCCGACTCAGCCCTTCATCCTTCCGAGGTCGATAAAATGAGTACCATTAAATTAGGTAATAATAACAACTATTACTATTCAGCTGCCGATTTGGTTAATTCCGAGAGCGAGCGCTGAAAAAGCGCTTTGAGTCCCACTGGGAGAAAGGAGCTATATAAATACTAGTTATTATTGGTGTGTATTTATGTATGTGACTGTGTGTGTATGTTTGTGGAACCAACAAATTACAGACCTTGTTACTACAGCATGGGGGGGTAAACAGTGTCAATCTATACAGTACCACTACATACAGTACGGGAGGGCTGGACCATGTCACAGACTACTGTGGCGGGTAGGGTAAGGCCAGCCATCTCACCAGCAGATTACAGACTGTGTCACTGACTCACTATATACAGTACTGGTGGGTTAAACAGTGTCACTATATACAGTAATAGGGGGTCAGACCATCTCACAGACTGTGGCCACAGGGTACCTCCTTTTGCAGACATGTAATCCAATTCACATTTTTTTTCTGTGTTAAATGAAAAAAAAAAAAAAAAAAGATATGTATCAAATTTACATTTTTTTTGGGAGGGTAGGGGGGCCTTCTTAGATTCTTGCACCTGGGCCCTGTGGTTTCTAGGTACGCCTCTGCATTTAAAATCAGTCCTATCAGCTTTAGTTTTTGAGTTCTGAAGTTAATTATTTATGCAAATTTATGTTAATTAGCATGGCCGGTATTTTTTTCAAAGAAAGGTGGCAACCCTACCTACATCGAAGGTATAATGTAACTGATCACTTTACACAGTACTATATCACAATGCAAATACATGTGTCAACAAAAACTCAATCCCTGTTCTTACAATACAATAGTCAATTAAACTTATCAGAAATACGCCTATAGTAACTAGGGGATTGTGGGTATATGATATATGCATATATATTGTTTACTGTATATGTATTGTATAGTATAATGTAAGAATATGCATGTAAACTGTAAGTAGGATGGTACTAATCTCCTATTGTGTCGCTAAGTATATTTATTTCACTTATTTTAAGATTTTGATTGCGTGTTATCCATATTCATATTTACATTATATTGAGAACATGTAGTCGCAATCTGAATTTTAATATTTCATACAATTGCGATCGCGATTTCACGTTTTTATATTTCACAAAAGTGCAATCACAATGTTGCGTTTTTCGTATGATTGCGGGATCATATTTTACTTATAATTTTGCAATTGCTCTGTAACAAACGTGTTCTATATTAATATATATCTATAGATATACAGATAGAAATTAATATTAAACACGTTTATTACATTGCGATAGAAATATTATAAGCATGATCGCACAATAGCGTTCTCAATATTATGAAATATGTAAAATGCAACATCATGATAGCAATATAGTGAAATATGAAAGCGCGAAAACACAATTGCAGTTTAGTGAAATATTTAAAAAATGCGATTGCGCATTCTCAATATAATGTAAATAAGAATATTGAGAATGTGCAATTGTGATCTTAAAGGGACATGATACCCAAATGTTGAAGCACTTAAAACTGATGCAGCTAAAAAAAAGCTGACTAGAAAATATCACCTGAACATCTCTATGTAAAAAAGGAAGATATTTATATTTACCTCCAATTTCCTAAGTATTCACACCCCACTGTAAAAAGACTTTAAGCAGCCAGTCAGGATGCTTGCCCCAGGACTTGCAAGGGGAGTGTGCATCTGGCATGTGCAGGCACAGTCATGTTATTTTCCTATTCAGTTTAAGTAAGTTCTATGAAATCTCATGAGATCACAGCAAAGGCAAATAATTGCCTCAGCACTGGTGATGCTAATTGGCTATTGTATAACTGTTTACACTGCAAGATATTAGTACAATCATGCTTACAGTTTACATACATATTCTTACATTACTATAGAATACATATACATTAAACAATGTATACATATATTTCATATACCCACCATCCCTCTGCTCCTATATGTGTATTATTGAAATGTTTCATTGACCCCAAATTCCCAAGCCCCTATAGTTTTAAAAGGTTGTTTTATTTTTGTCTTTATTAACAAAGTCGATCTCAGACAGACACATTTATAGGCGTTTTTCGGGGGAGTTTACTGGGCGTTCCATGGGAGTAACCTTTATTTTAATGGGGAAACATCGCTGTGGGTTTCCAATATTCAAAGCACTTCCTCCATCTTAGCTATCACTTTTCGGTGATATCAGTCTCTCCTATCTTTCAGTGGCGATATTTCCCAGTGTGACAAATCTAGTGAATGTACAGTGAAACTGAATATACATGCATAATTTCAAGTGTTACTACAAAGAATTTTTTTTTTTAATTTTGCGAATGCACAGTCTATTTTGTTTAAACATACTTTAACCCTTTGAGTGCTAAGCACTTTCCCACCTGGGTGCTAAGCTGATTTAAGTTGTTTTGTTTTGTTTTTTTTAAAAATTCAGATCCCCAAGACTTATACTGTTGGAAAGGTTAGGTGACTACCTTTCCAACAGTGGGTCTTGGTGGTCTGTAGCTGCTTAGATGCATGAGATACAGGCTTCTAAGCAGCATGCCCCTTTCCCTATATTTGTCATTGTGATTTTTAAATGAAGTTGCGCTGTGACGTCATTGTGTATGATGTCACCCCACAAAACGTGAAGCCCCGGTGATGCCTGTCACTCTACAGGCCCGATCGCCGGGGTAGGAGCGGTTGGGAGCCCCCAGATCTCCCTCAAGGTGGGAGAGTGCTAGCGAGGTTTTTAATAATGCATGCTATTTGCACCTGTATTTCAGCAAATATGGGCTCCCAAGAAAAACTTTAGTATAGTGGCGGCGACGTTGTGGGCAGCAGATTAGGGGTTAATAAATGTAGGTAGGTGGCGGCGATGTTAGGGGCGGCAGATTAGGGATTAATAATATTTAACTAGTGTTTGCGATGCGGGAGGGCGGCGGTTTAGGGGTTAATATGTTTATTATAGTGGCGGTGATGTCCGGAGTGGCAGATTAGGGGTTAATAAGTGTAGGTAGGTTGCGGCGACATTGGGGGCAGCAGATTAGGGGTTAATAAGTATAATGTAGGTGGCGGCGATGTCCGGAGCGGCAGATTAGGCGTTAATAAGTATAATGTATGTTTCGGCGATGTCGGGGGCTTTTTTTCAGCCGGCTCTCCCCATTGATGTCTATGGGGAAATCGTGCACAAGCACGTAAAACCAGCTCACCGCTGACTTAAGCAGCACTGGTATTGGAGTGCGGTATGGAGCTCAATTTTGCTCTATGCTCACTTCTTGCCTGTTAACGCCGGGTTTATGAAAACCTGTAATACCAGCGCTGTAGGAAAGTGAGCGGTGACAATAACGTGCAAGTTAGCACAGCACCCCTCATACCGCAAAACTCGTAATCTAGCCGAAAGATAGTAACATGTAGGTGTATTAAAACTTAGATTAATAACTGAGAAATAAGTTGGCAACCCATACAAAAAAATTACTTAGTATATCAGATTATGTATCAGAATAACCCACCAGAGAGTCGCACCAAAGACTATAAAAGAGACAAATGTCTCACAACAATTCATTAAAGGGACATAATACTCATATGCTAAATCACTTGAAACTGATGCAGTATAACTGTAAAAAGCTGACAGGAAAATATCACCTGAGCATCTCTATGTAAAAAAGGAAGATATTTTACCTCACCATCTCCTCAGCTCAGCAGAGTAAGTTCTGTGTAAAAAGTTATACTCAACTGCTCCCAGCTGCAGGTAAAAAAATAAAAAAAAATGAAGAAATGAACAGCAGCCAATCAGCATCAGCAGTGCTGAGGTCATGAACTTTTACTGTGATCTCATGAGATTTGACTTGACTCTCATGAGATTTCATTGTAAACTTCCTTTACCTGATTAGTGAAATAAGATGAGAGTGCACGATGCTCATCCCTTCAGATGTCCCAGGACAGACACACTAAAATGCTGCTTAGAAATCCTTTACAATGGGAGGTGGCTACTGAGGAACTTTTGAGGTAAAATATCTTTCTTTTTTACATAGAGATGTTCAGGAGATATTTTCTAGTCAGCTTTTTACAGCTATGCTGCATCACTTTCAAGTGTTTAAACATTTGGGTATTATGGCCCTTTAAATTATAAACTGAAATGGTGCAAATTCAGTGGTAGGTAGCTAGAAAATACTAAGAAAAACTGAAGAGCTAGGAATGAGCAAAGCTGCTAAAGAGTTCACCGTTACCATTTAGTACCAATACCTATAAGCAGCTTAAAGAGGCTTTAGCCTCGCAACAATAAAGGTTTAAAGCAAAAAAATTGGTGCAACTCTAAACGCAGCCAGTATCTATTAAAGCTCAGTACAGTTAAACAAATAACAGGGTTGCCAACTCAGGATACCACCTGATGCGCATTTTGCTGACAAACGTCTTTGTCAAAGGCTAACCTGAGTTGGGTATGCCCTCCTCTTTATGTGTAACCGGATGTCCATTTAGAAAGGGGTTGTGAGTACACACCCCTATTTCAGCCTATCACAAGATTGGTTACAGGATTGGTTATCCTGAATGACGTCTCTCAGCACGCCCACGGGTTATTGAATCATATTACAGCGATGTTCTCATGTAAACAACACCATTCAATACTCATGTCAGCTATATAGTAGATAAAAAGTATGCACAGTTTACTAGGAGACAATCTGTTACTAAGATACAAGCTTAGTGCGTAAGATCTGTTCATATTCTATGTAGATAAAAAGGGCAAACAAAATGGATCATAATGTGTTGACAAAATAAATGAGTTGCGAGACCAGCGCAGTTATTCTGGAATATATTAACAACGTACCCAAACAAACAATTCCATGTCTGTATGGGGTCACTACGGTAGTGATAAATATTCAACCGAATAGTATTAGATGGAATACAACCATACCAATATGCCTTTTAGGGCATGCTAATTCTGTCTTTTCTTCTAAATTTCTTCTCTTTGAGTGCTCGCACTTCACGTCCATCTTTCTTTCCCTGTTTTTTTTTATACAATATTGTACAGCAGTGGCAACATCAGCTGCCAAGGACATGGAAGGATTTTAGGCAATACAGCATTCATAATATACACTATTTGGCCAAAAGTATGTGGACACCAGTGTTCCCTTTAAGGCCAGTTTTGTGAGCAGTCCAGCAGTGAAACAGTTAATTAGAGCAATTGACTGCAAGGCATGTCTCTTTTATTAACTGTTTCACTGTTGGACCACACACTGAACTGGCCTTAGAGGGAACACTGTGGACATCCCAACTAATTATTGAGTTCAGGTGTTTCACCCACACCCATTGCTAACAGATGCATAAAATGCATGTAATCTCCATAGACAAACATTGTCAGTACTATGGGTGATATTAAAGAGCTCAGTGATTTTAGATGTGGCACCATCAAAGGATGCCAGTTTGCTACAAGTAAGTTTGTGAAATTTCTGCCTTACTAGATCTGCCCCAGTCACATGTAATTGCTTTTATTGTGCAGTGGAAACATCTAGGAGCAGAAAAAGCCCAGCCATCGAGTGGTAGACCATGCAAACTCGCAGAGTGGGGCCCGAGGGCTGTAGAGCATACCATGCCTATCATCACTTCCATACTGCCTCTAGTAGCAACGTCAGCATTAGCAATGTATGCTGGGAGCTTCATGCAAAGGGTTTCTATGACCAAGCAGCTGTACACAAGCCTCACAATCTCATGTGCAAGTGTAAGCTGGAGTGATGTAAAACACATAGCTACTGCACTCTGGAGCAGAGGAAACGTGCTCTTTATAGTGATGATGAATCTCACTTCACTATCAGTCTGATGGAAGAATCTGGGTGTGGTGGAGGCCTGGAGAACGCTACCTACTAGAATGCATAGTGCTGACCTACTGTAAGTTTTATTGGAGGAGGAATAATGGTATTGGGCTGTTTTTCAGGGTTTGAGCTAGGCCCCTTAGTTCCAGAGAAGGGTCAGCTTAATGCTACAGGATACAAAGAAGTTATATTATTGGGTACCTCCAACTGTGTGGCAACAGTCTCGTGAAGGCCCTTTCTTCTTCCAGCATGACTTTTTTTTTCTTTCATGATTCAGATAGAACATACAATTTTAAACATGTTTTCTTTGTTTTATTGTTATCCTTTGTTGAAAAGCAGGAATGTAAGCTCAGGAGTGTGCACGTGCAAGGATTGTATCCATTAGCAAGGGCACTAGATGGCAGCACAACGCTATGGGGCCTATTTACTAATGTGCGAGCAGACTTGATCCAATATTGCAGATCATATCCGCTGCACATCGATAAATGCCGACAGCATACGCTCTCGCCATTTATCATTGCACCAGCAGTTCTTGTGAACTAATGGTGCAATGCTGCCCCTGTAGATTTGCGGCCAATTGGCCGCTAGCAGGGGGTGTAATCATCTCGATCGTATTGGATCGGGTTGATTTCCAGCGATGTCTGTCCGCCGCCTCAGAGCAGGCGGACAGGTTATGGAGCAGCGGTTTTTAGAAGGCTCACCAGAAACACGGGGCATATGGAGCTTGATAAATATGCCCCCATGGGGGCGATTTATGAAGCAGCGAATGCTGCTTCTTACCCACTCTGCTTCAGGTCCGCCTGAAGCTCAGCAATCAGCCCGATCGAATACGATCAGGCTGATTGACACACCCTGCTAGCAGCCGATTGGCTGCGAATGTGCAAGGGGCAGCATTGCACAAGCATTTCCCTAGAAATGATTGTGCAATGATAAATGCCGACAGCATATGCATTTATCGATGTGCGGCGGACGTGATTCGCCCGCACATTAGTAAATCGGGCCCTAGCTATCTAGATATCTCTTCAAAAAGAATAACATGAGAACTAAGCAACATTGATCTTAGAATTTCTGTTAATTGGAAACTTTTGTTTAATTGTATGTGGATTTAATGTCCCTTTAAAAAAAAAAGAAAAGAAAATATGTTAATTAGAATACAATAGCAATTCAGATTTGCACCCAGATTACTCTTATATAATAGCTCATATCAATTCCTCCATCTCCTTAATATTAAATCAATACTGAGTGTAGCATTTGAGCAATATTGCATCAGTTGTACCATTGCTCTACAGTCACTGACACAAAAATATTCCTATGCAATATTTATTACTATCTATTTATGCCACATCAGGAGGGGTATATGGTATTGTCAGTATCTGCAATTAATAAAACTGGAGGGGTCTATGTGTCACATGGTGCAAAAATATCCTCAGATAAACTTAATGTATTTTACTTTAGTCCTTCAACCCTGGGTGACATAAAATGACTGACGCGCATTTCGGCTTGCGGCTTTTTCTTCTGATATTTGGCATCTGAGCACCTCTTTATGTTGAGAAGAAAACTAAAAGATAGGTTATATGAAAACAAATGATTGAAATTTATCTCTACATAGGGTTTGTTATATGATAATTTTTCAAAAACCTATTGATTAGTTAAAGGAACAGTCAAGTCAGAATTAAACTCTCATGATTCAGATAGGGCAATTTAAAATAACTTTCCAAATTACTTTTATCATCAAATTTGCTTTTTTCTCTTGGTATTCTTTGTTGAAATTTAAACTAAGATAGACTCATATGTTAATTTCTAAGCCCTTAAAAGGCCCTTTGACAGTTTTTCACAATTAGACAGCGGTAGTTTACGTGTGTAATATAGGCAAGATTGGGTTCACTCCCATGGAATTATTTAGGAGTCAGCACTGATTGGCTAAAATGCAAGTCTGTCAAAAGAACTGAGATAAGATGTAAAAAGTATATTAATATAACAGTGTTCGTTATGCAAAACTGGGGAATGGGTAATAAAGGGATTATCTTTTTAAACAATAAACATTTTTAAGTAGACTGTCCCTTTAATTTCATTTTATTAAACATCTATATGAAGTATAAAAACTTCTGAAATTCTTCAAATAGACAACCTCTAATCTGCAATGTTCTATTTATGTGACCACCATATGCCCTGCTGTGACTGACTATACCCTTTACAATGCCAATACAAAAATAAAAAAAAATGGCATTTCTTTACTATGTGGTCAGTCATCATCAGAGCCACAGTTTGTCTACAAATTGTTATGAACAGAAGCTGTATCTGATTCCACTTATGGTGTGTGAGACACAAACTGGCTGCAGATATCATCTCTTCCTCACCACTTAGATATGAGTTTCTTTTGTTACAAGGTGTTGGCACATTCTGTTTTCTCTCAAGTGCTCTGCAATATGCCTTTCCTTTTTTAGGGATAGCACAGATTGGCTGAAGCCATTTATCCTCTGCTCTTCATTCTCTTTTATATTTTGTATAAAGTTCATCATTCTTCCCTGTCCAGTAAAGCACATAATGATTTTACCATCGTGTTCCAAGACCTTAAACTAGTTCTTATGCTGTGCAGTTTATTTAGAGCCCACGTGATACCTCCTTTCTATTTCCAAGTCTGGGCAGCGTAATGCTGCATTAGTCATTTGGCTACACCTGAACGTCCAAGTTTCTTTTTTTTTTTTTTGTACCATATGTTTATTTTGAACCTGAAAAGAAAAATTGAATAAAGGGAAAATCTTCTAAGACTATTTATAACATTTTTCAAATGTTCTAACCCTGATGAATATTTATCAATGTTCTGCATTATTTTAAATAGGTATCAACTGCTTAATAAATTACTGTCTGATGCCACAGTTTATAGAAAATTAAAAACAAAAAATAAATAAAATTAAACACACACACACACATATAGATATATCCCAGAAAAAGGATAAAATATATAAATAACTAAAGGATAACCTAATAAAATGAGTCATATATTTCCAAATACAGCAATTGACACTATTATCTGTACATTATACATCAACGATATGACACTTCTTATGAAATAAGAAAAAAGTTCCAAAAAGAACGATAGCCTTCATCGGTTAAAAGCGATCAAATCCTTTATTGAGGTATCATTAAACATGATCCATAGCAGCATTATAGAAACAGCACACCAACATTATTATTCCATTATTTAATGGAATAAGAGTGACTTTGAACATTTTACAGTTTACTTCTTATGAAATGTATCAGATTCTAAACATTAGATACTATTTTATATTAGAATATACATTTTTTTCTCTGTCTTTAGCCAGTGCCACAGAATCTCTAGCAGCTGAATGTGACTTGTTTAGATCACCTAAGATGTAAGCTGAGGAAAAACATTGCTTGATAAAATATCGCAGATGTAGTACAGTAGCCATCACATTGATATAGGTCAACTGTTCACCAATAGAAGGGCTAAGGCATATTTACCTGCAGTCCAGGTTATCTAGGACTCTCCCATTTTTGGGCTTCTGTCCCATTAAATAAATATTCTTTTTAACCTTTAAAAATCTTACATAAGGAATGTGCTTGGCATGGGAGTCTTGGGAATACAGAAATCAGACGTGAGGCCTGCTTTGGTCTTACATATATATTTGTGACCATATTGTCTCGCACTTTACATTACAAGCTAAATAATGTAATAATGCATATAATTTAGTTAATGGGCATCTGTAAATCCCATGGGGCATATTTATCAAAGACCGCTGCTCCATAACTCTGAGGCCGCGGACAGAAATCAACCCGATCGAATACGATCGGGTTGATTGACACCCCCTGCTAGCGGCCGACTGGCCACGAATCTGCAGGGGGCGGCATTGCACCAGCAGTTTACAAGAACTGTTGGTGCAATGATAAAATTCCAACAGCATAAGCTGTCGGCATTTATCGATGTGTGGCGGACATGATGCGCTACTTTGTATCATGTCTGCTCGCACATTGATAAATATGCCCCTATGTGTTTCACAGATTAGACAAATAAAACAATATTTATTATGTTTTGCATATTGTGTGCAATGTATGCTGGGTGTTTGAGGGAGGAGCATTGTTTTACAAAATTAAATGATCCTGGTTCTTATTATCAAAATTCACCAGCATGGAAAGAAATGACACAAAACATTTTTTTTTTCATTATAAATATTTTATTGAAAACTTAAGTATGTCTCACTTTCACTTCTAGAACGCAGAGACTTCCAGAACGCAGAAATATGAGATGAACATCTCTAAAGCTAAAATTCACCTCTTTAAAATTCTTTGAGGGACCTTTTACTACTGACAGGACTGTTAGAGGGCTTTAGAGAATCAGCCCCCCTCACTCATTTAAAAAAGATCACCCTTAAAAGTAAATACATTTTCAGTGTTGATTCTAATCCATGAGAAGAGCCGGGAAAAGGGGTTTGCACAGATATTCATAGACTTGAGGTCATCCAACATATCAGAAAACACAGTTTTTTGTTTGTATTCGTATGATTTTTTAACTATTTTTGTTAAAGGGACACTGAACCTAAATTTTTTCTTTTGTGATTCAGATAGAGCATGCAATGTTAAAGGGACATAATACTCAGATGCTAAATCACTTGAAACTGATGCAGTATAACTGTAAAAAGCTGACAGGAAAATATCACCTGAGCATCTCAATGTAAAAAAGGAACATATTTTACCTCACAATCTCCTCAGCTCAGCAGAGTAAGTTCTCTGTAAAAAGTTATACTCAGCTGCAGCTCAGCTGCAGGTAAAAAATAAATAAATGAAGAAATGAACAGCAGCCAATCAGCAACAGCAGTGCTCAGGTCATGAACTCTTTTACTGTGATCTCATGAGATTTCACTTAACTCTCATGAGATTTCATAGCAAACTTCCTTTAAACTGAATAAGGAAATAAGATGAGAGTGCACGTAAGCTCGCCCCTTCGGCTGTCCCAGGACAGACACACTAATATGCTGCTTAGAAATCCTTTACAATGGGATGTGGCTACTAAGAAACTTTTGAGGTAAAATATCTTTCTTTTTTACATAGAGATGTTCAGGTGATATTTTCTAGTCAGCTTTTTACAGATATGCTGCATCACTTTCAAGTGTTTAAACATTTGTGTATTATGGCCCTTTAAGCAACTTTTTAATTTACTCCTGTTATCATTTTTTTTTTCATTCTCTTGATATCTTTATTTGAAAAAGAAGGCATCTAAGTTTTTTGGTTCAGCCTCTGGACAGCACTTTTTATTGGTGGATGAATTTATCCACCAATCAGCAAAAACAACCCAGGTTGTTCACCAAAAATGGGCCGGTATCTAAACTTACATTCTTGCATTTCAAATAAAGATACCAAGAGAATGAAGAAAATTTGATAATAGAAGTAAATTAGAAAGTTGCTTAAAATGTCATGCTCTATCTGAATCATGAAAGAAAAAAATTGTGTTCAGTGTCCCTTTAACTTTGTGTGTGTGTGTATATGTAGGTATATTAAAGCTCCTTGTGTTTTAATAAAGCGTGACGTTTACGCCAAAGTGGTTGCCATGACAACTACATATATAATCACATAGATCAATATATTAATCATAATTTGAGTTACAATCAGTGTATCATCTAAATCCCCAAAAAATAATGTTAACATAAATAAACAGTGATACATGTGAGATTAGTGTTGCAATCTCTAAAAGTAACAAACCTATTACAGTTAAAAATAAAAGTAAAGGTAACATTGAATATTCATCAATCGTTGCCACCTACATTATACTTATTAACCCCTAATCTGCTGCCCCCAGCATCGCCAATATGTACATTATATTAATTAACCCCAAATCTTCCTCCCCCAATGTCGCCGCAACCTACCTACATTTCTTAACCCCTAATCTGCCGTCCCCAACGTCACCGCCACTATTCTAAATTTATTAACCCCTAAACCTAAGTCTAACCCTAACCCTAACACCCCCTAACTTAAATATAATTTAAATAAATCTAAATGCAAATTCCTATCATTCCCTAAATTATTCCTATTTAAAACTAAATACTTACCTATAAAATAAACCCTAAGCTAGCTACAATATAACTAATAATTACATTGTATCTAGCTTGGGTTTTATTTTTATTTTACAGGCAAGTTTGTATTTATTTTAACTAGGTACAATAGTTATTAAATAGTTATTAACTATTTACTAACTACCTAGCTAAAATAAATACAAATTCACCTGTAAAATAAAACCTAACCTAAGTTACAATAACACCTAACACTACACTACAATTAAATACATTCCATACATTAAATACAATTAAATAAATTAAATAAAATTAGCTAAATTACCAAAAACAAACAAACAAACAAACAAACAAACACTAAATTACAGAAAATAAAAAACAAATTACAAGATCTTTAAACTAATTACACCTAATCTAATAGCCCTATCAAAATAAAAAAGCCCACCCAAAATAAAAAAAAACCTAGCCTAAACTAAACTACCAATAGCTCTTAAAAGGGCCTTTTGCGTGGCATTGCCCCAAAGAAATCAGCTCTTTTACCTGTAAAAAAATAGAAACAACCCCCCCAACAGTAAAACCCACCACCCACACAACCAACCCCCCAAATAAAAGCCTAACTAAAAAAACCTAAGCTCCCCATTGCCCTGAAAAGGGCATTTGGATGGGCATTACCCTTAAAAGGGCATTTAGCTCTATTGGAGCCCAAACCCCTAATCTAAAAATAAAACCCACCTAATACACCCAATAGGATTGAGCTGGCATTCTATTGACTGTTCCAATCAGCCAATAGAATGCAAGCTCAATCCTATTGGCTAATTGCATCAGCCAATAGGATTTTTTCTACATTAATTCCGATTGGCTGATAGAATTCTATCAGCCAATCGGAATCTAAGGGACGCAATCTTGGATGACGTCACTTAAAGGTACATTCATTCCGAAGAAGCCGTTGATTGAAGAGGATGCTCTACGCTGGATGTCTTGAAGATGAAGCCGCTCCACGTCGGAAAGATGAAGATAGAAGATGCCGTCTGGATGAAGACTTCTGCCCGTCTGGAGGACCACTTCTGCCCGTCTGGAGGACCACTTCTGCCAGCTTCGTTGAGGACATCTTGCCGCTTGGATGAAGACTTCTCCCATAAGTGAATCTTCGGGGGTTAGTGTTAGGATTTTTTAAGGGTGTATTGGGTGGGTTTATTTTTTAGGTTAGGGCTTTGGGCAGCAATAGAGCTAAATGCCCTTTTAAGGGCAATGCCCATCCAAAGGCCCTTTTCAGGGCAATACGGAGTTTAGGTTTTTTTAGTTAGGCTTTTATTTGGGGGGTTGGTTGTGTGGGTGGTGGGTTTTACTGTTGGGGGGGTTGTTTGTATTTTTTTTTACAGGTAAAAGAGGTGATTTCTTTGGGGCAATGCCCCGCAAAAGGCCCTTTTAAGGGCTATTGGTAGTTTAGTTTAGGCTAGGGTTTTTTTTTATTTTGGGTGGGCTTTTTTTATTTTGATAGGGCTATTAGATTAGGTGTAATTAGTTTAAAGATCTTGTAATTTGTTTTTTATTTTCTGTAATTTAGTGTTTTTTTTGGTAATTTAGCTAATTTTATTTAATTTATTAAATTGTATTCAATGTAGGGAATTTATTTAATTGTAGTGTAGTGTTAGGTGTTATTGTAACTTAGGTTAGGTGTTATTTTACAGGTAAATTTGTATTTATTTTAGCTAGGTAGTTAGTAAAGAGTTAATAACTATTTAGTAACTATTCTACCTAGTTAAAATAAATACAAACTTGCCTGTAAAATAAAAATAAAACCTAAGCTAGATACAATGTAACTATTAGTTATATTGTAGCTAGCTTAGGGTTTATTTTATAGGTAAGTATTTAGTTTTAAATAGGAATAATTTAGGGAATGATAGTAATTTGTATTTAGATTTATTTAAATTATATTTAAGTTGGGGGTGTTAGGGTTAGACTTAGGTTTAAAGGGTTAAAAAATTTAGAATAGTGACGGCGACATTGGGGACGGCAGATTAGGGGTTAATAAATGTAGGTAGGTTGCGCGACATTGGGGGAGGGAGATTAGGGGTTAATAAATATAATGTAGGTGTCGGCAATGTTGGGGGCAGCAGATTAGGGGTTAATAAATATAATGTAGGTAGCGGCGATGTCCGAAGTGGAAGATTAGGGGTTAATAAGTATAATGTAGGTGGTGGTGATGTTGGGGGCAGCAGATTAGGGGTTAATAATATTTAACTAGTGTTTGCGAGGCGGGAGTGCGGCGGTTTAGGGGTTAATATATTTATTATAGTGGCGGCGATGTCCGGAGCAGCAGATTAGGGGTTACAAATTTTATTATAGTGTTTGCGATGCGGGAGGGCCTCGGTTTAGGGGTTAATAGGTAGTTTATGGGTGTTAGTGTACTTTGTAGCACTTTAGTTATGACTTTTATGCTACAGTGTTGTAGTGTAAAACTCATAACTACTGACTTTAGAATTTAGAATCTTGTCGGTAGAGGCTGTATTGCTCACTTTTTGGCCTCCCAGGACAAACTCGTAATACCGGCGATATGGAAGTCCCATAGAAAAAAGGCTTTACGAAATTTACGTAAGTAGGTTTGCGGTAAGGCCAAAAAAGTGTGCGGTGCCCCTAAATCTGCAAGACTCATAATAGCAGCGGTAGTAAAAAAGCAGCGTTAGGACCTGTTAACGCTGCTTTTTTACCTTACCGCAAAACTTGTAATCTAGGCGATAGTTAGTCAGATTGCCAACTGTCACATATCTGGTATTTCAAATGAGTACACAGACACCACCACCACTTTTATTTGCTGGGGAAGAGCCACCTCCGTCACCTAGGGAACGCAGTGTAAGTGACAACATCAGTATTTTCATGGGTCAGGCATCTCTTTAATGAATAAATATACAAAATAGACAATGTGACTAAACAATCACTGCCCATTGCCTAAAATTATACAAGAATCTATTGTGTTTACTATAAATCTAATTCACACACACACACACAGACACAGAAATAAAAAAATACATACATAAATAAATAATGGTGAAACCAAACTAATGACCAATCCATCACATTATTTCTAAGTGGTGAAAAGTATCCTATTAATTTATTGTGTGCCCGCAAATGGGCAAATTTGCCTGTTTACAGGTGCGCAATAAATAACCAGTCATTATAATTGTCTGGTCACTGCTACCGTGAGCCCACGATAGCAATTAGCACTTAGAAAATTAACCAAAGATCAGATCTCTGGATAATTTTATAAATGTGCCCAAATGCCCCCAAAATACTGTGTAGTGTATTTTAAAAAAATAAAATAAAAAATAAAGATAGCAGCATCTTTATTTTTTAATAAAATTAACTGCACTAGGCAGTATTTTGGGGTAACTTTGGCGGGAGTGGGGTGTTAGAAAAAAACGGCACTGAAAAGTGCCTTTACATTGCGGTCTATAGGAACTATGTGTTCTCAGTAATTATATATGTATATGATTATATAGACATATATGTATATATATTTATTTGTGCCGTGTCTCACAGCATGAGAACGAGGCTCCCATTAAAGCCTATGGAAGCACGCTCTAGTCAGTGGAATGCTTCCCAGCAATGCAAACAACGAGCTCACTTTCGCATTGCTGTCAACTTGTAATACCAGCGCACTTTAGCGTGTGTTGGTATTACTCAGTGGAGCGCAAATTTGGCTTTCATAAAATCAATATTTAGTGCTCCACTTGTAACCTGGCCCTTAGTGTATTAAAGACGTATGCACGCTCCTGAGCTCCAATGAGCCTGCCTAGGTTTATTCTTCAACAAAAGACACCAAGAAAAAGAAGCAATTTTGATAAAGGAAGTAAATTTGATAAAGGAAGTAAATTTGAAAGTAGTATAAAATTGCATGCTCTACTTAAATCATAATAGTTTAATTTTGATTTTTCTGTCTTTTTTTTTTAAATGCTTCCTTTTTTTAGCTATAATCATGCAATCAGTCATAACCCCTCCCCCCGCTCCTCTCTTGCCCTTTACATTGCCAGTCTTCACTTTGTTTCTAATGTGCAAATATCACTCCAGCTATGCTTTTTAATTAAAGCAACAAGGTCCATCATTTAAATGTGCAGCGTTTCAACCTCGCAATGAGATCAATAAGGAACCCTGTGACATTAAAATGTAGGTCATTTTTAGTTAAATAGTTTAGCTGGACTAATATCCGTGTATACAGCAGAGGTGTCTGGCAAGAACAGCCTGTGCCAAGCAAAGAAGAAGTCTGGGTGGTGCTGTCTTCAAACAGTGAAACTTAGTTTTTCCAAAGGTAAACATGGCAATATTTGCTTTTTTACAGGTTATACAACTACATGAACGGTGCTCAGCATATGAAGGGCTAGTCAATAGTGATGAAATGGCCAGGGACCACACTATATTATACCAACACTTGTGCTAAAGATAAGACTAAATTATAATTACAAAATGACAATGTTGGTGACTCTTAGCTTTATTAAACAAAGAGGTCCATGGTGGAAGATAAAGGGCCAGATTACAAGTGGAGTGCTAAATTACCGCGCATGCAAAAAACAAGCAAATTTGCCAGTCTGCGGGCGCACGATAATTAACCAGCCATTACAAGTGGCTTGTTATTGCTACCACATAGCAATTAGTGCTCAGAAAATTAACCAGAGATCCGATCTCTGGTTAATTTTCAAAAAGTGCCCCAAATGCCCTCAAAATAGAGGGCATTGTAGTTTTGTATTTAAAAATAAGTAAGATTTTTTTTAAATAAAAAATTACAGCACTAGGCAGATTTTAGGGCTAAAGTTGGCAGGAGTGGGGTGTTAGAAAAAAAACAGCACTGAAAAGTGCTTTTACATTGCAGTCTATGGGTACTTTTTCCCCCCTGTAAATATATATCTATATGGTTATATACATATATATTTATGTGTTAATATGTGTGTATACATATATTAACACATAAATATATATGTATATAATCATATACATTTATATTTTCTGCCAAAAGCTCGGGTTCACATTGCGATCAACTTGTAATACCAGCGCACATTAGAATGCGTTGGTATTACTCAGTGGAGTGCAAATATTTCCCTAAATACATTTTTTTTTTCCTTAGGCTATTTTCACCCCCCCACAGCTTAACACATTAGATCAGGGAGTCAATAAAATATTAGCAGATTGTTAATTTGCTCAGTATTAGTATTGCTAGTATTGCTAACTCTACCCTTATTCTGCATCTGCAACAATTTAAAAATGCTCACAGTATCTTCAGAGGTTAAGTATCTCCATCTGGATATCAGTATGTATAATGAGTAAACCCTACAAGCGCACACCCTGCAGTGATTCATTACAGACATTTTACCTTTTGGCAACCTCTGAGTTTAAAAGTCAGTCTTCAAACACACACCAACAATGTATCGGTCACCTGAAAATTCCAAGCCCTTATGTAGCCACTGAAAATACATTTTTCTATGTTTTATTGGGGTTGAATGAAATTTAATTTATAAAATAAATAAAACAGTAAATAAGTAAAACAAAAACTCACACACAAAAATAAATAAATACATAAATACATACATAATGAATAATGGTGCAACCAAACTAATGACCAATCCATCACATTATTTCTAAGTGGTGAAAAGTATCCTATTAATTTATCGTGCTCCCAAAAATGGGTGATAAATAGCCAGCCATTATAAGTGGCTAGTTATTGCTACCGTGAGCTCGCATTAGCAATTAGCACTTATAAAATTAACCAGAGATCAGATTTTTTAAATGTGCCCCAAATGCCCCTAAAATACTGTGTAGTGTATTTTATTAAAAAATAAAATAGTAGCATCTTTATTTTTTAATAAAATAACTGCACTAGGCAGTATTTTTGGTGTAACGTTGGCGGGAGTGGGGTGTTAGAAAAAAAATGGCACTGAAAAGTGCCTTTACATTGTATATACACATATTAACACATAAATATATATGTATATAAGCTGCCATCGATGCGCAACTTACCCCCGGCTCTGCACTAGGTTCTCTGCCGTGTTTCACAGCATGAGAACGAGGCTCCCATTGGAGTTCACATTGCTGTCAACTTGTAATACCAGCACACATTAGGGGGGGCTGGTATTAAACAGTGGAGTGAAAATTTGGCTTTCACAAAAGCGATATTTAGCACTCCACTTGTAATCTTGCCCTTAGTGTATTAAAGACGTATGCACGCTCCTGAGCTCCTATGAGCCTGCCTAGGTTTATTCTTCAACAAAAGACACCAAGAAAAAGAAGCAATTTTGATAAAAGAAGTAAATTTGATAACGCAAGTAAATTTGCAAGTTGTATAAAATTACATGCTTATTTAAATCATAATAGTTAAAATTTGAGTTTTCTGTCTTTTAAAAAAAAATAAAAAAATTCAAGCCCTTGTGTAACCACTGAAAATAATTTTTTCTATGTTCTATTTGGGTTGAATGAAATTTCATTTAAAAATAAGTAAAACAAAAATTATATATATATATATATATATATATATATATATATATATTAGTAACAAAGGCAGAATGCAGAAGACAAGGTAAAGTTAAAAGTTCCAAACTTTATTATATAAGCTTATATATGATATCCAAAATGGATCTTGTCAGGGGAGGGATATGATCAATGATCATTGTTCTGAGACTGGAAACGCTATGTTTGTTCAGAGAGAAATGATGGGCCACCAGTTGGTCAGAGGATCCATTTTTAATTGCTTCCCTGATGGCATGCCTGTGATTGGCCATTCTCTCCCTAAAGGTGGTTATCGTTTTCCCTACATAAAATAGGGAACAGGGGCAGATAAGAATGTACACCACATAGGTGCTGTTGCACAACAACCTATGTTGAATTTTGAACCTTTTGTTGGTATGGGGATGCTGGAATGTAGTCCCTGTTGACATCCCATTGCATGTGATGCAGTCACCACATTTAAAACATCCCTGTTGTGCGGACTTTAACCATGTCTCCTTCTGGTATGATTCTCTGGGATCTGTCCTGAACAGGATATCACAAATGTTCCTAGCTCTTTGATACACCATTCGTGGAGGTCTCATTTTCCAATTGGTCAAATTCCTATCCGTCTGTAGGATGTCCCATCTATCACGAACAGCTTCATGTATATAAGTGTGAGCTGGCATATAAGTTATGATGAAGTTCAGATTGGGAGCGTTGGTGGTTTCTTTTGTACTCTCTTCCTTGCCAAAAGGGTCTCCTGGGTCTGGTCCTCCAGTTTCCTTCTTACAGAGTCCACATCATCCATCGAATACCCTCTCGCATATAACTTGTTAAACATCACATCCAGCTTTTGTTGAAGAATTTCAGGCTCTGAGTTATTCAGTACCACCCTGGTAAGCTGTGAGAAGATAATTCCCATTTTTTGGTGATTAGGATGACAGCTAGAGGATAATAATAGGGAGTTCCTATCGGTAGGTTTTGTAAACAGTGAGGTCCCAAAACGGTAATCCCTGTTATCATCAACTTTAAAAATATTAAGATCAAGGAAATGTACACTGTTCATATCATACTCCAGCTTAAATCTAATTGGAGAATTAGTGCTGTTCAATTCATATACCCACTGCTCCAATTGATTGGGTATCCCTGTCCATATTAAAAACAGGTTGTCTATATACCTGGTGTAAAAGGAAATACAGGGTTGAGATAGTGGTTTCATGATGTAAAGCTTGTATCTAAGCATAAATAAGTTAGTGTATGTCGGGGCCATGTTAGATCCCATGGCCGTACCTGACAACTGGAGATAGAAGTCTCTTTAAAATTTGAAGTAATTTTTGGTAAGGCAATGTTCCATGAGTTCAATTAAGAACTCCAACAGAGGGCCTGTATAGTAACTGGAATCTCTCACTATGGATCTGACAGTCTCTAGGTCACCTACATGAGGGATGACCGTATAGAGACTGCCAACATCCATAGTGACCAAGATATCACTTGCCTGTAGAGTCATGTATTGCTGCAACTTGTGGATCATATTTGTGGAATCTTGTAAATATGAAACTGAGTTGCGTACAACTGTTTGAAGATGATGATCAATGTACTCAGCAATGCCTGAAAATATTGATCCCCTGGCAGATACGATAGGTCTGCCAGGGGGAGACCTGCATGCTGGGTGAATCCATTTGATAAAGGTGCCAGTCAGGCACCGAAACGTCATGGGACTATTTATGAATCCTATTCAATAAAAGTTAAGTTTTATAAAATCCAGTGAGTGCTGTCTTTATTATAAGACTATCTTTATCGTTTGACACAGCACCCTGGTATTTGTATTACCATATTTTGTACCTTGCACCTAACACTGTTGCTATTGCTGTTATCTACTGCTGAAAAGACGTCCTTCTAGAACCACTGAAGGAGCTGCTATACACTGACATCCTTGTGGGAACTCCTGATCTATTTTTTTGTACTGTACACGGTATGAATACTGGAGCAATGATGGCCTCTCCTACCACTGAGGCACATATTTATGATGGGGACGTTGTTAATACTGATACTTTTGTATTTACATATGAAGATGCTGAGAGGATCCGTACCACCACTGATATTCGTGAGCTGAGGGGGGATATACCCATTGATATTTGTCACAGGCTACTGAATCTGAGAAAATGTAAGATTGATTTCAATTTACATGCTGTTTACCTACCATGTTATCACAAATATAAGTATAAATACCAAGGGGTTTTAGAATATGTAATGTTCCCACATTAGGCAGATCTAACCCCGAATGTTGTAGAAAATGGTGTTCTATTTTGAACAAGTGCTCCTTTGATCTAATCCTTCTCACTATTGAAGAGGTTAGTAGACTAGAAAGGAAGATCCAGGTTGAAATTGATATCATTAAATCACATAGCTTTCAGGTCCTCATTGAGGACAAAACCGAAGACTGGGTCACCAGGCTTGAAAATCTAGTCACAAAAACAATGAGCATTTAAAAACAAAAAATTAACTACAGTAGAGATTGACTACCGCGAGAAGCGTGTATATAAATGGTTGTATGGAAAAGATGACAACACTAGGACATTTAGACCTAGACGTAGTAATTTCAGAAATAGGACACACATAGATACTGTGGATACTAGCGGAAGAGATTCCTCTGAAGGAGATTCTGACAAAACACAGACAGAGAATAGGGATACACGTATAGGTATCACCACAAGATCAGCGAATAAGCCACCTTTGACACAGTCAAAAAACGGGGATGGCCCCATATTAGATCAGGGAGGCACAAAGTAAAAAATCAATTCCAAAAAACGCCCGATAGAGTTTACAATCTTATTATCCTCTAGCTGTCATCCTAATCACCAAAAAATGGCAATTATCTCCTCACAGCTTACCAGGGTGGTACGGAACTCAGAACCTGAAATTCTTCAACAACAGTTGAATGTGATGTGTAACAAGTTACAAGAGGGTATTTGATGGCTGATGTGGACTCTGTAAGAAGTAGACTGGAGGACGAGACCCAGGAGACCCTTTTGGCAAGGAGGAGAGTACAAAAAACCACCAACACTCCCAATCTGAACTTCATCACAACTTATACGCCAGCTCAGATTTATATACATGAAGCTGTTCGTGATAGATGGGACATCCTACAGACGGATAGGAATTTGACCAATTGGAAAATGAGACCTCCACGAATGGTGTATCGAAGAGCTAGGAGAATTTGTGATATCCTGGTCAGGACGGATCCCAGAGAATCATACCAGAAGGAGACATGGTTAAAGTCCGCACGACAGGGATGTTTTAAATGTGGTGACTGCATCACATGCAATGGGATGTCAACAGGGACTACAATCCAGCATCCCCATACCAACAAAAGGTTCAAAATTCGACATAGGTTGTCATGCAACAGCACCTATGTGGTGTACATTCTTATCTGCCCCTGTTCCCTATTTTATGTAGGGAAAACAATTACCACCTTTAGGGAGAGAATAGCCAATCACAGGAATGCCATCAGGGAAGCATTTAAGAATGGATTCTCTGACCAGCTGGTGGCCCGTCATTTCTCTCTGAACAAACATAGTGTTTCCAGTCTCAGAACAATGATCATTGATCATATCCCTCCCCTGACAAGAGGGGGTGACCGAGGGAGACGATTGCTTCAACTCAAAACAAAATGGATATACATTTTGGATACAGTGGAACCCAGGGGAATTAATTTCACACTTTTTCTAACTTCGACCCCCCAAATCTGTTACACATCTATAACCACCAAAAAACACCCATGCTAAATAGTTTCTAAATTTTGTCCTGAGTTTAGAAATACCCAATGTTTACATGTTCTTTGCTTTTTTGCAAGTTATAGGGCAATAAATACAAGTAGCACAAGTAGCTATTTCCAAACCACTATTTTTTTAAAATGAACGCTAGTTACATTGGAACACTGATATCTTTCAAGAATTGCTGAATATCCCTTGACATTTATATATTTTTTTTTAGAAGACATCCCAAAGTATTGATCTAGGCCCATTTTGGTATATTTCATACCACCATTTCACCGCCAAATGCGATCAAATAAAAAAAAAATTACATTTTTCACGTTAGGTTTCTCACTGAAATTATTTACAAACAGCTTGTGCAATTATGGGACAAATGGTTGTAAATGCTTCTCTGGGATCCCCTTTGTTCAGAAATAGCAGACATATATGGCTTTGGCGTTGCTTTTTGGTAATTAGAAGGCCACAAAAGGCCTCTGCGCATCGCACGTGTATTATGGCTAGCAGTGAAGGGGTTAATTAGGTAGCTTGTAGGGAGCTTGCAGGGTTAATTTTAGCTTTAGTGTAGAGATCAGCCTCCCACCTGACACATCCCACCCCCTGATCGCTCTCAAACAGCTTTCTTCCCTCCTCAAACCCACAATTGTCCCCGCCATCTTAAGTACTGGCAGAAAGTCTTCCAGCACTAAAATTAAAGCTATCTCTTATTTTTTGTAGCATATTTACATATGCAGTTGTATAGGATCCCCGTTAGCCCCCAACCACCCTGATCCCCCCCCCAAACTGCTCTCTAACCCTCCCCCTCTAACTTATTAGGAGCCATCTTGGGTACTGGCAGCTGCCTGCCAGTACCCAGTTTACAAAAAAAGATTTTATTTTTATTTTATTTTAATTTTTTTCTGTAGTGTAACTCCCCCCCCCAAAGATCAACCCCCCACCCCCTCCCAGATCCCTTAGATACTTTTTATTTTTATTTCCCTCCCCCCTCTCTCCCATTTTTCTTACATAAATTTTCTGTAGTATAGCGGTTCCCACCTGCTCTCTCCCCGTGCACGCGCCTGCCCGCCGCCCCATGCATGTGCATCCGTGCGCGTACCTGGCAAACCCGCCACCGATCCCTCCCCCCTCTCTCTACAGGAAACCATTGATGGCCGCCCACCCGGCTCCCTCCCACCAACGATTGCGGCCATTGATGGCCGGTGCAGAGAGGGCCACAGAGTGTCTCTCTCAGCACCGGAGGGGTAAAAAAGGTTATTGCAGGATGCCTCGATATTGAGGCATCACTGCAATAACCGGAAAGCGGCTGGAAGCAATCAGGATCGATTCCACCGCTTTTCCAGACCGATGACGTGCAGGGTACATCCTGGGTTGTTAAGGGTATTTTTTTAGAGGACGTACCCTGCACATCGTTGGTCGTTAAGGGGTTAAACACTAAATAATTGCTAGATAGAATGATGCATTCAAAGGAAAGATTAGTGTGGGAATTACCCTTAGATTAATTTATTAAAGTTTAATTAGCTGTTTAAATATTGACAACTCAAGTGTAAAGTTTTAATGTCTTTAAAACAATGGAAGCTGCCATGTTTTAACTTAGGTTACTTGCTCTGCTGTGGCCAATTAGGGACAGTTATACATAGGCCACTAGAGTGAGCAGCCAATGGCTGTGTGGAATATAACAGTGTTCTGCACTTCCTTTTCTACCAGGAACTGAATGCTCAATATTTCAGAATTGAATTACAGAAAAAGGGGACAAAATAAATAATGAAAGTATATTGTATATATACAATGTATCCTTTTATATTATTATCTCATAGTGTTTAATGTCCCATTAAAGAGGTCCATTACAGAGTATCTTCACACAAATTGGATAATCCCAGCCCAAACCCCAAATGGCAAGTTTTAAACACTTATGTGTATCCAATAATGCTGCAGGCTGCTCTTTTTATTCCAAACACCAGGACTTTTACAAACTAAAATAAATCCAGAAGATGCCTCATGTGTGTATCAATAGGTCACTCTTTTTAAACATCAAGCAGGAGAAACAGGATACTCACATCTTGCTGCAGCATTCAGTTGTAAAGATAGATCCTTACTGAAGAATCACAGTGCTCCTGCTCACTGCCCCAAGGCTACTGGAGTCCATAGATCCCACTTAGGAGTATATGCTTGTAAGTCAGTTGCTGGAATTTTATCAAGACATAAATAAAACAAGGGGCACCTCATAGGGAAACCTTACATTGTCAAAAACTATTGTAATAAGGTGGCAACTTAAAGGGACAGTCAACATAAAAATTGTTATTGTTTAGAAAGATATATAATGCATTTACTACCCATTACCCAGCTTTGCACAAAAAACATGGTTATATTAATATACTTTATAACCTTTAAGCCTCTAAATTTCTGTCTGTTTCTAAGTCACTAAAGACAGCCCCTTGATCACATGTTTTGCATTAGCTTTTCACAACAGGGGAGTGCTAGTTTATGTGAGCCATATAGATAGCATTGTGCTGACGCCCGTGGATTCTAACAACACAGCACTAATTGGCTTAAATGCAAGTCAATAGATAAAGTCATGTGATCAGGGGGCAGTCAGAAAAGGCTTAGATACAAGGTAATCACAGAGGTAAAATGTGTATTAATATAACAGTGTTGGTTGTGCAAAACTGGGGAATGGGTAATAAAGGGATTATCTATCTTTTTAAACAATAAACATTTTTTTGCGTTGACTGTCCCTTTAAAAGTGAAAAAGATTTTACATATAAATTCGTATTTTTTTTTAACGAATATATATGTAAGATCTTTTTCACTTTTAAAGGGACATTATACACTAATTTTTTCTTTGCATAAATCTTTTGTAGATGATCTGTTTATATAGCCCATAACGTTGTTTTTTTTTGTTTGTTTTTTTAAATGGATAGTTTTGCTTATTTTTAAATAACATTGCTCTGATTTTTAGACTCCTAACCAAGCCCCAACGTTTTAGGAGAATACCGACGTATACCTACTCCAGCTTGCTTCTGTTTGTGTAAAGGGTCTTTTCATATGCAAAGGAAGAGGGAGGTGGAGTGTCTGATATTTCCCACTTGCAGTGGGTGTTCCAGTAACCTTTTAAACAGAGCTAAACTGGAAGCTTCTAAGTACGTTTTTAAAAGGTTTTGTACTGGATATTTATATCAGTATCTGTGCATATGATCCTTTATAATAGTGTCTATTACATTCAGTTATATGAAAATTGGTGAATACTGTCCCTTTAAGTTACCACATTATTACAATAGTTTTTGACAATGTAACAATTTGTACGTTAACACCTTAACAAAGTGTACCACTATTGGTTAACATTGTAACGATTACATCTGGGTATTATAGCTCACTAGATTTAAATAGCGCTGAAGTGGTTACATGTATTATGTCTGATGAAACAGCCCTTGTCCTTTAGGCTAAAACCGCGTTGCATTTTTTAAATTAAAGATGCTTTTTATCCTTTTACCACACTCTGGATGTTTTTTTTTATCTTTTTATCTTCATAATCCACTTTGCTCTTTATCAACACGGCTAAATTTCCATACTGGCTGACAGTCTAGGATGGTCTTGACGTGCTGTCTGCTTTGTAGTCGGAGGACAAGGAAGCGCTCACACGACTTTGGAGAACCGTTACGAACATCGTACGCCTACTGCTGTTAAGACTCGGTGGCCTATTTATCAAAGGTCTTGCGGACCTGATCCGACAGTGCGGATCAGGTCCGCAAGACCTCGCTGCTGGTGCAACGCCGCCCCCTGCATACTCGCGGCCAATGGGTCGCCAGCAGGGAGGTGTCAATCAACCCGATCATACTCGATTGGGTTGAATTGTGGTGATTGCTGTCCGCCTGCTCAGAGCAGGTGGACAGGGTTATGGAGCAGCGTTCTTTAGACCGCTGCTTCATAACTGCTGTTTCTGGCGAGTCTTCAGACTCGCCAGAAACACGGCCCACAAGCTCCATACAGAGCTTGATAAATGGGCCTCTATGTAACTGCCAAAGCATCCATATAGGAGCTGTTTGATCGATGCCGTGGGACCCTGTGGTTACTGCGTACTGACTGCTGTTAAAGGGCAGCCTGATCAAAAGCACCTTAACTTCTAGAGGTGCCATCTCTCTTGTGAGTAACTCTCATACTGCTAACACATCTATACCAGGTTTCACTATGAGGCGCCCCTTGTTGTGTTTATGTCTTTATACAGAATCACCATCACACCGTTGGATACAAGAGGAACTTGCCGAGTGTTTCTATACATATATACATTTTTTTTAACTTTTGTTGATTTTTTCTTTGGACACAATTTAATTTAATTTGCAGTTTTTGCGATAACGATAATTCTTTTGTCCACTTATTTAGTGCGGCCTCTTTTTAGATAGCTCTAGTTGGATATCCTTATATCTGGAATTTAATCAGTTGCACACAAATGTGTTTAAGATAAAATAGCTTAAAAATGTATTGCAAGTAACACAGAAAATCAAAGGTACATCAAGAGTATGAACTATCCCCACATGCAACACGTTTCTCAGCCGAAGCTGTTTGATCAGGCATTATATATACACTCACCGGCCACTTTATTAGGTACACCTGTTGAATTGCTTGGTAACACAAATTGCTAATCAGCCAATCACATGACAGCAACTCAATGCATTTAGGCATCTAGACGTGGAGAAAACGACTTGTTGAAGTTCAAACTGAGCATCAGAATAGGGAAGAAAGGGGATTTAAGTGACTTTGAACGAGGCATGTTTGTTGGTGCCAGAAGGGCTGGTCTGAGTATTTAAAAAACTGCTGATCTACTGGGATTTTCACGCACAACCATCTGTAGTGTTTACAGAGAATGGTCCGAAAAAGAGAAAATATCCAGTGAGCGGCAGTTGTGTTGTGTGGACGACAATGACTTGTTCAGAAAAGGAGATAAAAGAAGGCGCCAACATAGTGCGATTACCAGTGAGATGGGACACGCAGTGCAAGTAAAATCAAATACTCACAGGATAACAGACACTTGAGAAGTGTCACAAAAGCATCCTGGACCCTCTGAGTCGTCCAGCTGACTCCCACTCCACTGTGGTAATGAGAAACCGCTCGTCACTGCCAATCAAGGTAGCTACGCTGGTGGTCTCAGCTCCGCTTTTAGTCTTGGCTGCAGTCAGTGTTGCAAAAGGGACTGGCTAAAAATCCACTCGATCCAGGATGTTGCAGTTAAAATCAGTATTCTCCAAAGAGGAGTAAAACAGCAAGGCAAATTTGATATTGGTTGTAAGATGGCAAATCAAATATTACCAAAGGTAGAAAAGAAAGTTCGTGGCTACAATCTTAAAATATATAAGACTTTAATGGCACAACGTTTCTCGGACAATGACTTGTTGATGTCAGAGGTCAGAGGAGAATGGACAGGCTGGTTCGAGATGATAGAAAGGCAACAGTAACTCAAATAACCACTTGTTACAACCAAGGTATGCAGAATACCATCTCTGAATGCACAACACATCGAACCTCGAAGCAGATGGGCTACAGCAGCAGAAGACCACACCGGGTGCCACTCCTGTCAGCTAAGAACAGGAAACTGAGGCTACAATTCGCACAGGCTCACTAAAATTGGACAATAGAAAATTGGAAAAAATGTTGCCTCGTCTGATGAGTCTCGATTTCAGCTGTGACATTCAGATGGTAGGGTCAGAATTTGGCGTAAACAACATGAAAGCATGGATCCATCCTTCCTTGTATCAACGGTTCAGGCTGGTGGTGGTGGTGTAATTGAGCATTGTTAAAATGCCACGGCCTACCTGAGTATTGTTGCTGACCATGTCCATCCCTTTATGACTACAGTGTACCCATCTTCTGATGGCTACATCCAGCAGGATACTGCACCATGTCACAAAGCTCAAATCATCTCAAACTAGTTTCTTGAACATGACAATGAGTTCAATGTACTCCAATGTCCTCCACAGTCACCAGATCTCAATCCAATAGAGCACCTTTGGGATGTGGTGGAATGGGAGATTTGCATCATGGATGTGCAGCCGACAAATCTGCAGCAACTGCGTGATGTCAATATGGACCAAAATCTCTGAGGAAAGTTTCAAACACCTTGATGAATCTATGCCATGAATAATTAAGGCAGTTCTGAAGACAAAAGGGGGTCCAACCCGGTACTAGCAAGGTGTACCTAATAAAGTGGCCGGTAAATGTTTGTATATATATATATATATATACACAGAGAAGCACACTCACAGGAATGAACAATATGTGTGTATATATATGTGTGTGTGTATATATATATATATATATATATATATATATATATAATGTTATATACATTAAGGAACCCAGTTTTACAATATACAAGGCTTTGCAAAACAGTTTCTGTTAGTTTATTGTGCCAAAGGAATACGTACACCGAGATTACGAGTTTTGCGGTAACAGGGGTGCGTTGCTAACAAGCTTTTTTTCTTACCGCTCACTTAAGCCAATGCTGGTATTTCGAGTTTTCTGCAAGCCGGCGTTAGCCTCAGAAAAGTGAGCGTTGAGCAAAATTTAGCTCCACATCTCACCTCAATACCAGTTTTGCTTAAGTCAGCGGTAAGCTGGCTGAACGTGCTCATGCATGATTTCCCCATAGGAAACAATGGGGCTGAGCTGGCTGAAAAAAAACCTAACACCTGCAAAAAAGCAGCGTTCAGTTCCTAATGCAGCCCCATTGTTTCCTATGGGGAAATTAATTTTATGTCTGCACCTAACACCGTAACATGAACCCCAAGTCTAAACACCCCTAATATTAGACTTATTAACCCTTAATCTGCCGCCCCCGCTATCGCTGACACCTACATTATATTATTAACCCCTAATCTGCCGCTCCGGACACCGCTGCCACCTACTTTATACTTATGAACACCTAATCTACTGCCCCCAACATCGCCGACACCTACATTATAGTTATTAACCCCTAATCTGCACCCCCAATGTCGCTGCCACTATTATAAATTTATTAACCCCTAAACCTAAGTCTAACTCTAACACCCCCCCTAACTTAAATATAATTTAAATACATCTAAATAAATTTACTACAATTAAATAAATTATTCCTATTTAAAACTAAATACTTACCTATAAAATAAACCCTAAGCTAGCTACAATATAACTAATAGTTACATTGTAGCTATCTTAGGATTTATATTTATTTTACAGGCAACTTTGTATTTATTTTAACTAGGTACAATAGTTATTAAATAGTTATTAACTATTTAATAACTACCTAGCTAAAATAAGTACAAAAGTACCTGTAAAATAGACCCTAACCTAAGTTAAAATTACACCTAACACTACATTATAATTAAACTTATTACCTAAACTACCTACAATTACAGAAAAAAAAGAATTACAAGAATTTTAAACTAATTACACCTAATCTAATCCCCCTAATAAAATAAAAAAGCCCCCCAAATTAATAAAATTCCCTACCCTACACTAAATTACAAATAGCCCTTAAAAGGGCCTTTTGCGGGGCATTGCCCCAAAATAATCAGCTCTTTCACCTGTAAAAAAATACAATACCCCCCCAACATTAAATCCTCTTCATCAGACGGCCGACGACTGAATGACTGGTCCTTTAAGTGACGTCATCCAAGATGGCGTCCCTTGAATTCAGATTGGCTGATAGAATCCTATCAGCCAATTGGAATTAAGGTAGGAAAAATCATATTGGCTGATGCAATCAGCCAATAGGATTGAAGTTCAATCCGATTGGCTGATCCAATCAGCCAATAGGATTAAGCTCTCATTCTATTGGCTGTTCCAATCAGCCAATAAAATGTGAGGTCAATCCTATTGGCTGATTGCATGAGCCAATAGGATTTTTCCTACCTTAATTCCGATTGGCTGATAGGATTCTATCAGCCAATCGGAATTCAAGGGATGCCATCTTGGATGACGTCACTTAAAAGTCATTCAGTTGTCGACCGTCGGATGAAGAGGATGTTCCGCGTCGGATGTCTTGAAGATGGACCCGCTCCGCTCCGGAAGGATGAAGATAGAAGATGCCGTCTGAATGAAGCCTTCTGCCGGTCTGGATGTCCTCTTCTGGACGGATAGGATGAAGACTTCGGACCCTCTGGAGGACCACTTGTGCCCAGCTGGATGAAGACGGCTCAAGGTAAGGTGATCTTCAAGGGGGTAGTGTTAGGTTTTTTTTAAGGGGAGATTGGGTGGGTTTTAGAGTAGGGTTGGGTGTGTGGGTGGTGGGTTTTAATGTTGGGGGATATTGTAATTTATTTACAGGTGAAAGAGCTGATTACTTTGGGCAATGCCCCGCAAAAGGCCCTTTTAAGGGCTATTTGTAATTTAGTTTACGGTAGGGAATTTTATTATTTTGGGGGGCTTTTTTATTTTATTAGGGGGATTAGATTAGGTGTAATTAGTTTAAAATTCTTGTAATTCTTTTTTCCCCCTGTAATTTAGTGTTTGTTTTTTTCGTAATTTAGTTTATTTAATTTAATTGTAATTAATTGTAGGTAGTTTAGGTAATTAGTTTAATTATAGTGTAGTGTTAGGTGTAATTGTAACTTAGGTTAGGATTTAATTTACAGGTACTTTTGTACTTATTTTAGCTAGGTAGTTATAACTATTTAATAACTGTTGTACCTAGTTAAAATAAATACAAAGTTGCCTGTAATATAAATATAAATCCTAAGCTAGCTACAATGTAATTATTAGTTATATTGTAGCTAGCTTAGGGTTTATTTTATAGGTAAGTATTTAGTTTTAAATAGGAATAATTTATTTAATTATGGTAAATTTATTTTGTTTAATTTAAATTATATTTAAGTTAGGGGGGTTAGACTTAGGTTTAGACTTAGGTTTAGGGGTTAATAAATTTAATATAGTAGCGGCGACGTTGGGGACGAAAGATTAGGGGTTAATAAATGTAGGTAGGTGTCGGCAATGTTAGGGACGGCAGATTAGGGGTTAATAAAATTTAACTAGTGTTTGCGAGGCGGGAGTGCGGCGGTTTAGGGGTTAATACATTTATCAAAGTGGCAGCGATGTCCGGTCGGCAGATTAGGGGTTAAACATTTTATTTAAGTGTTTCCGATGTGGGGGTGGCCTCGGTTTAGGGGTTAATAGGTAGTTTATGGGTTATGGGTGTTAGTGTACTTTTAGCACTTTAGTTAAGAGTTTTATGTTACGGCGTTAGCCCATAAAACTCTTAACTACTGACTTTTAAATGCGGTAGGAGTCTTGACAGGAGAGGGTGTACCGCTCACTTTCTCCAAGACTCATAATACCGGCGTTAGGCAAATCCCATTAAAAAGATAGGATACGCAATTGACGTAAGGGGATTTGCGGTAAGCTCGAGTTGCGGAAGAAAAGTGAGCAGTACACCTGTACCTGCCAGACTCGTAATACCAGCGGGCGTTAAAAAGCAGCGTTGGGACCCCTCAACGCTGCTTTTTAAGGCTAACGCAAGACTCGTAATCTAGCCGTTAGTAAGGTGCACTTAACCTGCTGCTGGCAGACCTAAAGGGCATGTGTATTCTTCTCTCCCCTGCTTGTAACATGCTGTAAAAAGCTTATGGGTTTATCACTATTCCTCTTGCCACTTCCTCTTGTGTATTTTTGTCCCAGTTTCTATAAAGAAACCTAAGATCTCTCTAGCTTCACCCAGGAAATCCCCAGCAATACCAAACTGGTACTTGTCCACACCCCCAGTCAATCATACTCACAACCCTGTGAACCTGAAAGCCCTGATGAGTGCTGTGCTGTAACAAAGTTTTCTGGAATGTAGAATCTCACCAGGAGTTGTGCATGTGACATCTTTCATCTGGTGAGAAAAAACAGCAAGATAAGCAGGTGCAACATGAGAATTTGGTGATATAACTTCAGTTACGCCAAAACAACCCCAACAACATGACTACCTGACTCATTTTACAATAGAAAACTAAAGTACCTTTTGTTTCTTTCATGTTTTAGAAGGAGAGTACAATTGTAAACAACTTTCTATCTACTTTATCTCATTTCTTTTTTTCTCTTGGTATCGCTTGTTGATGAGTAAGCCTAGGCTAATAGGAGCTCAGCAGTGTGCATGTGTCTTTAGCAGTATATCGCAGCAGAGATTGTAACTATGTATAACATTGCTATTAACATTGTTGAAAACACTGCTGCCAGATAGCTAAAGAAACATGCACGCGTCTGAGCTCATCTAAGATTACTCTTTAACAAACTCCATGCTCTATCCAATCCGTTTGAATTCAAATTTTGACTTTACTGTCCCTTTAATTGATTTCCATGTTCCTTTATAGGGCCACTAAAGCCTAAATTAGTTGCATGATTAAAATAAAAAAATTTTTTTTTTTAAAAATCCAATATACGTCTATTATCAAAACATGCAGATTATTTTTATATGCACACTTTCTGAGGCTCCAGCACCTACTGAGCATGTGCAAAAGTGCACAGTATATACTTATATGCATTTTGTGATTGGCTGATGGCTGTCACATGATACAGGGTGAGAGAAAATTGGATTAACTTTGAAAATTTCCAGAAAATATCCTACTGCTCATTTCATATTCAAGACAAGTGCTATTGCATTGCGTTTTTATTGTGTATTTGTCAATTATTCAATTCTACTTTATTTAGTAGTCCTTCCTTTAACAGCACCATTTTTGCCAACTTGCATACTGTCTGTACTTTCTAACACAACCTTTATATTTTCCTGTTAAGTTGCTTTTAATAAATTCACCTTTAAACCACAATTAATTTAAAAGGCATTTTGTAGCCCTGTGCTTGAAATAATTGCATTACACTGCTTCTGGCAAGAGCAAAATACAATATAAATCAATCTTTTCATTTTTAGCAATATGTTCTGTTTTTTTGAGAACAGTGTATTTTTGGCACATTACTTACTGTTCTGGGAAATGGTGAATACCTCAAAATACCTTTGGTCAATTTCACAGCTCTTCCTCCATCAGTTTGAAAAAGCATTTGTTTCCCACACACATCAATTAGAGACAAATTAATATATTAACTCCTTTTTTGCAGGTAAAAATGACAGTGACAAATGACAGTTTAAATAAAAACCCTGAAATAAACAAAAAACATTGTTAAAAGGAATATTTGAACACCTTACATTCAGCTAGATTACGAGTTTTGCGTTAAGTTGAAAAAGCAGCGTTAACAGGTCCTAACGCTGCTTTTTCACTACCGCTGGTATTACGAGTCTTGCAGGTTTAGGGGCACCGCACACTTCTTTGGCCTTACCGCAAATCGACTTACGTAAAGTTCGTAAACCCTTTTTTATATGGAACTTCCATAGCGCTGGTATTACGAATTTGTCCTGGGAGGCCAAAAAGTGAGCGGTACACCCTCTACCTCCAAGATTCCTAACGCATTCTAAAGTCAGTAGTTATGAGTTTTACACTACAACGCTGTAGCATAAAACTCATAACTAAAGTGCTAAAAAGTACACTAACACCCATAAACTACCTATTAACCCCTAAACCGAGGCCCTTCCGCATCGCAAACACTATAATAACATTTTTAACCCCTAATCTGCCGCTCCGGACATCACTGCCACTAGAATAAACATATTAACCCCTAAACCGCCGCACTCCCGCTTTGCAAACACTAGTTAAATATTATTAACCCCTAATCTGCTGCCCCTAACATCGCCGCCACCTACATTATATTTATTAACCCCTAATCTGATGCCCCCAACATCGCTGCCACCTATCTACATTTATTAACCCCTAATCTGCCGTCCTCAACGTCACTGCCACTATTCTAAATGTATTAACCCTTTAAACCTAAGTCTAACCCTAACCCTAACACCCCCTAACTTAAATATAATTTAAATAAATCTAAATAAAAATTCCTATCATTACCTAAATAATTCCTATTTAAAACTAAATACTTACCTATAAAATAAACCCTAAACTAGCTACAATATAACTAATAGTTACATTGTAGCTAGCTTAGGGTTTATTTTTATTTTACAGGCAAGTTTGTATTTATTTTAACTAGGTGGAATAGTTATTAAATAGTTATTAATTAATGTGAATAGAAGGGGGCTGAGAATGGAACCTTGGGGAACACCACACGTGACTGGGAAAGGGAGGGAGTCGCTGTCAGAAATGGAGACATATTGTGATCGATCGATACATATGATCGAAACCAGGTTAGCGGACAATCACCAATAGCTGAGTTTTTTAGTTTGAGCAGTAGTATGTCGTGGTCTACTGTGTCAAAGGCCTTTGCAAAATCAAGGAACATAGCTCCAGTTAGGTCTCCTTGTTCCATGCCAGTTTGGATGTTGTTGCAAACTTTTAGGAGGGCAGTTGTAGTGGAGTGATTTGGGCGAAAACCTGATTGAACAGGGGTCAGATAGTTAGATTGTTGTTAATACTCACATAGTTGCGTATGGACGCATTTTTCTAAGATTTTTAATAATACTGGGAGCAATGATATTGGGCGATAGTTAGTAACCAAGGTTATCTCACCACTTTTATGGATAGGAACTACTCTTGCAGTCTTCCAGAGTTTGGGTATCTATCCAGACACCAAGAATTCGTTAATTAGGGTTGTTACAGGTTTGGCAATTGCCGGTGCACTGAGCTTTAACAGCATTGCTGGGATTTAATCAGGTCCAGAATGGTTTTTAATTTTTAGATTATTAAGGTGTTTCTTAATGACATTGATGGGTACAGGTCTAAAATTGAACTTCTCTATATTGGGTCTTTGCAGATTTAGCGGGGCCTGATCCACATTTGTAGTTTCAGGATGCTTGACATTTATTAGTTTGTCAATCAGGGTGGTGGAGCATCTGACAAAATAATTGTTAAAGGTATTTGCTACTTCTAAGGGAAGTTGCAGGGTTTGGTTGTCCATGTCCATGACTAAGAACCAATTGCTGGTTTGAAACGTTGTTGCTGTTGCTGTATTATGGACCCTGTAAGAGAATAAAGGTTTTTTAATTTACCTATTGGAGACTGGAAATCTTCTTGATTATCAATGTAAATACATATATACACCTATAAATACATAAATACATATGTATACACACACACACACACATATATATATATATATATATATATATATATATATATATATATATATATATACACACACAGTATATACACATACATATACATCCTTAGACATATATATGTATGTATCTAAATGTTAAAGCCCTTTGCCTGCCTTTTTTTCTAACACCTGAGACTTCATATGTTTGAGACCTTATAACGTTTGTGTGCAATATTTTTGTGAATAATTTTTAGTAGATAGTGTTTTTATTAGTGTAATCATACTTTGTAATTTATTTTTGATGCGATTTAGTTTCACAAAGCTGTTAACAAGAGCTCGGAGGTAGCGGTAATCATTCTAGCATAAATCGTGATTGCGCTCAAGCGACCGCGTTTACTTTCAACTTGTAATACCAGCGATAAAACAGATGAATGTTTGCGCTCTATTCATAATCTGGCCATTTATAAGGGTTAAAAGATATATGGTATGTGACAAGGTGTTTGACTGGAAATGGCTATAATGAATATATATATATATATATATGTCTAAATATGTGTATGGGTGTATTTATATGTACTTATATATATATATATGTTCCCTCTAATGAGCGTGGCAGTGCAGTAGTGATTTGTTAGGCCCCGTATCACAGGGGGCGTTTATAATCGCGGAGCCCTCAGCACACCAAAAGCTGCTCAGTGGTATTTGCAGTGGTGATGTTGGCAGAAGCGGCAAATGGGGATGCACATGTGGCCAATTCCAGAGGTGGAAGGAGCTTCTGAATCGTAAGTTTAAGGGATTTGTATATTTATACCATGTCAAACAACGCGGGTGCCCAAGTATGCTGTACGTTTGGGGAATGACAGAACGGCTCCTTATACCATCTCTATTAGTAGAAAAGCTAAAAGTACAGGCTCTGGCCCTTTAACTCTTGTACTAATAACTAGATGAGGTACAGGCTAAACACACTTATGTAGCTTGTGGCCCCTCTGGACCAACCTACCTCTATGGCAAATCAACTTTAAGCGTAGGCAGGGCCGTCTTTAACACAGGGCAAAAGGGGCAGCTGCACAGAGCCCAGTCTTTGTTGAGGGGCCCAAGAGTCCTTAAAAAAAAAGTCATGCCAGACTGCTGATGTCATGTGATATGGGGGGGACACACAGTCAGTCCTAATACTGTCAAAGTCAAAAGTTCTCTGCTTATATTTATTTGTGAGAAACTGTGCCAGACCGTGCCGGTGTCATGTGACATGCCAAGCTAGTGCCATGTGCTGTTTTAGATGTGCACTGTGCAGCACTGAATGCAAAGCCCTAACTCAGCATCCAGCCATTCCCACTGCATCAGAAAAGGTCCTGCTGGGGTTACCACTGTTACCAGGTAACTGCTCTGGTTGTGGGGATTGTTTCTGGGTAGGGCAGACTGTAGGCGCATGCAGCAGAAAGCTGGAGCGGCAGGCACGTGAGGATTTGAGCATCTGTGCAGCTGCAGACACTGCTCTCTTCAGTCTTGAGGCTGTGTGACTCATCTCACACTGTATCCATGCAGCCTTGGACAGACAGCATCCAGTCTACTTGTCCCCTTAGCCCTGCTCTTTCTGCTGTGGCCCTAAGATCAACTAACTGAAGTTTGTTAGGGGAACAGTGCTTTGTAGAAAGAAAAGTGTCAGTGGGAAGAATAAGTGAGTGCACACACGCCCCTCCCCCTGCAGTATTAAAGGGACACTGTACCCAAAAAAATTATTTTGGGATTCAGATTAATCATGACATTTTAAGCAACTTTCGAAATTTACTCCTATTATCAAATTGTCTTCATTCTCTTGGTATCTTTATTTTAAATGCAAGAATGTAAGTTTAGATGCCGGCCCATTTTTGGTGAACAACCTGGGTTGTCCTTGCTGATTGGTGGATAAATTCATCCACCAATAAAAAAGTGCTGTCCAGAGTACTGAAACTAAAAAAAAAGCTTAGATGCCTTCTTTTTCAAATAATGATAGCAAGAGAACGAAGAAAAATTGATAATAGGAGTAAATTAGAAAGTTGCTTAAAATTGCATGCTCTTTCTGAATTACAAATGAAAAAAATTGGGTTCAGTGTCCCTTTAAGGTAAGGTTTATTTTTATAGGGTTTTGCTTTCTCTCTGTCTCAGATTTTACAGCTTCCCATAGTAGTTCTGCTGTTCCAGTCAGTAAACTTATATTTGTCTGCACCTCCATGCTTCCTCCTCAGTCTTTACCTTGCTTTGCTCCTGTTTGCTGCCCTAAATCTCTTTAACCAGCTAACCTCACACCAGAATCACATTAAAAGAATATTAAATGAATCCACAGTGGAGGAATTTATATATTTATTTATTTAATTATTAGTACTCCTTAGGTCCAGTTTCACATATTGCAATTTATTTCATTTTTTTTAAATTATTAGCCCAGCAGTGGATGATCCACTGCTGGGCTAATAATTTAAAAAAATATATAAAATAAATTGATTTAGTTGTTTTTTGGGATGGAGAGCGAAATTGCATGGGGTGGGGGGCCCAAGAAAATGTTTGCCCAGGGTCCAGTCAATATTAAAGACGGCCCTGAGCATAGGTTCTGCCGCAGACACAGGTCCCCAGAGATTTACCTTTTTGTTTTGACTTCACCAGCCCCTGGCGCAACAGATTTATACCCACTTTATTTGTCACAGTCATCAAGTATGCTCCCAGTGCTACAGATTTGATCCCTGAGTATATGCATGTTCCCTTACACTAAATAAATGTACAGCAGCCCCCCCTTATGACAAATATGTACCCACAGCATACTTCTGATACGATTTATGGCTTTCCTGCCCCCCTCTAGTCACAATCTTTGCCAGCATAAGACCCCTGCATGAACGCTGACCTTCCACCATATGCAGTTATGTTCTTACATTGCATTTCTGTTTGTCCCTTTATGATGTATGTGCTGATATCATATATATTAGCTGCTACATGGCAAGCTCCACCCCAGTTAAACTAGGATGGGTCTTAATCAGATCTGTGAGCAGATGGTGTTCTGTTTAAATGCAAAACCCCAAATGTTCCTTTTATGATTCAAATAGAACAATTTTTAAGAACTTTTAAATTTACTTCTATTATCAATTTAGCTTCATTCTCTTTGTTGAATTAGCAGCACTGCACTACGGAGGGCTAGCTGAACACATCTATTGAGCTAATGAGAACAAGCGTATATCAGCAGCTAGCTCCAAGTAGTGCGTTGCTGCTCCTTAGACAACCTAGGTATGCTTTTGAACAAAGGATACCAAAAGGGCAAAGCAAATGAAATAATATAATTAAATTGGAAAGTTGTTTAAAATGGCGTTCTCAATCTGAATCAAGAAAGGAAAAAATTGGGTTTCATGATATTGTTAAGATAATATTTATTTTAAAGAGCTGCCCAGTTGTCAGGTCATGTAAAAAAGGTTTGCTCATAGCAGTAGTAGGTCCGCACTGTAGTGAAAAAAATAAGAGGGAACATTGATGTATATACTGTACATGTGTATATATACATATTATAAACGCACACACATGCACACATATGTGTAAATATACTGTATATTATATGTATATATATATATGTATATATATATATATATATATATATATGCATACATATTATAAACGCACACACATGCACACATATGTGTAAATATACTGTATATTATATGTATATATATATATATATGTAAATATATATACATACATATTATAAATGCACACACATGCACACATATGTGTAAATATACTGTATATTATATGTATATATATATATATATGTAAATATATATACATACATATTATAAACGCACACACATGCACACATATGTGTAAATATACTGTATATTATATGTATATATATATTTATTTGTGCCAAGGTAAATATGGCTGCACCTCACTGACGACGCCCAAGGAGGCCAAAACATTTGTCTAGGTTGCCAGTTTCCTTGTACAGAGGAGGATTGCCTGATATTTTAGGGCTGGACTGACCTTGTAGGTGGGATTAGACTGATATACTTCAGAAAATGTCTCCTCTGTTAGAAGGAAAATTGGGATAAAAGAAGATTCTCCTGGTCGGTAACTCGCCATAGAACAAGCTACTGAGCTTTTGGTCATTCCTGGTAGAACGCTTCTCTTTCTGTATGAACTTTCTATTTTTCTTCTTTTATCAAATTTGCTTCATTCTCTTGGTATCCTTTGTTGGCAGAGCAGCAATGGACTATTGGGAGCTAGCTGAGCACATCATGTCAGCCAATGACAAAAAGCATATATGTGCCGCTGCCAATCAGCAGATAGCTCCCCGTAGCGCACTGCTGTTCTGTCAGGGTGCCAGGAATCAGACTGAGATGAGAAGTGCAAAAATAATCACACCTTTATTAATAGCAAAAAATAATAAAAAGTCCACAAGTCAAATAACAAGCCAGGAGTCAAAACCAGAGCTGGTAGTCAGACGAGCCGAGTCAGGAGCCAAAGCCAATAGTCAGACAAGCCGGAATCAGGAACAAGGAAAACAGCAGAGTCAGGAACAAGCCAGGGATCAGGAACCAGGAAGGACGTCAGGCAGCCAGGTAATACACAGGAACTCTCACAAACAGGTCTGAGACAACGCAAGGGCAAAGCATACTGAACAGAGGCCCTTTAAATAATAAGTGATGACATCACAATTCTAAAAAAACTGCATCCTGTCTCACATGGATGATGCACACCAGTCTGGCCATAAAAGGAAGTGCAGGAAGTGAGCAGCATCCCCCACAATGCACCATAGTCAGCAAGAGAGGTGAGTAAAATGGCTGCCAGCAGCACACGGCAAACACAACAGGGAAAAACCCTGACATGCTCCTACCTCTACATTGGGGAGTTTTTTCAACAAAGGATACAAAAAGAATGAAGTAAATTATATAATAGGAATACATTGGAAAGTTGGTTAAATTTGCATGTTCCATATGTATCATAAAAGTTTAATTTTTACTTTACTGTCCCTTTAAAGCCAAGCTGATATCTGTGTTATAGTCCTTCACTATTCATTGGTCCTTAAAATTTAAATACATTAAACTGCAGTTATATGTTTTTTTGCACAGCATCAAGAACCTATATAAATCACAATCGCAACATTGTATTGGTGATTTGTAGAAGTTTAAAGAGAAACGGGTAGGTTTCTGGAAATAAACCAATGGAAACGTGTTTTACTTACTAATCTGATCATTTGGGCACGAACAATAGTAAAGTGAATGTAAACTTGAGCATACGGCTCACGTCATAGGATAGGATTTAAAAAATGAACGAGACTTTCATTCATCAAATTTGTAGTCTATACTGATCTTAGATTTTTACCTTTTAAGATAAGCGCCGTTCCTCCGCCCCCAAATATTGATCAATTGATTGACAGATGACAAATCTGCAATCCACTAATCATTGTGGATTGCAGATTCGTCATCTGTCAATCAATTGATCAATATGGCGGGCAGAGGAACGGCGCTTATCCTAAAAAGGTAAAAATCTAAGAAGATCATTATAGACTACAAATTTGATGAATGAAAGTCTCATTCATTTTTAAAATCCTATCCTATGACTTGAGCGAGTATGCTCAAGTTTACATTCACTTTAAAGGGACAGTCTAGTCAAAATTAAACTTTAATGATTCAGATAGGGCATGTCATTTTAATCAACTTTCTAATTTACTTTTATCATCAAATTTGCTTTGTTCTCTTGGTATTCTTAATTGAAACTAAACCTAGGTAGGCTCATATGCTAATTTCTAAACCCTTGAGGGCTTCCTCTTATCACATGATTTTTTAATTGCTTTTCACAACAAGAGACTGTTAGTTCATGTGGACCATATAGATAACAGTGTCTTCAAGGACGGGGAGTTATTTAAGAGTTAGCACAACACAATACTAAATGCAAGTCAATAGATGATAAATAAATAGCCATGTGATCAGGGGGCAGTCTGCAGAGGCTTAGATACAAGGTAATCACAGAGGTAAAAAGTATATTAATATAACTGTGTTGGTTATGCAAAACTGGGGATTGGGTAATAAAGAGATTATATATATTATAAAACAATAACATTTTTATAGTAGACTGTCCCTTTTATGGTCTCTAATCAAGTTTAATAAAGTTAGCATGATTGGAGACCTGAAATACAATGTTAGGGCTAGAATAAAAGTATAACAAAACACATGTAAAACATATTAAAAAACTATTACACTCAAATATATTTGTACATATTACATGTAAAATATATGGCTTTTATGGAAATAAATGTATTAAAAGTTTTTTTAAAGGGAAATGGTATATGACAAGTTGTTTGACACTAAAAGGCTCAAAAGTGTATGTATATCAGGGGTCAAGTCGAGCGGGAACGTGTGGGAACGGAGTTCCTGCACTATTTTTGCAGGAGGAACTAAGTTCCCCCTGGAAAGAGAAAAGAAACACTTCAGTAAACACTGCTGCTGCTGGCGGAAGGAGCTAGAACACAATCAAGTTAGAGGGATAGTGAGATCATCTAGTAATGGGCAGTAACACTTTCTACAATACACTAAATGCAAGCCTAGCAGCAGTCCTGCTGTGTGATCACCCTGCACTGTGTGTAACACATAGTGCTGACATTTCTGTGTGGCTTGCTCCTGGGTTATTTAACTCCCCTCAGCAGAAATAGGACTAGTGCACCTTAAGTGGGTGAGACTCTGTGACATAGGAGGATTATCAGGCCCAAAGACAACCATTCAACCTTTCATTTGATTTAAATTGCTTTAATTAACAAACGTGTATATATTATATACATATAAATACAGTGTGTGTGTGTGTATATATATATACAGGATATATATATATATATATATATATATAATATAATATATATATATATATATATATAAAACAATATTAATTGTGAGGGGGGTGGAAGTCTTGGTGAGTTCCCACACTTTTTTTTTGTAGGACTTGACCCCTGATGCATATGTGTGTAATATTTCTTTTTGTGTGTGTATATATATTTATATATATATATATATATATATATATATATATATATATATATATATATATATATATATATATATATATACTGTGTGTATATACTGTATGTGTATTATTATTATTTATTATTATACTTTATTTATGAAGCGCCAACATATTCTGCAGCGCTGTCCATGGATACAATTCACACATACATACATGCACACATACGTACATATATACCAATATATATACATACAAATATACAAACATAGATATACACCTTTGAGTCCTTCCCTGTCAAACATTTTAACATATACCATATCCCTTTTAAAAACAAAAAAAGTGTTCACATCGGTTTAAATAGAATCTAGATTGTAAGTTCCTCTCATATTGTACTGTCTTTTTATCTTTGTTACCCATAGACAGTGCTGCCAAAGTTAGAATATCGGGCGCACGATAACCCATTCCCCGATAGAAGTCAATGGAGATAAAAACCTAACACACTACTCGCAAGTTTACCCAAATGCATATTCTCAAGTACGCTAATCCAACATAAAACTATGAATATTATGAATATTTCACATTCCAATGTTCTTCACATACGGCCAGATTGCGAGTTTTGCGTTATGAGTGGCTCGGTACTAACTTGCAAGTTATTGTCACCGCTCACCTCCCTATAGCACTGCTATTACAGGTTTACAAAAACCCGGCGTTAGCGGGCAATATGGCAGCGTTGAGCTCCATACCGCACACAAATACCAGCGCTGCTTTAAGCTGCTTTACATGCTCGTGTACGATTTCCCCATAGACATCAATGGGGAGAGCCGGCTAAAAAAAAGCCTAACACCTGCAATAAAGGAGCGTAAAGCTCCGTAATGAAGCCCCATTGGTTTCTATGGGGAAAGAAAAGTTACACTTAACATCCTAACATAAACCCGTCTAAACACTCCTAATCTGCCATCGCTGACACCTACTTTACAGTTATTAACCCTTAATCTGCGGCCCCCGACATCGCCGCCACCTACATTACACTTATTAACCCTTAATCTATTTTAGTCAAAAAGGCACAGCGGCAACTCTACTTTTTAAGGAGACTAAAGAAAGTACATCAGTCCACCCAGATTTTAGTTAATTTCTATCGCTGCACCATTGAGAGTAATCTTACCAACTGTATCTCGGTGTGGTATGGTAACTGTACCAATCTTGACCGAAAAGCTTTACAAAGGGTGGTGAAAACTGCCCAGTACATCATCGGTGTCCAGCTACCCTCTATTGAGGACCTTCAGCATAAGCAATGCCTGCAAAGGGCGCACTGTATCATTGGAGATTCTTCCCATCCCAGCCATGGACTATTTGTTCCCTTGCCATCTGGGAGGCGGTACAGGACCCTGAATAGCAAGAGAGTCAGGCTAAGGAATAGTTTTTTTCCCAGAGCTGTTGTTTTGCCGATTTTTCTTACATTTTTATCATGTCTTTTTTTTAGATTATCCTATTTTTTAAACTGCAGGCTATCTCGGATTACAATTGCTGTTTATCACCTTTATTTATTCATTTGTATTATCATCTGTGCTCATCGCATGGATTGTATTATGCACATATCCATATCACATTGATAATTTGTATTACACTATCACACTTTTCCAGTGCTTTATATATTTATTTTATACAAGTGACTGCTGTCTAATACTGATTTGCACTACGCACTTTTCTATACCAAATCGATAACTTGTATCACATTCACATCCTTTTCTTGGTGTGTCTCATATATTCTTCTTGTACAACTGACTTGCTGTTTGATATTGATTTGCATTATGCACTTTTTTTTCTACTTGTGCAATGACAATAAAAAGGAATCTAATCTAATCTGCCGCCCCCAATGTCGCCGCCACCTACCTACACTTATTAACCCCTAATCTGCTGCCCCCAATGTCGTCGCTACCTACATTACACTTATTAACCCCTAATCTGCCACCCCCAACGTCGCCGCCACTATACTAAAGGTAGTAACCCCTAAACCTAACCCTAAATCTAACCCTAACCCTAACGTAACCTTAACCCTAACACCACTAACTAAAACATAATTAAAATAAATCTAAATAGAAAATACAATTAATACCTAAATAATTCCTATTTAAAACTAAATACTTACCTGTAAAATAAACCCTAAGCTAGCTACAATATAACTAATAGTTACATTGTATCTATCTTAGGTTTTATTTTTATTTCACAGCTAAGTTTGTATTTATTTTAACTAGGTAGACTAGTTAGTAAATAGTTATTAACTATTCACTAACTACCTAGTTAAAATAAATACAAATTGGGGGAACTTCCGGGTGGCGGCCATGATAGGCTGCTTTTTTCCACACTGCTCCTGCATCCTATCTGTCTCTACTTGTAATAACCTTCTAAACAGCTCAAATGATAGCTTACCATACAGATCTTCAAACAGTTTGAGAACCTGCATCTGACAAGCCTAACATCGACAAGATATCTGCAGTTTTGAGCGCCCGGAGCATCTTGGAAGGTTGAGGCCTTTTTATTACACCCCCCGGCGAGGCACACCAGGGCCTTGTCGTTAAGTGGCACGGCGTGTCAAATAACAATATTTCAAGTTGATTGTCCCCTGAAACAGATTTAGTGGATATGGAGCCTGTTTGCTTAATAAAAGAAAGAAGCCGTCTGCTCTTTCATTACCGGGAGGTCTACTTAGAACCACTCTGCAAAATACCTGATACCCCTTCTGTGGATTTTTCCTCAAGTACCCCGCTGGCTGTATTGGAGTGTATTTCAATTGATAGCGGCATGGTGATTGTACCTGAAGGATGTCTGACATCTACACAGATGACTATGCAAGCGGGCCTCACTTTTCTCCCAGTTACTGAGGGTACTCCAGAGGTGGATAACACTACAGGGCCTAGAGGATCTCCTGCAATACTTACCTATCGCCATGTTGGAGCTACGAAACGCTTGGATGTCGATCCTGAGGCCCTAGTCTCACGAGCGGTTAGTGCAGAGACTCCTATCCAGAGGACGGCCCTGATGGGGCTGGGTGCTTCAGCACGCAGTCCGGTTTCGGATGTCCAGGACAGAAGGAGTGTTCCTATAATGCATGAGCGGTCTCAGCCTCTTTCGGCACCGCTCTGTATTAACTATATACATCTGCTGATTCCCCCAAAGCCGCAACTTTCTAACTTAACTGGAACACAGAACCGCAGGTGGAGGGTGAAGAGGCTCTTACCGAGTTTAGCACTCATATTGATTGCGCTAAAACAGCAGCGCTCTGTGCTCTGTTCCCAACAACAGCTAATGGGCTCTGTTTGCAGTGCGGCTTTCACCCAGATCAAGAAAATAGGAGTAGGTTGAAAAGTTATTTTTGTTATTCTTACAGCACACTTGCAGTGGACATGGGAAGTAAATCAACCAAATGATCTCTTAACATTACCTACTGCATATTAAACTCTCGCTTAGCAGCCACATACTTCGTTCCACTGAATTGCAATTCACCCCTCATATCTATGTGTTCTATAAACTATAACTATAATTTAATGATGGCCACTGAGCCTGATGCAAGAGGAGTGGGTGGATAAGATTTCTGCTGCCAACATCTGACCGCAATGGGTAGGATATAGATACCAATCAATCCATGCCTTACACTCCCAAAAATAACTCCTGCCTATTAAACACTCTTGTAGTCATAAAATATGTGAACTCATTCACTGGGCACAATTTACCCTTTTTATAACGATCTAATACAGATTCCAAATATGGCCTAGGGTTGGCAATTGTGCCTGTGTTGGTATCATAACTGCAAGCAGGAATATTTGGATAATTAGCTACTGGAACCTTAGTAGTCTATGTTTAAACTATAGCATGTTTATATTTCCCTGTATACTCCCTGTATACTTAGCTTAGAAGATTCCACTTCCTATAATTTACTAGGCTTGGGAAAATTTACTATTTATGTTTGCTATTTCACTATGACCTCCTTCTCCCCTGACCTATACTAGTATATATTAGAAACCATGCCGGTAGACCTATCTGTTATATAAACTGCTTCCTAGTACTACATAACTATTAGAGACCTCTACAAAACAGATATATTTATTTTCCCACCATTATGATATCTCTATTTGAGAGTGCCTTTTTTATAAAGTGTTTAAACAGTTGGGTCTTCCATCAAGAAGCAGTCCAAACTTCTATATGTGTCTCACTATATGGAAATGGGTAGGAATACGTAGCTATAAACTTTTATAAATGTCATGTTTTACACTAAATGCCCACATTTGAATTATATTGTGTCAATAAGATAATTATCTGTATGGCCACAGTTTTAGCTTATGCTAAGGCTAGTCTTCTTATTTTACTTTGATGGTATCCTAGGCAAGGATCTTTGGGTCTTTTTTTTTTTCTTAGTCTTAAAGGGGCGCCGCCTGCGTCCGGGGCGGTGCGACCTAATACTGGGCACAACCCGAAGATCCTCTCTTTATACAGTTGATGTAATGCTATACATGGGTCACCTTTTTCTTAGTCTATAGTAGAGTATAACGTTCTCTTAATAAAGATTGTGCTCACACTAATCTGCAGCTTTGGGACAACTGGCACAGGAGTCTACCATGGGTTATAGGTTTGGCACTTAACTGACGATACTAATCTCTCAAATAGGTGGGGTGTGTGGCTAAAGAGGTGAATTAATACAGTTTTCTCTGGATATAAGCTAAATAAGGGCACTTATTGATGCAATCTTTATGTTGCTCTCCGGGTTCATTGCACTTAGCATATTCCATATTTAAATTATCCCTATGCGACCATGCCAACCTTGCCCTTCAAGCCTCAGCATCCTTAACTTCCATTTTTAAATACGCTGTAGCTTCATAACTAGTTGGCTCCCAAATCACTGCTAACTGATCTAATCTTGTATTTTGTATTTTGTATTTTGATTGCTGCATTTTCCTCCACCCTCTATATTTGGACCTCCCTATAATCTACATACTCCTAGTCCTATATCACCCTCTCAACTCCTCTAAATACCACCCTTATATTAATAAGGTGTTCTTGGATGGGCTACTGCTCTTTATAGAAGGAGTTCCATTTAGTATTGTTATCCTTTACATTTTAACAGGGGATAATCAGACATACGTATATATATCTAAAATTTACTCTATTAACCTTACGTTGTCATTCTAAGCTTAATCATACCCTATACAGTCTGATTCTAAGGTTTTAACTTTACAGCTTACATAAGATTATCAGATTGATAAAAACAAGAAAAAAGAGGTTCTCATTTGGGGATCCGAAAGTGGTCTCTTAACTAGAAATAGCCCCCTACCTATGGTTATGAGTTTATAACTGAGGTCCAAGAGTGGCCTCTCTTGTCATCTAGGGAGCACACAGAATATAGGGCAATATACTTGTATATTATGCTTCTGAATCTTCTTATTAAGAATGTACTATGTTGTTATATGGACTTATACTGTATGATCCCCAAGTTGCATTATCATTGTGTTTTGTTTTTCATATCTTATGTATGCCTTCTTCAGAACCTCAATAAAGAAAATTAAAAAAAATAAAAATAAAAAAAAAATACAAATTTACCTGTAAAATAAAACCTAACATGTCTTACACTAACACCTAACATTACAATACAATTAAATCAATTACATTAATTAAATACAATTTACTAAATTACACAAAATAAAAAAGAAATTATCAAATATTTAAACTAATAACACCTAATCTAATAGCCCTATCAAGATAAAAAAGCCCCCCAAAAATAAAAAAAAAACCCTAGCCTAAACTAAACTGCCAATAGCCCTTAAAAGGGCATTTTACGAGGCATTGCCCCAAAGAAATCAGCTCTTTTACCTGTAAAAAAAAATACAAACAACCCCCAACAGTAAAACCCACCACCCACACAACCAAACCCCCCAAATAAAATCCTATCTAAATAAACCTAAGCTCCCCATTGCCCTGAAAAGGGCATTTGGATGGGCATTGCCCTTAAAAGGGCATTTAGCTCTTTTTCTTTGCCAAAACCCTAAGCTAACAATAAAACCCACCCAATAAACCCTTAAAAAAACCTAACACTAACCCCCGAAGATCCACTTACAGTTTTTGAAGACCGGACATCCATCTTCATCAAGCCGGGAGAAGTCTTCATCCAAGCGGGCAGAAGTCCTCAACGAAGCCAGCAGAAGTCTTCATCCAAGCGGCAAGAAGTGGTCCTCTAGGTGGGCAGAAGTCTTCATCCAGACGGCATCTTCTATCTTCATCCTTCCGACATGGAGCGGCTCCATCTTCAAGACATCCGGCGCAGAGCATCCTCTTCTGTTGACGGCTACTGAAGAATGAAGGTTCCTTTAAGGGACGTCATCCAAGATGGTATCAGCCAATTGGATTTTTTCACCTTTAATTCCGATTGGCTGATAGAATTCTATCAGCCAATCGGAATTCAAGGGACGTCATCTTGGATGACGTCCCTTAAAGGAACCTTCATTCTTCAGTAGCCGTCAACAGAAGAATATGCTCCATGCCGGATGTCTTGAAGTTGGAGCCGCTCCATGTCAGAAGGATGAAGATAGAAGATGCCGCACCTCCCACACTTCACCACAGTGTACACTATATATGGATCCATAACCCACTCCACGAACCCACCACATTATACCCATTGAATTCTCAGACAGCGCTATCAACCTTTTTATGTACCCTAGACTTCTACGTTAATTACATGTATGCCAAGTTATTTCTGATTTTATAGTTTTTTATATCCACTTACCGTCCTATGGTTTTATATGTTTTAATACTTGTTTGGCAACTTTTGCCACTACTTTACTTGGTTTTATCGTATTGTACAATTTACTATTTTATCTGATTGTAATAAATCCACATTTTTAAACGTATCGGCAGTTTTGTATATTTGTCCCTTGGCCTCTGGCGCTGTACCGATCCCTGTTTCTCAGTAATACTTTTTTCTGGGGGAGGTTAGACCCCATTTTTCGGTCACAGCTTAGGGCATCTTAGCGCTGGAATACCACCACTATTATCTACTGGTGTTAGGGTTAGGGTTAGGTTTAGGGGTTAATAACTTTAGTATAGTGGCGGAGACATTGGGGGCATCAGATTAGGGGTTAATAATATTTAACTAGTGTTTGCAATGCGGGAGTGAGGCGGTTTAGGGGTTAATATGTTTAATATAGTGGTGGTGATGTCCGGAGCGGAAGATTAGGGGTTAATCATTTTATTTTAGTGTTTGCGATGCGGGAGGGCCTCGGTTTAGGGGTTAATAGGTAGTTTATGGGTGTTAGTGTACTTTGTAACACTTTAGTTATGAGTTTTATGCTACAGCTTTGTAACGTAAAGTCCATAACTACTGACTTTAGATGGCAGTACGAATCTTGACAGTATAGGGTGTACCGCTCACTTTTTGGCCTCCCAGGCAAAACTCGTAATACCGGCGCTATGGAAGTCCCATTGAAAAAGGACTTTTTGAAAGGTGCGGTATTACGTTGCATTACGGACAAAAAAAGTGTGCGGTACAGCTATAGCTACAAGACTCATAATAGCAGCGGTAGTGAAAAAGCAGCGTTATGAGGCTTTTTCACTCATAACGCAAAACTCATAATCTAGCCAAATGTTAGTAAAGAACAATCCTATTTAAATTATTTATTCATGCACCTTCAACTTTAGCGCACTTGGCTAAGTGTACCTTCCGGTTAGTGCACAAGTGAAAGTCAGAACAGGATTTTGTAGCACTCTCCACGGAAGACTATAGGGAAAGTGATTTAGTGCAGTCGTGCTATCCAACCTCCAGATATTAGAGTGCCTGAGGTTATCGCTCGAGTGATAACTTTTTACTTTCAGCTTGTAATATGAGCGGAAGAATAGAAGCGCTATTGATTTAACTTGAGTGGTGTTAGCACTCAATAGTGCTAATCTATTTCCGCTATACTTGTTATCTAGGTCTATATATGTTAATAACAGGAGCACCTGTAGTTCAGGACTTGCAGAGCACTGCACGGTCCCTAGCAGAAACCAACCACTGATCTAGTCATCAGCGCTAGTTGCAACATCTGAGTCGTGCTAGTTGCTAGCGCTGTTGATTGGATCTGTGGCGATTTTCACTCTGGACCAGAAGTGCACTGCGGGACCTGAGTGGGCACTATAACCTTTGCAGGGTTAAACACACACAGTAGTGCGAGGGTCAATAGTCAGAAAATGTCATGCTCTAACAAATTAGGGCAGGTGATTTTTCTACTTATCATGGCTCTTTAAAGGACCACTACAGTCAAATTAAATAGACCATGATTCAGACAGAGGGGGGGTAGTTATCAAGCCGTCAACCTCAAATACGCTGGAATTCCGCAGGGTATTTGTGGCGAGGCTGATACGCCTTAGTTATCAAAGGCTCGAGACCGGCAAAAGTAGAATTTTGTGACGTAAGCTTCGATCCGCCGGACTCAGTCCGACAGAGATCGATTCTTACGTCACTCCAGATGTTCCGCACCACAAGTGCGGCACATTCTCACTACTTTTGCTAGTTATCAAATGACTAGCAGTACGCTCGGCACTTTTATGGCCCAGCGTACCTGGTTTTCAATCCGCCGCCCCTGGAGGCCGGCGGATCCCTTAGGAAATCAATGGGAGTCTGACCATAGCGAAAGTACAAGTTCGCTGCTGCCAGACATCCCATTGATTTCTATGGGAGCTGTCCTGCACCTAACACCCTACATGTACCTCCCGAGTCTAAACACCACTAATCTGTCCCCCCTACAACCGCCGCAACTAAATAAAGTTATTACCCCCCTAAACCCGCCGCTCCCCCCGGAGCCCACCGCAAGGCTACTCTATACATATTAACCCCTAAACCGCCGCTCCCGGAGCCACCGCAACTATAATAAATGTATTAACCCCTAAACCGCCGCTCCCTGAACCCGCCGCACCCTATATTAAATGTATTAACCCCATTTCCTGCCCCCCCCTACACCGTCGCCACCTATAATAAATGTATTAACCCCTAATCTGCCCCCCCTACACCGTCGCCACCTATAATAAATTTATTAACCCCTATCCTGCCCCCCACTACGCCGCCGCCACTGTAATAAAATGATTAACCCCTAAACCTAAGTCTAACCCTAACCCTAACGCCCCCCTAACTTAAATATTAATTAAATAAATCTAAATAATATTTTTATTATTAACTAAATTAATCCTATTTAAAACTAAATACTTACCTTTAAAATAAACCCTAATATAGCTACAATATAAATAATAATTATATTGTAGCTATCTTAGGATTTATTTTTATTTTACAGGCAACTTTCAATTTATTTTAACTAGGTACAATAGCTATTAAATAGTTATTAACTATTTAATAGCTTACCTAGCTAAAATAAACTGAAATTTACCTGTAAAATAAATCCTAACCTAAGTTATAATTACACCTAACACTACACTATACTTTAATAAATTATTCCTATTTAAAACTAAATACTTACCTGTAAAATAAACCCTAATATAGCTACAATATAAATAATAATTATATTGATTGTAACTTAGGATTTATATTTATTTTACAGGTAACTTTGTATTTATTTTAGCTAGTTAGAATAGTTATTAAATAGTTATTAACTATTTAATAACTACCTAGCTAAAAGAAATACAAAATTACCTGTAAAATAAATCCTAACCTAAGTTACAATTATACCTAATACTACACTATCAATAACCCCTTAAGGACCAGCGACGTACCTGTTATGTCGGCTGGCCTTTTTTTTGGGAATTGATTGTTTTAAAAGCGCGGTCTTGCCACCAGCATTGAGACTGCTTTATTCCACAAAGCCTGCTGGAGGGAGGGCATTAATAGCGTGTTCTTTGCTAGACTTGTGCTATTATGTCCTGAAAAAACCCTTAAGACAGACCAGTGACATACAGGGTACAATTGTGGTCATTAAGGGGTTCAAATTAATTAAATAAACTACCTACAAATAACTACAATTAAATACAATTACATAAACTACACTAAAGTACAAGAAAATAAAAAAAGCTAAGTTACAAAAAAGAAAAAAATAAGTTACAAACATTTTACAAATATTACAACAATTTTAAGCTACTTACACCTAATCTAAGCCCCCTAATAAAATAACAAACCCCCCCAAAATAAAAAAATGCTACCCTATTCTAAATTTAATAAAGTTCAAAGCTCTTTTACCTTACCAGCCCTTAAAAGGGCCTTTTGTGGGGGCATGCCCCAAAGTTCAGCTCTTTTGCCTGTAAAAAGAAAAATACAACCCCCCAAACATTAAAACCCACCACCCACATACCCCTAATCTAACCCAAACCCCCCCTTAAAATAACCTAACACTAATCCCCTGAAGATCATCCTACCTTTAGTTGTCTTCACTCAGCCGAGCCACCGATGGAAATGAAGAGGACATCCGGACCGGCAGAAGTTATCCTCCAAGGGGCGCTGAAGAAATCTTCCATCCGATGAAGTGATTCTCCAAGCGGCGCTGATTCATTCGTCGGTAGTTCGTCGGGAAAGGAGGATGTTCCGCGTCGGCGGGATGAACATTCAAGACCCGGCTTCGACGATGACCTCGCCCGGATAGAAGACTTCTTCAGCGCCTCTTGGAAGATGACCTCGCCCGGATGGAGGATTTCTTCAGCGCCGCTTGGAGAATCACTTTATCGGATGGAAGATTTCTTCAGCGCCCCTTGGAGGATAACTTCTGCCGGTCCGGATGTTCTCTTCAGTTCCATCGGTGGCTCGGCTGAGTGAAGACAACTAAAGGTAGGATGTTCTTCAGGGGATTAGTGTTAGGTTATTTTAAGGGGGGTTTGGGTTAGATTAGGGGTATGTGGGTGGTGGGTTTTAATGTTGGGGGGGGTTGTATTTTTCTTTTACAGGCAAAAGAGCTGAACTTTGGGGCATGCCCCCACAAAAGGCCCTTTTAAGGGCTGGTAAGGTAAAAGAGCTTTGAACTTTATTTAATTTAGAATAGGGTAGGGCATTTTTTTATTTTGGGGGGGTTTGTTATTTTATTAGGGGGCTTAGATTAGGTGTAAGTAGCTTAAAATTGTTGTAATATTTGTAAAATGTTTGTAACTTATTTTTTTATTTTTTGTAACTTAGCTTTTTTTATTTTTTGTACTTTAGTTAGTTTATGTAATTGTATTTAATTGTAGTTATTTGTAGGTAGTTTATTTAATTAATTTAATGATAGTGTAGTATTAGGTTTAATTGTAACTTAGGTTAGGATTTATTTTACAGGTAATTTTGTATTTCTTTTAGCTAGTTAGTTATTAAATAGTTAATAACTATTTAATAACTATTCTAACTAGCTAAAATAAATACAAAGTTACCTGTAAAATAAATATAAATCCTAAGATAGCTCCAATATAATTATTATTTATATTGTAGCTATATTAGGGTTTATTTTACAGGTAAGTATTTAGTTTTAAATAGGAATAATTTATTAAAGTATAGTGTAGTGTTAGGTGTAATTGTAACTTAGGTTAGTTTTTATTTTACAGGTAAATTTCTCTTTATTTTAGCTAGGTAAGCTATTAAATAGTTAATAACTATTTAATAGCTATTGTACCTAGTTAAAATAAATTGAAAGTTACATGTAAAATAAAAATAAATCCTAAGATAGCTACAATATAATTATTATTTATATTGTAGCTATATTAGGGTTTATTTTAAAGGTAAGTATTTAGTTTTAAATAGGATTAATTTAGTTAATAAGAGAAATATTATTTAGATTTATTTAATTAATATTTTAGTTAGGGGGGTGTTAGGGTTAGTGTTAGTCTTAGGTTTAGGGGTTAATAATTTTATTACAGTGGCGACGGTGTAGTGGGGGGCAGGATATGGGTTAATAAATTTATTATAGGTTGCGGGGGTCCGGGAGCGGCGGTTTAGGGGTTAAACTATTTATTTATTTGCGGCAAGGTGCGGGATCAGCAGGATAGGGGTTAATAACTTTATTATAGAGGGCGACGGTATAGGGGGGCAGGATAGGGGTTACTAGGTATAATGTAGGTGGCAGCGGTGTCCGGGAGCGGCGGTTTAGGGGTTAATACATTTATAAGACTTGCGGCGGGGTCTAGGAGCGGCGGTTTAGGGGTTAATACATTTATAAGACTTGCGGCGGGGTCTAGGAGCGGCGGTTTAGGGGTTAGTAACTTTATTTAGTTGCGGGGGGCTCCGGGGGCGCCGGTATAGGGGGTAGAACAGTGTAGTTTAGTGTGAGTGCTTAGTGACAGGCTAGCAAGAAAGCTGTCAAACAGCCGAAGAGCAGCGAGATCGGATGAGTGATAACTCTCACAGTCCGCTGCTCATCGCCCCGCGGCTTTTTGACAGCTTTTTTTGATAACTTAGGCTTATTTTTTTCAGGTCCGCGGCGGCGAAGGTAGGCGAGCTTAGGCGGGCGTATTGGGCCGGCGAAGGCAGGAAAGTAGACACTTTGATAACTACCCCCCAGAGTCTACAATTCCAATTAACATCCATTTTCTAAATATGCACAATATTTTTATATAATCACTTTCTAAGGCACCAGATCCTACTGAGCATGTGCAAGATTCACAGAATATACGTATATGCATTTTGTGATTGGCTGATGACTGTCACATGATGCAGTGGGAAGGAAAATAAAACTGAAATTTGTTATATAAAACTCAAACTAAGTGCTTTTGCATTGTCTTTTTATTATGCATTGCAAAATTTCTTCATATAAATGTTTTTATTATGTTGACTGTGGTCAATACCGGCTAGCTGTAAATGAGTGTGTGGACTGCTGTAAACAATCACAGTGCAGTATGTAGCTAATTTAGAACATTTGCAGAATATTTAGTTTGCAGACTTTGGCCTACAGCCAATCTATGGAACATGTGACAAACACAATTTTTACAGCAAAAGCAAGCCTATTAATTAAAGGGACAGTCTAGTTCAAAATGAACTTTCATGATTCAGATATGAATGTATCTGAAACAATTTTCCAATTTACTTTTATCACCAATTATGCTTTGTTCTCTTGGTATTCTTAGTTGAAAGCTAAACCTAGGAGGTTCATATGCTAATGTCTAAGCCCTTGAAGGCCGCCTCTTCTCTCAGGGCATTTTGACAGCTTTTCACCACTAGAGGGTGTTAGTTCATGTGTGTCATATAGATAACACTGTGCTCACGCTCTTCTCTCAGGGCATTTTGACAGCTTTTCACCACTAGAGGGTGTTAGTTCATGTGTGTCATATAGATAACACTGTGCTCACGCACGTAGAGTTCAGGGGAGCCAGCTCTGATTGGCTAAAATGGATGTCTGTCAAAAGAACTGAAATAAGGGGGCAGTTTGCAAGGTAATCACAGAGGTAAAAAGTGTATTTACATAACTGTGTTGGTTGTGCAAATCTAGGGAATGGGTAATAAAGGAATTATCTCTCTTTTTAAACAATAAAAATTCTGGTCTCTTTAATGTAAATAGCAATGATGTTGTTTTTTTTAATTTTAATTTATTATTAAAGAAGATTTAAGCTTGTGTTTCTTTGTGGCAGATATTATACAGTTAAATTGTGTTTATTTTCTACTATGTACGTTAGTTGTTGCTTTGGACAACATCAGTTCAGACAGGAACAGTATCTGGGCAGTACTGAATGTTATGGTTTAATCCTGCAATGCTGTTTAGCTTCACATTCTGTAGCCAGTTGTCACTGGATTCGTCTTCACTGTTTGTCTTTTGTAGGGAATGTTCCTCTTTATAAGTTCCATTAAGCCCTTATCCAGCTTGGGCAAGTTAAGAGTCTAACCTTGTTTGTAAAAACTCCTATAATTAGGACACCCTACAACTAACAACATAATCTGTTCTTTCAAATTCTAACAAAACTCTTTGTTAAGCTTTTAGTAGCTTATATCTATATTAGTAACATATCTGCTAATGATGAGAGGTTTTTAAGCAAAGCATTTTTAAATTAACGTTTTTATGCAATTTATTTTACTGTTAAATGCATTCAGTTGCCAGAGATTCTCTCTTTTACCTTTTAAGCAATTCACAGGCATTGCGCTCTTTTTGGTTCACAGTTATATTTTCTCTGCAGTCATACACCCAATTTCATAGTCCTGCATAATATGTTTATTAAATAAAAAATGATAATAATAATAAATAAAAAGTAAGACTAAAGCCCTGAATACATATTTGCCGAATTTGATATTTCGGCAGCCTCTAAACACTAAAAGTACAATTTTACCAGTTAACATCTACCTACAGTTTACATGGAGTAGATTTTTTCACTTAGAGCTTACTAAATATTTAGGGCCAGATTAAAAGAGAGCTATTTAATGCTTACACTAGAATGCTAATTGCACTAGAAGTAAACTTTTTGCGTTTGTCAGGTTGCGCTGGTATTATGAGTTGAAAGTAAAAAGTTTTCGCTCTTGCTCTAACCCAACAAGCTAAACTAGTTTATGTGACGGACTCTGGCTACCCCGACTGGGTAGCTCCACCAAAGGATACTTCCTGTACCTGGAACCAGCCGCTATGTAGCGGAGCAAAGTGATTTTAGCAATTTGCAATTCCCACCCAAATAACTAGACAGACTAGCATTCAGTTGAAAACAAGACGTACTCTTTATTGGGAAAAACACACAACATTTATACACAAACTAATCTTGATAAGAGCCTTATCAGTCCCCCAAATCTCCCGCCATTCCCGCCCCACCAGACAGGCTGGCACCTCCATAATGTCTAATGGCCCCCAGTGTCCAGAGGTACAGAGAGGGTGCATTTGGGGTGATCCCGGGGGAGCGGCGGCACTTCCAGGGTGTCGCTGGAAAGTCCTTGACCCCCAGTTGCTTCAGTCCAAAAAGCGCCTTGGTCCATGACTGGGGGTCGGAGTTAGGGGCTACCCAGCGTACAACGGGAAGACCTCTGGGAAATGAGTATTGAAGGGAGCTCGGAAACCCCCGGTTCCTAAGAGAGCTCAACCCTGGAAATCACCCCACCTCTAGTCCTCCCTGAGAGGTAGCCATCCCCAAAAGAGCAGAGCTCTAGGATGAGGGGCCGCTGGAGCAACCTGAGTTAAAAGAGACCAGGAATACATGCTGCTGTGGCCGGCCAGCAGTTCCATGGGGACAGCTAGTCGAAGGGTGGTCTGTTGAGTAGGGCTTGGAAACCCTGGTTCCCTATGGAGCTCACCTCCAGCAATTGGCCCAAATCTTACCCTCCCCATGGGGTACAAATCTTCAAGAGAGCGGAGCTCTGGGGCAAGGGGCCTCTGAAGCAGTAGATCCAGGGGCCCGACTGGCTGGAGAGGGATAGGTCGGTCAGAGACCAGCTCTTTCAAGATAAGTTTCCCACACAAATTCTCACAAAAGGAAAGGTCTGGGAGGTTGTGGTTGCTCTGAGGAGCCCAAAACCCAAAACCACCAAGTAACAGGAGGGGGTGAGGTAGTAGGGGGGTGGAGATTTAACCCCTGCAACCCGGTATCCGTGACAGCTTCCCCCTTTTCAGTTCAGCAGACCCAGCTAGATCCACATACGGGTCGGCCTGGGGCTGTCCGAGGAGCTATTCCAATTCAGTTTGCTGGGAAAGTCCATCAGCGTTCCCATTGCTTTTTCTCGGCCTGTACTGAATGTCAAAGTTGAAGGGCTTCAGGGCTATCCTTCATTGTCTCCAGACACTCTGTTGAGCAATACTAGGGGGTTGTGATACATTAGGACGGTGAAAGACCTCCTTTAGAGGTAGGGCTGCAGTTTCTTAAGGGACCATACTAGGGCTAGGCACACCTTCTAACCTGCCGTATAGCCTACTTCCCTGGGCAACAGTTTCTGGCTGATGTAAGCTACGGGTTGGTCCTGCCCCTCCTCATCTACCTGGCTTAGGACTGCTCCCAATCTGAACATGGAGGCATCTGTGTGGACACAAAAACGTTTGGTGTGGTCAGGAGTGGCCAGGACAGGGGCAGAGATCAACGCAGAATTAAAGCTCTGGAAGACCGACTCACATTCTGGGGACCACATGACCTGTTGGGGAAGTCGCTTACATTTTAGGTTGGTCAGGGGCTTAGCGATGGCACTGTAATTAGGGACAAATTTCCGATAATACCCTGCAGTTCCTAGGAAAGCCAGGACTTGGGTTTTGGTCTTGGGAGTGGGCCAGTTTGCCACTGCCTCAACCTTAGTCGGCTCTAGCCGCTGATTTCCGCAGCCCACTTGGTGGCCCAGGTACTGGACCTCCGAGCGCCCTATGGTGCATTTGTCAAGCTTCAAGGTCAGCCCGGCGACTCTGAGGCAGTCTAGAACGATGCCTAAGTGGACCAAATTGTCCTTCCAGGTGTCGCTATAGATGGCGATGTCATCCAGGTATGCGCAGGGACGTACTCAGGGTCTAAGGGGATCTGCCAGTATCCCTTTCAGAGATCAAGGGTGGTCAGGAAGTGGCCATGGGCGATTCTGTCTAATAGGGCATCAACTCGGGGGAATAGGGTAGGCGTCAGTTGTGGTTCTGTCATTGAGCTTATGGTAGTCGATGCAGAACCGGTTAGTCCCATCCTTCTTGGGTACCAGCACCACCGGGAGGCCCAGGGACTGTTGGATGCGTAAACAACACCTAGGTCCAACATTCCCCTGAACTGCCTCTGCTACCCTGTAGGCTGCCTGTCATAGGGGAGCCTGACCCGGGGTCTCCACTCGGTGTATGGTTGCTCACATAGCCCATTAACAGTTGGCCTCCTGGAAGTGCTCCCTCATCTAGAGATGCCCCTGGTGCTAAGAGATAAGGTTAATAAAATATTGCAATGTATAAGAAAAATATTTCCATACACTGAATGTATGGTTGCCACCAAACCAGTATTTTGCCAGCACAATTGGTATTTTTAAGGTTCAAATCAACTTAGATAATTAAACGATGGGCTAGATTACAAGTGGAAAGCTAATTTATTGCTCCCGTTCACTACCTAACTCAGCTAGAAGTACGTTTTTTGCGCGCATAGGGCAAAGTGCATATTACAAGTTGAAAGTAAAATGTTTTTCCTTGCATGCTAACCCGACGTGTGCAAAAAGCTGAAGTTACAATTTCACGACCCTTACATCCTTACTTGCACGTAAACTCGGTCACATTTTCTCAAGTGTGCTAACCCGACATAATAATAAGAATATTGCACATTCCAATGTTCTTCACATAGAAGAATATGTTCTATTTATTAATAAATACATATTTATACATATATCTGATGGTACCTTGGTAATATATATATATATATATATACTTAGAACATATTTTCCTATGTGAAGGATATTGGAACGTGAAATATTTGCAGTAAATACATAGTTAAACACTTAATTAAATCTGACTATTGCATAAATATGTACACGTTTTCAGTCACTTAACTGCAAAGGGCTCCAATGCACTTCTATATATGTCTATATGTATACATATGTATTTATGTGTTTATATGTGTATATATGTCTGTAAATATATAAATACACATATAAATACATATGAACACACACACATATATATAGATCTATACTATAATTACTATGCATTTGTAACGCGTCCGTCGCCGTCTTCAGCCAAGCACGAGATCACATATACACGCCGCCCACACAAAGTATTAACAAACCGCCCGCCCGCACAAAAGTATTAACAAAAATGCCTAACCGCCAACACAAAAGTATTAACAAACCGCCTGCCCTCATGAAGAATTAACAAAAAACACCTAACCGCCCGCACAAAGTATTAACAAACCGCCCACTCACACCTCCGCTCAGCATTGCCTTTACTCCTGATGAAGATAGAAGATATCCCCGTGCTGGATAAAGATGGAGCCGCCTGGAAGAAAACCTTCACCGTTGGACTTCAGGAATAGTGAGTACTTATTTCAGGGTTAGACTTAGGTTTTTTGGGGTTTTTTTGGGTGGGTTTTTTTTTAGATTAGGGATTTTTAGTTTAATGGGCAGCAAAAGAGCTGATTGCCTTTTTAACGCTGCTTTTTTTCCAGCGCACCCTTAAGACAACGCTGGTATTTAGAGTTGACTGAATGGCTGCGTTAGCCTCAGAAAAGGGAGCGTTGAGCAGAATTTAGCTCCACTTCAACCCTCAATACCAGCGTTGCTTAAGTCAGCGGTAAGCTGGAAAAACGGGCTAGTGCACGATATCCCCATAGGAAACAATGGGGCTGAGCTGGCTGAAAAAAAAGCAGCCCCATTGTTTCCTATGGGGAAACACTCTCTAAGTCTACACCTAACACCCTAACATGAACCCCGAGTCTAAACACCCCTAATCTTACACTTATTAACCCCTAATCTGCTGCCCCGCTATCGCTGACACCTGCATTATATTATTAACCCCTAATCTGCCACTCCGGACACCGCCGCAACCTACATTATAGCTATGAACCCCTAATCTACTGCCCCTAACATCGCCGACACCTATATTATATTTATTAACCCCTAATCTGCCCCCCCAACGTCGCCGCTACCTACCTACACTTATTAACCCCTAATCTGACGACTGGACCTCGCTGCCACTATAATAAAGCGCCGCACTCCTGCATCGCAAACACTATAATAAATAGTATTAACCCCTAATCTGCCCTCCCTAACATCGCCGCCACCTACCTACAAATATTAACCCCTAATCTCCCACCCGCAATGTCGCCGCTACTATAATAAATTTATTAACCCCTAAACCTAAGTCTAACCCTAACCCTAACACCCCCCTAACTTAAATATCATTTAAACTAATGTAAATAAATTTACTATCATTAAATACATTTTTCCTATTTAAAAATACTTACCTATAAAATAAACCCTAATATAGCTACAATATAACTAATAGTTACATTGTAGCTATTTTAGGATTTATATTTATTTTACAGGCAACTTTGTATTTATTTTAACTAGGTACAATAGCTATTAAATAGTTAATAACTATTTAATAGCTACCTAGTTAAAATAATTACAAAATTACCTGTAAAATAAATCCTAACCTAAGTTGCAAATACACCTAACACTACACTATCAATAAATTAATTAAATAAATTAACTACAATTAGCTAAACTAAAATACAATTAAATAAACTAATCTATAATACAAAAAAACAAACACTAAATTTCCCCAAAGTAATCAGCTCTTTTACCTGTAAAAAAAAATACAACTCCCCCCCAACATTAAAACCCACCACCCACATACCCCTACTCTAACCCACCCAAACCCCCCTTAAATAAACCTAACACTAACCCCCTGAAGATCTCCCTACCTTGAGTCGTCTTCACTCAGCCGAGCCGAATTCTTCATCCAAGCGGAGCAAGAAGATGTCCTCCATCCGGTAGAAGTCTTCATCCAAGCGGGGCAAGAAGATGTCCTCCATCCGGTTGAAGTCTTCATCCAAGCGGGGTCTTCTATCTTCATCCATCTGGAGCGGAGCAGAGCCATCTTCCAGCCAGCCGACGCGGAGCCATCCTCTTCAACCAACGGACTAACAACGAATGATGGTTCCTTTAAGGGACGTCATCCAAGATGGCGTCCCTCGAATTCCGATTGGCTGATAGGATTCTATCAGCCAATCGGAATTAAGGTAAGAAAAATTGGATTGACCTTGCATTCTATTGGCTGTTCCGATTTGAACTTCAATCTGATTGGGTGATTGAATCAGCCAATCAGATTTTTATTACCTTAATTCCGATTGGCTGATAGAATCCTATCAGCCAATCGGAATTCGAGGGACGCCCTCTTGGATGACGTCCCTTAAAGGAACCGTCATTCGTCATTAGTCCGTCGGTTGAAGAGGATGGCTCCGTGTCGGCTGGCTGGAAGATGGCTCCTCTCTGGATGGATGAAGATAGAAGACCCCGCTTGGATGAAAACTTCTACCGGATGGAGGACCTCTTCTTGCCTCGCTTGGATGAAGACTTCTACCGAATAGAGGGCATCTTCTTGCTCCGCTTGGATGAAGAATTCGGCTCAGCTGAGTGAAGACGACTCAAGGTAGGGAGATCTTCAGGTGGTTAGTGTTAGGTTTATTTAATGGGGGGTTTGGGTGGGTTAGAGTAGGGGTATGTGGGTGGTGGGTTTTAATGTTGGGGGGGTGTATTTATTTTACAGGTAAAAGAGCTCAAAAAGCCCTTTTAAGGGCTGGTAAAAGAGCTGATTACTTTGTAATTTAGAATAGGGTAGGGCACTTTATTATTTTGGGGGGCTTTTTTATTTTATTAGGGGGCTTAGATTAGGTGTAATTAGTTTAAACTTCTTGTAAAAAAAATTAATTTTCTGTAATTTAGTGGGGTTTTTTTTTATTATAGATTAGTTTATTTAATTGTATTTTAGTTTAGCTAATTGTAGTTAATTTATTTAATTAATTTATTGATAGTGTAGTGTTAGGTGTATTTATAACTTAGGTTAGGATTTATTTTACAGGTAATTTTGTAATTATTTTAACTAGGTAGCTATTAAATATTATTTAATAGCTATTGTACCTAGTTAAAATAAATACAAAGTTGCCTGTAAAATAAATATAAATCCTAAAATAGCTACAATGTAATTATTAATTATATTGTAGCTATATTAGGGTCTATTTTATAGGTAAGTATTTATTTTTAAATAGGAAAAATGTATTTAATGATAGTAAATTTATTTAGATTAATTTAAATGATATTTAAGTTAAGGGGGTGTTAGGGTTAGACTTACGTTAAGGGGTTAATAAATTTATTATAGTAGCGGCGACGTTGCGGATGGGAGATTGGGGTTAATATTTGTAGGTAGGTGGCGGTGATGTTAGGGAGGGCAGATAAGGGGTTAATACTATTTATTATAGTGTTTGCAAGGCGGGAGTGCGGCGGTTTAGGGGTTAATACATTTATTATAGTGGCGACGAGGTCCGGTCGGCAGATTAGGGGTAAATAAGTGTAGGTAGGTGGCGGCGACATTGGGGGGGCAGATTAGGGGTTAATAAATATAATATAGGTGTCGGCGATGTTAGGGGCAGCAGATTAGGGGTTCATAGCTATAATGTCCGGTCGGAAGATTAGGTGTTAAAAAAATTATTATATGGTTGGCGATGTGGGGGGGGCCCTCGGTTTAGGGGTTCATAGGTAGTTTATGGGTGTTAGTGTACTTTATAGCACAGTAGTTAAGAGCTTTATGTTCCCGTGTTAGCCCATAAAGCTCTTAACTACTGACGGTAGGAGTCTTTTCGGTAGAGGCTCTACCGCTCACTTCTTCCAAGACTCGAAATACCAGCGTTAGGCAAATCCCATTGAAAAGATAGGATACGCAATTGACGTAAGGGGATCTGCGGTAGCCTCGAGTCGCGGAAAGAAAGTGAGCGGTAGACCCTTTCCTGCCTGACTCTAAATACCAGCGGGTGGTAAAAAGCAGCGTTAGGACCCCTTAACGCTGCTTTTGACGGCTAACGCCAAACTCTAAATCTAGGCGATAGTCTTTTTTATTTTATGTAATTGGGGTTAACTTAGGGGTTTTAGGTTAGGGGGCTTAGTGATTAGATTAATTCTTAGCTTTGTGGGGAGTTGGCTGTTTAGTGGTTAATAGTGTAATTAGGTAGTTGGCGTTGTTGGGGGTTGATGGTTTAGGGGTTAATAGTGTAATTAGGTAGATGACGCTGTTGGGGGTTGGCGGTTTAGGGGTTAATATTGTAATTAGGTTTTTTGCATTGTGGGTAAATGGCGGATTAGGGGTTAGTCACTTTATTAGGTAGATTGCGATGTGTGTGAATGGTAGATTAGGGGTTAAACACTTTATTAGGTAGATAGTGAGGTGGGTGAATGGTGGATTAGGAGTTAATAACTTTATGTACTTTGCGATGTGGGGGTTGGCGGATGGGGGGTTAATACGTTTTATTTAGCGCGGGCAGGTGGGACTGCTGCACTACAGAAAATAACCCCTGTGTACACGGGCATGTGCACGCAGCGACGGGCGGGTGGGACCGCTGTACTAAAGAAAATGGCCTGTGTGCATGGGCTTTACCACTAGTATATATATTTTTATATATATATATATATATATATATACAGTGGGCAAAAAAGTATTTAGTCAGCCACCAATTGTGCACGTTCTCCCACTTAAGAAGATGAGAGAGGCCAACGTAACAAAGACTACCATCAGTAACACACTACGCTGCCAGGGACTCAGATCCTGCAGTGCCAGACATGTCCCCCTGCTTAAGCCAGTACATGTCCGGGCCCGTCTGAAGTATGCTAGAGGGCATTTGGATGATCCAGAAGCGGATTTGGAGAATGTCATATGGTCAGATGAAACCAAAGTAGAACTGTTTGATAGAAACACAACTCGTCGTGTTTGGAGGAGAGAGAATGCTGAGTTGCAACCAAAGAACACCATACCTACTGTAAAGCATGGGGGTGGCAACATCATGCTTTGGGGCTGTTTCTCTGCAAAGGGAACAGGACGACTGATTTGTGTACATGAAAGAATGAATGGGGCCATGTATCATGAGATTTTGAGTGCAAACCTCCTTCCATCAGCAAGGGCATTGAAGATGAAACGTGGCTGGGTCTTTCAGCATGACAATGATCCAAAACACACCGCCCGGGCAACGAAGGAGTGGCTTCGTAAGAAGCATTTCAAGGTCCTGGAGTGGCCTAGCCAGTCTCCAGATCTCAACCCCATAGAAAACCTTTGGAGGGAGTTGAAAGTCTGTGTTGCCCAGCGACAGCCCCAAAACATCACTGCTCTAGAGGAGATCTGCATGCAGGAATGGGCCAACATACCAGCAACAGTGTGTGACAACCTTGTGAAGACTTACAGAAAACGTTTGACCTCTGTCTTTGCCAACAAAGGATATATAACAAAGTATTGAGATGAACTTTTGACCAAATTCTTATTTTCCACCATAATTTGCAAATAAATTATTTCCAAATCAGACAATGTGATTGTCTGGATTTGTTTACACATTTTGTCTCTCATAGTTGAGGTATACCTATGATGAAAATTACAGGCCTCTCTCATCTTCTTAAGTGGGAGAACTTGCACAATTGGTGGCTGACTAAATACTTTTTTGCCCCACTGTGTGTGTATATATATTTATACACACACACACACATATATACAGTACATATTTAGACATGTATATGTATGTATCTATATGTAAAATCCCTTTGCAGTCCTTTTTTTTTCCTAACACCTAAGACCTCATATCTTTGAGCTCTTATAACTTTTTTTTTTTTATTATATATTTTTCTATAAGATAATGTTAATATGAGTGTAACTGTGCTTTTCAATGAATTTTTCATGTGTTTTGTGACACTTTTGTGTCTTGCGAAACAGTTAACCTGCGAAAGGTTATAATGTATATTAATATATGGTTGTGCAGTTGTGTCTGAATCATGAAAGAAAGAAATGTGGGTTTCATATCCCTTTAAGTTTACAATAAAATGTTACTATATCACTGTCTTTCAGTGTGTCTTTAAAATTTGTGCTTGGAACATCCTATAACAACAAAAAACTTGAAAATAAATCCTGATTGTAAAATCACAGACAGAGTAGTGATAAATATAAATATTTCATTTTACTTCCCCCACAAGTCATTAGTAGAAAATCCCCAGGTCTCCTGTTGTGTAAGCCCTGAGATATAAAACAAGGAGCCAACACAAATTATTTTCCTAAATTAAAATATCAATCATACTTTTTTTTTTTACTTTTCAAAATCTGACAGCTTTATTATTATTTTTTGCCCTGGTATTGATGTTAATATATGTCAAATATTGTAATATGATATAGGAATATATCCCTTTTTATTCATCTATTTCCAGATATTTTGTATATCTCCAAATTCATCTTTATTAAAACAAAATTAAGAGAAGAGTACAATGAGATTAAACTAATCTGGTGATAAATGACTTTTGGGTTAAGATATTTCCCAACATTCTAACCCCTGGCTAATCCTCCCCTTGAGCAGTACTAAAATTCAATTTTTTTATTACTCTGAGCATAAAAGAGTTGTCAAAAAATGATATACTTGGTCTGGAGAAACCTAAATAAAGACAGTTTGTTCTAACAGAGCTAATCTGCAAGCAAGAGGAAGTGCTAACAGCTTTTTATAATAATTCAGTAGTATAACCAATTTGGCCACACAGATATATCCAACCTGGTGTGCATTACATTCTGGGACTCACACTAAGATTGTTTGAATTTAATACATAAGTAAAACGCACACAAAGCTTTGAAAGCTCAGTCAAGGGAATTGGGATTTGCCAGAGATGAATTATTGAGGCCCATATTGATATATAACATATCACAAACGAAATACATTCTAATCTACTTGAATCCCTGCAATAAAACACTCAGCTTTAAGCAACAGACATTTAATTTGTACATGTAATCACATTTACTTCATTGCCTTGGTATTCTTTATTAAACAGCATATCTAGGTAGGTTCGGGAGCAGCTAGGCACTATTTTGAGCTTGCTGCTGATAATTGGCTGCACACATAGGTCTGTTTTCACTGGCTGTCACCAGCTGTGATCAGCTAGCTCTCAGTAGTTGTGCACTGGAGCTGACATTATCTATGAGTGTGAAGTTTTGTAGGTACACTTCTTTGAACAACTGTACATGTTCCTCCATAGGTGGGGAGCCTTACTGTAATTCAAAGACGTTGCTCTTCGCCTTCTAAAGTAGCCAAATTGAAGCTGAAATATCAAGCACAAAGTCTTTAATTATTTTAGGTATGCAGTAATATATATCTTAAATTAAAACAGCAGCTTCCAAGTAAATGGCCACTATATACACAAATAGTAAATGCATCCTTTATTTTAGCCTTTTAAACGTTAGTGAATACTCGCTATACATACTGTGTGAGATGCTGCTGACGCACTTGAAGTGATTAAACATATAAGGGTTGATCACTATTTATCATGTGATAATTATTAGAATTTTAACAACTTCAGATGAGCCCTTTTCAGTCTCAATCAGTCACTTTCATTGTTTATCGCACGCACTTTTTTCATTAGCCGTTTGGTAAAAAATGGCTTCTAGGGACATGAAACCACAAATTTTTCTTTCATGTTTCAGATACAGCATGCAAATTTAAACAACTTTTCAATTTACTTCCATCATCTAATTTGATTTGTTTTCTTGGTATCCTTTGTTGAAAAGCATATCTAGGTAGGCTCAGGAGCTGGGAGATAGCTGCTGAATGGTGGATGTACATATATGCCTCTTGTCATTAGCTCACCCTATGTGTTCAGCTAGCTCCCAGTAGTGCATTAATGCTCCTTCAATTAAGGATAACAAGATAATAAAGCAAAATTAATAAAATAATTACATTTTGCAGTTTTTTCAAAATGTATGCACTATCTGAATCATGAAAGAAAAATGTTGGGTTTCATGTCCCTTTAACATGTGCCAGTCCTGTTTGTTCTCATCGCTTGTCACTTAATACATTTACAGAACCATTTTTCACTTAACGAATTACACAGCTAACAGGACTTGATGACCTCCCATTATAACTGGGTACCTCAAGAAGATTTCCAGCTGCAATATTGTATGACATTAGGAAACAACATCACCAGACGTAGATGCTACCTGCTCAATTAATGAAAGTGCAAATAATAATAATAATAATGATAATAATGATAATAATCATTTTAATTCTAAATTAGAAAAATCAATAATTGAACAACACGCATGTCCACTTTACCCATAATTCCTCTGTTCAAATCTGTCCTCATGCCTCTCCCTAACAGGCCACGTTTTGAGGATATCTGAACTGGAGCACAGGTGAAACAATCAGCTGATTAGTAAACCTGGTTATTAACCTGCTCTCATTCAAGGTAATCCTGAAAACCTTGCCTGTTGGGGAGGCCAAAGAGGCCGAATTATCAAGCCGTCAACTGTGCTGCATTCGCCGGCACCAATACTCTCGCCTAACATCGCAGCCGCGGACCTGAATACGATCTCCATATTTATAAAAAAAAGCTGTCAAAAAGCCGGGCACCAAGTACGGGGCGATGTTTAGTGACTATTGTTAACTAACAGTCGCTACTATTCAGCTTTTTACCAACTTTATTTATACCCTGTCACTAAACACCGCCACTATACTAAACTGTTTAACACCTAACCCGCTGCTCCTGGAGCCCACCGCAACTCTAATAAAGTTATTAACCCCTTTCCCCCCGTTCCCAGACCCCTCCGCAACTAAATAAATTTATAAACCCCTGGCCTCCCACATCACTACCACTTACTAAACCTATTAACCCCTAAACTGCCAGCCCTCCTCATCGCCATAAACTAAGCTATTAACCCCTAAACCTAACAACCCGCTAACTTTACATTAAATATTAACTCATCCCTGTCTTATAATAAATTTAAACTTACCTTTAGAATTAAAATAAACTATTATCCTACAATTACATTAAACTATATTAAACTTTTAATTAACCTACCCTAACTATTATACTAAAATTACATTAAACTAACAATTAAATTAACTATATTACATATTTAAAAACCTAACCCTACTCAAGTTATTTAAATCTACAATTTAAAATTACTAAGTTACACAAAATAAAAAAGCACTAAGTTACACAAAATAAAAAACACTAAGTTACACAAAATAAAAAATAAATTATCAAATATTTAAACTAATTACACCTAATCTAATAGCCCTATCAAAATAAAAAAGCCCCCCCAAAATCCAAAATAAAAAAACCCCTAGCCTATAATAAACTACCAATGGCCCTTCAGCTCTTTTACCTGTAAAATAAAATACAAACACCCCCCCCAACAGTAAAACCCACCACCCACACAACCAAACCCCCCAAATAAAAACCTATCTAAAAAAACTAAGCTCCCCATTGCCCTGAAAAGGGCATTTGTATGGGCATTGCCCTTAAAAGGGCATTTAGCTCTTTTTCAGTCCCTAACCTAAAAATAAAAACCACCCAATAAACCCTTAAAAAACACTAACCCCCAGAAGTTTTCGAAGACCGGATGTCCATCCTCATCCAAGTGGCAGAAGTCCTCAGCAAAGCCGGCAGAAGTCTTCATCCAAGCGGGCCGAAGTCTTCATCCAGACGGCATCTTCTATCTGTCAGAGTATATGAATATTATGATGAATATTACATATGTATACATATATATGTATATTTTATACACTGTATATGTTAGATGAGACCTCAGGATTAATTGAACATGAGTTTGTTTAACACCACAGGGGGTCCCAACCCCCTTACCAGATGGGTTAGCTGGATGAATACACGTTTATCAGGATTGAAAATCAGCATAGCTTTTGAAGTACCACCTCCTATGGTGTAAAACACACAAACATTTTTTTTTCCTACTCATTTGACTATATATGCAGAGTTTTATAACTCCCAAAACATTTGGTGAGAGAAAAGAATGTGTTCAAGGACCCCTCTGGAATTTGTCACCTAAGTTTTGTGATTTCAAAGTAAGATGTGTTGCAAATACACAGCTAGGGGGAAGGTGACACAGATAGAGTTGGATGCATTTTGCAAGGGGAACAATGCCAGTTTTCCATGTATGTTTGGAATGATTCATGATATATATATATTAAAATTAAGCACATTGTATTAGGTGGATGATTGCTGCAGGGGATATTTATATAGGAAATAAATTCAGAATTAGTATAGATTGAATGACCATTTTGGTAATCCCTTATTTGAAGTGTATATATATATATATATATATATATATATATATATATATATATATATATGTTTTGAAAACATAAAAGATCTTACTTAGCCTCTGTGTTTTTAAGAATATAAATAAATATTTGTGGACCTAAAAGTAAATGATTAATAATACTGGGACCATAGACATATGAATGCTTAAACCATTTCTGATAATTGTTTCCATTTCTATTGCAGGCATCAATTCATATATGCAGAAATTGTCGGAGACATAGAACATATTATATCACATGAAAACATATATAACAGGATATATAAATGCATTTTAAGCTAATAATTAGCAGTATTAAATTGCCTTAATATAATAAAATGTTAATAATATAACATATTTGATATCAAAATGACCAGAGAGGTGATATAGATTTGCCTCATCTATGATTGATATTCTGAGGGGTTCATGCAAGAAATTACGGCAGTTATTACATAGTTTAAAGAAATATTTCACTGTCTAAAAATGTTTAGAAGTGTTAAGGATGAATTTGTTTTGTGCTGCCACCGAAGGGCCGATACCGGTATAGCAGTTGAGATAACTGCTTAAAGGATGCGTTTCGATGGTGACCAAGGGCCAATCCAAATAGACATCCCACCTAACCAATGGGATGGTCAGATCTCGTAGGGCCACTCCCATGGTTTCATAAATGAATGAAAAAGTTATTTAAGTGAACGCATGAAGGAGAAAGACACAGATTTTGCTGACTTGAATGATACATTGATGGGCGTCCAAAATACACTCATTCTAAACAAGCTGATCTACCTTCTTCTCAGTGATTGCAAAAATTTACTTATATATTTTCTGAGATGAAACAAGGAATCCTTGGTAACTGAACTATCTATTTTGGTAACGTATATATATATATATAGAGTATAAGAAAAGGGCTGCTAATTACATGTGATATTTTAAAGTCACTGCAGTTTAAAGATACAGTTTTCTGGGTTTTGTAAGATAAGTTATATGCATAGTTAATTTGTATTTAATAGATTTAAAGAAGCAGTGTGTTTTTTTTTTTCAAGTTAGCATTTCACAGCCTATATATATATTGTTTAAATCTGCGTCTGATTGACCAAGTAACTCATCTATGCAAGTTCTGATATTGTCAGTTAATTTTGTATTAGGATAAATTGCAGTTAAATAGCAGAATATATATATTATCCTATTGTTTTATAAACACTGTTTAGAATTGTATTGCTTGGATGTTAAAGGTTTTTAGTCCCATTGTGTTAAATAAATAAAAGGCTGAATTGTGAAGGTATATCTTTCTGGGTTTTGTAAGAAGGATAGCATATCTTAAGAGTTGGTTTTAACGCATATAAATTTTGTTTCATTTCCTTTAATTGTGAATATACTTCAATATGTTTATGGATATTAACTAAATAAAAGAATTCAGATATTTATATTAATTGTATGGTCTAGTAGATGCATGGTTGATTAGGGTTTCAATTTTTAAGGAAAATTATTTTAAGATTGTGTTTATAACCCTGCCATAAACTTATATATTATTTGGATAGCACTACTAAGATTTTCATAAATATACTGACATAATAATTGGAGGCACTGCTGAGATATTATAAATAATTATCATATTGATATAGTATATTTGTGGTAAATAGAAATTATTATAGAAGAGAGAAGAAATTTCATATTTCAAATTGATATTTTGAAAATATAAGTTTTTTTTTTTTTTTGAAAATTGAAATATTGATTTTCGTGTTCAAGATTGATATTAATATTTTGAAATATTATTAAAAATTAATTTTTGAAAAATTGATAAAAATATTAATTTTCATATTTCAAAATTCATAAAAATATTAATTTTTCATATTTCAAAATTCATAAAAATATTAATTTTTCATATTTCAAAATTCATAAAAATATAAATTTTTCATATTTCGAAATTAATAAAAAATATTAATTTTTCATATTTCAAAATTCATAAAGATATTAATTTTTTCATATTTCAAAATTGATATTGATATTTTGAAGACATAATTTTTATATTTTTCTTCTCTCTTTTTATTGGCAAAAAATGTATTAGCATTTTAGTTTAACTAAATACTAAACCAATACCATAATGTCTGTAGCCAGAAGTGACTCATTTAATTCTATACATAGCAATGAAATTGGTCCCATAACCATACCTATTACTAAAGGTCAGGTCCTTAAGAAAGATATCTTAAGTTACCTTAAAGGGAAGTTTAATATTGCGGGTGAATTAAATGATTTTGTGGATATGCTTGAAACTAGGGCTAAAAATATTACCGTTAATAATAATATGTGGAATGAAGAGAATGAATTCTTCCAGGAATTATTAATGATTAATCAATGCAAAGCTCCCAAAAAGCGAGACGAACTAATACTAAAATCCTGGCCCATTTTAATATGCATAATTGACGAAATGTCGTTTTGTGTCACAGACAAACGATTGCAAATCCAGGAGCTAGAAAATAGTATTCGTTCCTCGCGCAGACGCGAAGAGGGTTTAAAAATAGCTAAAAATAAAATGGATGAATTTGCCCAAAACCTAGCCGCCTTAGATAAGCATAATATGGACTTAATCGCGCAGATACAAGATTTAAATAAACAGCTTGAGCAAAGCCAGAGAGAATTAAGCAATTTAAAAATGTCATATCGCCATAATGAGAACCCCTATATTAGCAGTGAGAATAATACAGATAATGCTAACTCCTTTAGCGAACGCGTCAGGGACGAGGTACGAAAATATATAGAACAACATAGACAAATGACCCCTAACGGGTCAGAAGTAGATTTCCCAAATAGACAATCCCCTCAGGATGTAAATCCAGAGGACAGCTGTAGCGCAGCTGATGCGGGGGAGGGAAACTCTAACAGAGAATCCCAAAATAAGTCTGATAAAGTCTATGATTCCCATAAAATAATCACCTTCGTACAACGCGCAGTACCTATATTCTCCAATAAGGGAACAACATCTGTAATTGATCATTTACAAGCTTTTGAAAATGCGTTAGCTATAATGAATGTTACAAGTGAGAAATTGAAAATTGAATTTCTGCCTTGGGTATTTGACAGTAAGCATCACAAATTCTTTGCCTCACTAAAGGATATGAATATTCATTCCTGGAATGGGGTAAAACGACAATGCAGAAAAGAATTTGGGCAATATCGCACTAAAACTGCAGCGAAAATAGCGGTATATGGTTTAAAGTGTCGTGCGAATCAGAGTCCAATCGAATTCCTTTCTGTATTGAAAAATGCGTACAGTATGGCTGAAGATAATCCCAAATTTGATGGCTCAGAATTTGTAAATTTATTTTTTGAAGCACTGCCTACACCCATCAAAATCAACTTAGCTAGAGATTTTGATGAGGACTGCTCATTGGAATGGCTGATCAAAGAGAGTACGAAGTTATACTCTATTCAGCAATCCAGTGAACAGGGGGTGAAAAAGGAGTCAAAACCCAAAATTGTAGCAGAAACTAGGGTGTCACCTAGCCCCCTCAATTTGGAATCTAAAAAGAGCACTTATGCAGAGGTGACCAGTCAAAACAGGCCATCTCCACAGAGGTTTAATTCTGCCCCTCCCCCTACACAGGTTGAGGTGCAGGGAGACTATAACCAAAGTGGGGGACATAATCAGGTGAATAATTACTCACAAAGAGAATACCCACCCAATAATTGGTATCCACGCAAGGGTAGATACAATAGACGGCGAAGATATTCTCAGGGTAACCAGACACCCCAGGTATATAATGCTCCCCAAAGTACTAATGCTGAACAAGCTGAACCCCAGGGGCAACCACACCAGAATAGAAATAGCGGCCCTGATTATGAGGGAACCCAATGGTCCAGGAATCAGTACAATGGGGAACCAAGAGATAGGCCCAGGGGTAGAGGCAACTTGTACAATCAGGTAGATATGCTATTTACCCAGTTAAATCGGTTGAGCGAACAAATCGCTAATATGAGTCAAAAATCTACGGCTCAGCAACCGAACAATACTTTTTTAGGGGTACAGCCAGTGGTCAGCAGTGGACCACAGGCAAAGTCATAAATACTGCAGTATCACCTAAAGGGGAGGGGAGAGATATGCAAAATGTAATGATAAATATCAATGATACTAATCATATTCTCTCCCCACAGACCGGAAACGGACAAATTAGCTGTGACGTTGAGCGACCTCATCCGGGAAAAACTAACAAATCTCTTCCCTTGCAGCTCTCTCCTAACCTTATCTCCACAGATGCAGTACAAAAGAATCCAACCGACCCTGTCATAGAGGAAACAGGTAGGTATGAAGGTTCCTCTGCATCGAATGACACGGCGAATCCAGGTAACACGTGGCGAAGCCCACAGATGTGTGAGAATGCCAATTTTATGTGTGAAATGGTAGAAACTGCAGGAAGATATTATGTATTAGTTGAGCTGCAAGATTCAGTCTCCAACCCTATCAGGGGATTAATTGACACTGGGTCACAGGCAACTATCTTATCCCACAGGTACTACACACAGCTAAATGAGCTAACACCCCACAAACCTAAAATAAGAGAATTTGACGGTTCTCTAATAGGTGTTGGGGGTGACTCCCTAAAAGTTTACGGTACTGCATGGTTAAAATTTAAATTGGGGAACAGGGTCATAAGACACCCTGTCATTATAGTGGATCTGCCAACTGATCGTTTAATTATTGGTAGTGATCTCCTGAAACGATTAAGCACCATAATTGATTGCATAAATAATGTAATTTGGTCACAAGTTAAACGGCCTATCAATTATGAAAAATCTGTATTTATCTCGCACCCGACATAGCTGTCACGTGGTGGAAGAGAAACCAGATGCTGTGGAGATTCATTTCAGGAATAACTCTGTACCTGAAATCACTATCCTACAAATAGATGATCAGACTCCTTTTAGTGGCTCTGATGGTAATACTTTTAAAATTTCGCCCGGAAAGATAGCAAATATCTCCCTAGATGGCGACGTATTAACCATAGCACTCCACAAGGGGGATCATAAAATCCCTAAGGGGGGAGGCCATGCTCAATACCTCACAGGGATTGAGAGAGTTAAAGAGGATCTATTTATCCCTATACAAGTGCATGACCTTGGTAAAACCAAGTATGCTAAAATAAACTTAAAACAGGAAGCTAGCTATATAAGCAAAGGTTTATTAGCGCAAATAGCTGAACCTAAAGTGATTAAATATCTTTCTCCCCAAGACCACTGTGTCAACGGCCTGGATGACAGGTCTGAAAGCTATAACATCACAGCTAAGTGCTTATTATCTATCTCTATTGGTAATAAGTCAGTGAAGCACCTGTTTTTAGTTTTAAATACTCCCCATAATCAAATATACATTGGCAATGATATCTTACATAGATATGCCATACAAATAGATTTGATTAATTCTTGCCTTTGGAGCAGGTTAAAGGGGGACCCTGAAGTATTTCAGGATGAAAATGCAGCCCTGAAATCAAACCAGCAATTGCCATATGCTGTGAATGTGCAGGTATCTAACGATGTCATAATTCCTGCTGGGGCTGATAAATTTCTTTTACCCTTACAGGTAAAGAGAGGTCAGAAATTAAAAACTTCTGAAACACTGATTTGCCTCTCCCATAGGATACAAAATATGGGTGTCACCGTGACTTACACTCCTATGGTGAATATTGGAACTGTTCCAATACATATTGTTGTGCATAACATGACCCCACAGGATATAACCTTATCCAAGGGAACTACCATAGGATATGCACTGGAATCAAGTTATTACACTTTTGGATTCCAGAATAATGTAATTGGGCTAATACCTGAAGGATCCTTAACTGAAGAACAATTAATAGAACAATCCTTTGCATCTATGCCAGAGGGTCTATTTAATATTCAGTCTATTTATCCCTTCAGCTCAGAGGAAGGCATCTGTAAAATTGAAGAAGCCTCTCTAGTGTTTGATCAGCCAATCAAACAGCAAGATTACCCCAATACCCAGAGTCATGGGAGCAATGTAAACTATAACCAAGGGGATCTCACCTTTAGATTGGAAGAAGCCTATGAAATAGGACAGCCTGAAATCTTTCCAGGATTTCAACAAATAGTCAAAGAGCAAATATCCTTAGCTAATGGCTGTTCCAGCGATGATGAACGCCAACAGCTGCGAGAACTCCTGATGGAGTACAAGGATATTTTTGCTAAAGATTCTTATGACTGTGGTACTACAGACTTGCACATTGCAAGAATACAAACAGATCCCGATGCACCACCTGTATTTGTCAAACAATACAGACTTCCCTTAGCCTCATATGATTCTCTTGCAGAGATCATAAGGCATTTGGAAGAAAGAGGTATTATCAGACAGGTGCACAGCTCTTATAATAATCCTATTCTAGGTGTCCTTAAGCCCAATGGACAATGGCGTTTGTGTGCTGACTTAAGACAGCTAAACAAACGAGTATACATGTCTGGCTGGCCTGTACCATACATTGACCAGTGCCTAGCACAAATGCAGGTATCCAAGATATTCACTGCCATTGATTGTGCACAGGGATACTGGACCATAAAGGTACATGAAGAGGACCAATATAAGCTAGCATTCTCCTTCCAAAAGGTCCAATATGCATTCCAGAGACTTCCATTTGGATACATAAATTCTGGACATGAATTTGCTGTATTCATGCATAAGGCTATGCCTGACGCACTGGAAAGGGGGACCTTATCTTATGTTGATGATGTTTTAATCAAAAGCACAGATTTTGAAAAACACATCGCAGAGCTTAAACACATCCTCAGCCAACTTAAAAGGGCAGGTGTCAAATTATCCCTACAAAAAGCTCAATGGTGCCGCACTCGTGTAAACTTCTTGGGACATGAAGTTACCTCTGACGGATTAAATCCCCAGAAGAAAAAGGTGGAAGCGATAGTGAATTCTAAAAACCCAACTAACTTAAAGGAATTGAGATCATTCCTGGGTATGACAAATTATTCTCGCAAATTCATTGATAATTATGCGGAATTAGCTAAACCACTACTACTTCTCCTAAAGAAAGAGGTGAAATGGCACTGGAGTGAGTCTCAAGAGACAGCCATCAGAGAGCTGAAGAGAAAACTCACTCAAGCACCTTGCTTAGCGTACCCTGAAGGTGGCAAACCTTTCTACTTAGAAACAGGGTACACAGATGTAAGCATGAGTGCTGTTTTATACCAAAAGCATGATAATTTGAACAAAGCCATTGCTTATGCGAGCAAAAATCTATCCCCAGTAGAAATAAAGTTTAACGATTGCGAAAAAGCCCTCTTATCTACTGTATGGGCTCTACAAAATTTCCGCAGCTATATACAGGGCGAGAAAATTATTGTAGAAACGGCCCACCAACCTTTGCTATATTTGCAAAGTGAGAGAATAAGAGATGGGAATTTGTCTAATAGCCGCATAACAGCGTGGACTCTTTCCTTGCAAGGCTGGCCATTAGAAATTCGCTACAAGCAGAATAAAAAGAATCCAGTCGCACAAGGGCTTGCTGAGCTCCACGACTGTACTGCTAGAGATCCTGGGGAAGAATTATCAGAAGATGATTTTCTGGAGGAACAATTGCTTTCCCCCTATAAAATGTACAATGAGGACCATTGTCAAACATTACCTTGGGTATATGTTGATGGTTGTTCTTACCATGCCACTATTGATAATCAGCGCAGATTAGTTGCTGGCATTGGTATAACGGGGCAAATGGATTCCCAAATATATCTATAGGTTTCAACATTGGACCAAGATCCAGTCAAGTTGCTGAACTAACTGCTGTTTTCAAAACCATTGAAATGGCTATTGAACACGGTATTCATGAATTTGTGATCATAACTGACTCAAATTATGTGCGTGACAGTTTTGTTGAATACCTGCCAACTTGGAAAAGAAATAGCATGCAGAAAAGCAATAACAAACCAGTCAAGCATGGCAAGTTGTTCAGCGAGATTGATAATCTGGTGGTATCCAACGATTTAACCATACACTGGAAAAAGACCAAGGGTCATTCCAGAGTTCTAGGTCCTGATAAGGAAGGCAATGACCTTGCGGACTCATTAGCCAAACAAGGAGCCATAACTGGAGAACTCCTTAATATTGACCATTTAATGGGTGCAATTCAGGTAGAAGCCATTACCAGAAACCAGGCAAAACAACAGAGTGAGCCTAACTTGGTACAATGGAGTCAGTATTCTCCTAGTGAGGATCTGATCACTAGTCAAAAAGAAGACCCAATTGTAGGCATCTTCTATAAACACATAGAAGATCCTGAAAGCAACCCCATCTCAAAAGATGATTGTATTGGCAAAGAAGATCTGAGAATCTTAATAAAATCTAAATCACAATTCAAATTACAGGATGGTTTGTTAATTAGAACCTCCAAAACTGGCATCCAGCAATGGGTAGTACCCACCAAGTTCCGAGGTCTAATGCTTCAACATGCCCATGATGCTCCCACATCTGGTCATCGTGGTGCCAAACTCACGTATGAAATATTGCGTGATTACGCTTTTTGGCCACACATGTTGAAAGATGTTCAAACCTACTGCCAAGGGTGTTTAATCTGTCCACAGTTCCAACCCACTGCACCAACGCATAGAGCGCCATTGCAGAAAAGAAGGATGGTAATGCCATGGTCAGATATACAAATTGATTTTATTGGCCCAGTAACAAGATCATCAAGAGGTAACAAATACATGTTAACCGTGACATGCCTGTTCACTAAATGGGTAGAGTGCATTAGTGCACATAACAATAGTGCTGAAACATGTGCAGCATTGCTCATCAACCATGTATTTTCCAGATTTGGTTTGCCCCAAAGAATCGAATCAGATCGGGGGACCCACTTCACTAGCGAAGTGATGACCAAAATGTGGAAAATACTAGGGGTTAAAGAAAGCTCCATATTGCTTATAGAGCTGCCTCAAGTGGTGGTGTAGAGCGTTACAACCAGTCCATTGTTAAAATCCTCAAAAAGTTTGTGAGTGAAACGGGTAAAGACTGGGATGTAAAACTACCTCTAGTCTTAATGGCATTAAGAGCAACTCCAAGTAATGCTACCAAGATGTCACCTTTTGAACTGATGACTGGTAGAAGAATGGTTCTACCTCAGCATCTGCTGTACCGTACATCAGACCAAAACTTGATAAACGCTGCCAATACACATCAATATGTGGAGAACCTAAGAAAGCATCTGCAATATGCATTTGCATTTGCTCAAAGGAATTTAGAAAGAGCCGCAACTACCACTAAAACCTATTATGATCTCAAAACGTCCAAAAAGGAATATGAAATAAATGATAAAGTTTATCTTTATAAGTTTGGAAGAGATCAGGTTAGGGAGAAGAAATTTCTTCCCTCATGGAAAGGTCCTTTCGTCATTACTGACAAAATATCTCCAGTGGCCTATAAAATAAGGATCCCCAAAAATGAAAGTTTCATAGATAAATGGGTCCATATCAATCAATTGCGGGCATGTCATCCCAGATCCCAACTACAAGTCATAGAGGGAGAATGAAGTGTCATATCCCCAAATGAACTAAAGACATACTGTAGTTTAAAGGTGCCCAACTGATAAACATGAAGGCTCAAAATAACAAACTTTCTACATAAGAGACTGTCTATGAGATATACGGTTGATCCTCATCAAATACCACTGACTTTAAGCCAATTCAAATACATGTGTCCTACATCTATTTGAAGTTGGAAGGGGGATTTATGTCAGAGTATATGAATATTATGATGAATATTACATATGTATACATATATATGTATATTTTATACACTGTATATGTTAGATGAGACCTCTGGATTAATTGAACATGAGTTTGTTTAACACCACAGGGGGTCCCAACCCCCTTACCAGATGGGTTAGCTGGATGAATACACGTTTATCAGGATTGAAAATCAGCATAGCTTTTGAAGTACCACCTCCTATGGTGTAAAACACACAAACATTTTTTTTTCCTACTCATTTGACTATATATGCAGAGTTTTATAACTCCCAAAACATTTGGTGAGAGAAAAGAATGTGTTCAAGGACCCCTCTGGAATTTGTCACCTAAGTTTTGTGATTTCAAAGTAAGATGTGTTGCAAATACACAGCTAGGGGGAAGGTGACACAGATAGAGTTGGATGCATTTTGCACGGGGAACAATGCCAGTTTTCCATGTATGTTTGGAATGATTCATGATATATATATATTAAAATTAAGCACATTGTATTAGGTGGATGATTGCTGCAGGGGATATTTATATAGGAAATAAATTCAGAATTAGTATAGATTGAATGACCATTTTGGTAATCCTTTATTTGAAGTGTATATATATATATATATATATATATATATATATATATATATATATATATATATATATATGTTTTGAAAACATAAAAGATCTTACTTAGCCTCTGTGTTTTTAAGAATATAAATAAATATTTGTGGACCTAAAAGTAAATGATTAATAATACTGGGACCATAGACATATGAATGCTTAAACCATTTCTGATAATTGTTTCCATTTCTATTGCAGGCATCAATTCATATATGCAGAAATTGTCGGAGACATAGAACATATTATATCACATGAAAACATATATAACAGGATATATAAATGCATTTTAAGCTAATAATTAGCAGTATTAAATTGCCTTAATATAATAAAATGTTAATAATATAACATATTTGATATCAAAATGACCAGAGAGGTGATATAGATTTGCCTCATCTATGATTGATATTCTGAGGGGTTCATGCAAGAAATTACGGCAGTTATTACATAGTTTAAAGAAATATTTCACTGTCTAAAAATGTTTAGAAGTGTTAAGGATGAATTTGTTTTGTGCTGCCACCGAAGGGCCGATACCGGTATAGCAGTTGAGATAACTGCTTAAAGGATGCGTTTCGATGGTGACCAAGGGCCAATCCAAATAGACATCCCACCTAACCAATGGGATGGTCAGATCTCGTAGGGCCACTCCCATGGTTTCATAAATGAATGAAAAAGTTATTTAAGTGAACGCATGAAGGAGAAAGACACAGATTTTGCTGACTTGAATGATACATTGCTGGGCGTCCAAAATACACTCATTCTAAACAAGCTGATCTACCTTCTTCTCAGTGATTGCAAAAATGTACTTATATATTTTCTGAGATGAAACAAGGAATCCTTGGTAACTGAACTATCTATTTTGGTAACGTATATATATATATATATATAGAGAGAGTATAAGAAAAGGGCTGCTAATTACATGTGATATTTTAAAGTCACTGCAGTTTAAAGATACAGTTTTCTGGGTTTTGTAAGATAAGTTATATGCATAGTTAATTTGTATTTAATAGATTTAAAGAAGCAGTGTGTTTTTTTTTTTTTTTTCAAGTTAGCATTTCACAGCCTATATATATATTGTTTAAATCTGCGTCTGATTGACCAAGTAACTCATCTATGCAAGTTCTGATATTGTCAGTTAATTTTGTATTAGGATAAATTGCAGTTAAATAGCAGAATATATATATTATCCTATTGTTTTATAAACACTGTTTAGAATTGTATTGCTTGGATGTTAAAGGTTTTTAGTCCCATTGTGTTAAATAAATAAAAGGCTGAATTGTGAAGGTATGTCTTTCTGGGTTTTGTAAGAAGGATAGCATATCTTAAGAGTTGGTTTTAACGCATATAAATTTTGTTTCATTTCCTTTTATTGTGAATATACTTCAATATGTTTATGGATATTAACTAAATAAAAGAATTCAGATATTTATATTAATTGTATGGTCTAGTAGATGCATGGTTGATTAGGGTTTCAATTTTTAAGGAAAATTATTTTAAGATTGTGTTTATAACCCTGCCATAAACTTATATATTATTTGGATAGCACTACTAAGATTTTCATAAATATACTGACATATCTTCATCCATCCGGCGCGGAGCGGCTCCACCTTCAAGACATCCGGCGCGGAGCATCCTCTTCTTCCGACGTCTCTTGCAGAATGAAGTTTCCTTTAAATGATGTCATCCAAGATGGCATCTCTTACATTCTGATTGACTGATAGAATTCTATCAGCCAATCGGAATTAAAGGGGAAAAAATACTATTGGCTGTTGCAATCAGCCAATAGGATTGAGCTTTCATCCTATTGGCTGATCCTATCAGCCAATAGAATTGAGCTTGCGTTCTATTGGCTATTCCAATCAGATGATGCCGTCTGGATGAAGAATTCTTTTAATGGCAATGCCCATACAAATGCCCTTTTCAGGCAATGGGGAGCTTAGGTTTTTTAGATTTTAGGTTTTTATTTGGGGGGTTTTGTTGTGTGGGTGGTGTGTTTTACTGTTGGGGGGTGTTTGTATTTTATTTTACAGGTAAAAGAGCTGATTTCTTTGGGGCAATGCCCCGCAAAAGGCTCTTTGAAAGGCCTTTGATAGTTTATTGTAGACTAGGGGTTTTTTTATTTGGGGGGGGGCTTTTTTATTTTGATAGGGCTATTAGATTAGGTGTAATTAGTTTAAATATTTGATAATTTATTTTTTATTTTGTGTAACTTAGTGTTTTTCATTTTGTGTAACTTAATTGTTATTTTTTTGTAACTTAGTAATTCTTTATAGTAGATTTAAATAACTTGAGTAGGGTTAGGTTTTTAGAAATGTAATATAGTTAATTTAATTGTTAGTTTAATGTAATTTTAGTATAATAATTAGCGTAGGTTAATTAATAGTTTAATATAGTTTAATGTAATTGTAGGATAATAGTTAGTGTAGGTTAATTAGTAGTTTAAAGGATTACTTTCCGTTATAATTTTTAAGCCAAACAACTAACATATTAAAGTTAATAAACATTAATTAAAACCTACTGACCTATATTTTCTCCAAAACGAAGTTTCATAACGTTCTAAAAGTTATATCCTTTATTTGCCGATGATGTCACGTTATCCTGCCCACTATTTTCAGCACTGCATGTTCAAAATACTTAAACCAATGAAATTGTGTTTAAAGCACCATTTTGAAACCTAGGTATTGTAAACGGATTGGTACAGAGCAAAGGATACCCTCAGAGTGGGTTTGGAAAACAATTAAATTTGCAGACAAGATTTCTGATATACGGTAGAGATATGTTAATGAAATGCTATTGATAAAAAGCGTATTTGGGGTAGTTAGTTAGTAACAGGCATAGAAAATATTTACTTACAGTGGCCCTTTAATATAGTTTATTTTAATTCTAAAGTTAAGTTTAAATTTATTATAAGATAGGGATGAGTTAATATTTAATGTATAGTTAGCGGGTTGCTAGGTTTAGGGGTTAATATCTTAATTTAGTTTATGGCGATGTGGGGGGCTGGCGGTTTAGGGGTTAATATGTTTAGTAAGTGGTAGTGATGTGGGAGGCCAGGGGTTTAGGGGTTAATACATTTATTTAGTTGCGGAGGGGTCCGGGAGCGAAGGGATAGGGGTTAATAACTTTATTAGAGTTGTGGTGGGCTCTGGGAGCGGCGGGATAGGGGTTAATACATTTATTTAGTTGCGGTGGGCTCCGTGAGCTGCGGCATAGGGGTTAAAACATTTATTAGTTGCGGCGGTGTCGGGGAGCGGCGGGATAGGGGTTAATATATTTATTTAGTGGCGGTGGGGTCCGGGAGCGGCGGTATAGGGGTTAATAACATTATGTAGGTGGCAGCGATGTCGGGGAGGCAGATTAGGAGTGTTTAGACTCGGGGTACCATAGAAATCAATGGGATATCTGGCAGCATCGAACAAAAGCTTTTGCTGCTTTCCGTCTCCCATTGATTCCTATGGCATCTGCGGCCTCCAGGGCGGCGGATTGAAAACCTGGGGCGGAATAGTGGCGAGTGTAGCTGTTAGAAATTTGAAAACTTGCAAAATTTGTCAGATAGTGCCGAATTTGTATTCGGAACATCTGTAATGACGTAAGCATCGATCTGTGTTTTGATTGAGACCGTCAGATCGTAGGTTACATCACAGATTTAAACTTTTGCTGGTCTCTAGACTTTTATAAATGGGTCGAATCAAGCTCGCCACAATTACGCTGCAGAATTCCAGCGTATTTGCGGTTGACGGCTTGATAAATATCCCTCTTAGAGTGACATACACACAGGCTTTGGAGTAGAAAGGGTTAATTGCTTACATATAACTGATTAGATTCAATACACACTTAAAATGGACCAATCAAGAAAGAGGCTCTTCAACCTGTGATGTGCTCGCTAAACCGCAATATTGGCGTTTTGTTTGACTTGAATTGTGAATTTATTTTTAAATTATGGTATCATAGGATTAACAGCATAATGTATTCTTCATACGATAATACTATTATATAGAGTGTCATATATAGAGTGTCATGGTCTGTTTAGTCTGTTATATGTATCTAGATTTCTTCTTTTACCATGAACATGTGACATTAAGCACCCCCACTGATGCTCAGCACATCCAAATTTGGTGACACTTTATACAGTATATATTCTTCTCTACAATTTATAGGGACAATACCGTGGTGACATTCCAGATCATCAGAAAATATTTTTCAGCAGCTGGATGTTTCAGATTCTTGATCATGCTAGTTTGTTGTACTTTGACTGTTCATATGTTGATTTAATTACAGAAGTAATTTGAGGAAGCGCTTCTTCACAGAAAGGATGGTAGATTCATGGAATAAACTTCCATCAGTAGTGGTAATGACAAACACTGGGCAAGATTACAAATCGCACGGTATGGGTTTTCCATGCGCAAAATGGTCTTTTCGCAATCAATTTCCATTACAGATATTACAAATCTTGAAAAATCTTGATTGCACGTGCGCAATCACCTTTTACGCAACAATCCTTTCTGCCCTTGAAGAGCTGTAGATAACAGTTTTCCGCAACTTAAAAGTTTCACAAAACACTTCCAAAATACATCGTACTCAATCGGGTTGAATTGCAGCGATGTCTGTCCGCCTGCTCAGAGCAGGTGGACAGGTTATGGAGCAGCGGTCTTTGTGACCGGTGCTTCATAACTGCTGTTTCTGGCAAGCCTGCAGGCTCGCCAGAAACACGGGGCATCAAGCTCCATTCAGAGCTTGATAGATAGGCTCCAATATCTCAGATGGATTTTCAAAGAGATATTCGCATATAGATCTCGAGATATCTAGACATATATATATTTACATATACGTATCTCACTATAAATATATGTCAGTCCAAAAATCACCACATATATAGAGAAATAATTATTTAGAAATAAATAGAACATATTCTGTTAAAAAAACATTCTTGCAATATGAAATATTTGCATTTTCATGTACACTTTTCGAGGGGAATACGTCATGGACTTTGCGCAACAGATTAGGGTTTTAGTGGGGGGTTTTCTATTTGTCTTCTCCATTGATTTCTATAGGGGAATACTGGAATGCGCACCTGATTTGGCTTTTTGAATTAAGTGGGTTAACGCGTGCGCAAAATAAGTTGTTTTGCAACTTATAATAGTTACGCAACCCCAAATGTGAAAAAGCCATAACGCCAGTGGTGTTTTCGCCACTGCGAAAAACAGATTTATCTTGCGGCTTGTAATCTTGCCCACTGGGGGGACTTTAGTGCATATAATAGCTTTCTGCTTATCCCAGGCATTCATAGATAGGTTTACACTTTTAGGAAATTTTGGGTATACTTGTTGGGTATATGGCAGTGTGCTGTTGAATAAGCGCATAATTTTTCCACCTTTGTTTTCACTCTCAACTGAGTGTATCTCTATATTCTTTTTGGGTGTGTATATTACTGTGGGTGTATTCACCCTAAGATTAATAAGGGGAGATCAGCTGACTCCTTTCTCATATGTTTATATGCTTTTGTTTTCATGAATGCGTTATCTAGTGAATGTACAGTGAAACTTAATTTTTAAACGCATTATCTGAACTTTTACTACAGAGAACCCATTTTTTTTTGTTTTAGTGAATGCACAGTCTATGTTGTGTAAACATACATTAAATACATCTTCCCCGCTGAGTTTGGAGATCGCTGGCGATGTTAGCGGATATTTACTAAAACTGCAATCCCTATTTTTTCCTATTGAACTCACATTGCCACTCATCAGAACAGAAAGGCTCAGCCCACTTTTTTTTTACAAAATATCGCCGGAGCCACAGATTGCAGGACTGGTAATACCAAAAAGGCAATTTGTTTTAACTCCTTTTATCATCAGGCACACAATGAGAAGAGCACAAGAATGCACCTGTTCGCAGTATCACTAGTCCCTATTTAAAAAATCATATCCCTGGTTTTGTACCCTGTGATGTAATAATACATCTTCTTCTCACACACTGTTATTATTGATCACTTGTTTGTGTAAGAAGCTCTAATAGGGGCAATAAAGCTAAAATTCAACTTTCATGATTTAGATACAGCATGCAATTTTAAACAACCTTTTAATTATCTAATGTGCTTTGTTCTCTTGATGTACTTTGTTGAAAAGCATATCTAAGTAAGCTCAGGAGCAGCATTGCACTGCTGGGAGCAAGCTGCTGATTGGTGGCTGCACATATATGCCTTTTGTCATTGGCTCAAAATATGTGTTCAGCTAGCTCCCTGTAGTGCATTTCTTCTCCTTCAACAAAGCATACCAAGAGAACAAAGTCAATTTGATAATAGAAGTAAATTGGTAAGTTACTTAAATGATATGTCCTATCTGAATCATGAAGGAACTTTTTTTTGTTTCCAGTTAGTTTTTTCAGTTATGCTGCATCGCTTTTATATGATTTAGTATATAGGCAATATACCGCTATAATGCCAGAGTTTAAGTTGTTAATGAAATGTTAAAAAGCTTAAATTAAGCACAAATTCAATAAATATAATAGGGATGTGCGTTCGTTTTCATCTGAATGTCGAAAATCAACGATAATTGGGTTTTCGTTATTTTCATCCAAATGACTAATACAGCTGTTAACGAAAAAAAATAAACTTTTTATCCGATTATTAGTTCAAATTTTTCATTTGTTTTTGTTTCTTTAGCCGACTGCTGTTATGATGCAAGCAGCTCTCTTATCCAATAAAACAAAACCAGCAAGAGCAGGCAAACAGGTTGACCGTTCCACTATCAGTGGAAGCCTAGGATATTTTCATGTCAACCAGGGTTCTCAGGGGAAGGGAAGTGAAAGGGCGATTTTGCTTTCAGCGTCAGATCTGTGTGCAATCAGTGTGCTAATTTCATCATGATTCATTAAATCCCTTTAAGTGTAGACATTTTCAGTATAGGTAGAGATACCAAGGGCAAAATCATAAATCATTTATTTCAACTGCCTATATAAAGGTAAAAGAGCTAAAAATATTTTTTATGCAGACTGCTGGATCAATTGGAACAAATTAAAGGGGAGAAACATTTAGGGTACACACTCTATTCACATGATACAGTCACACTGTACTATACCTTTAAGTAAACTTTAAAAAAGAATACAGTGCACAAAAACCCCACAGTCGAATATCATAATCAGTAAATGTATAATAAAAAGACATTGCAAAAGAACTGAGTTTAAATTTCAAATGAGTAGTAGATTTCTTTCTGACACATTTTTAAACTTAGTTCAATTTTCCCTCCCACTGCATCATGTGACTGCCATCAGCCAATCACAAAATACATATATTCAGTGAATCTTACACATGCTCAGTGGGAGCTGGTGCTTCAGAAAGTGTGTATATAAAAAGATTGTACACATTTAGATAATGGAAGTGAATTGGAAAGTTGTTAAAATTGTGTGCTTTATCTGAATAATGAAAGTTTAATTTTGACTTGACTGTCCCTTTAAATAGCAAAAAAAAAAGCTATAGCTAGCTGATTACAGCTTCAGATAAAGGGAAAATGCCAAGAATCTGCAGTGTAGCTAAAATCAGAATTTCGTTGAAAAGGAAAATGTTTAACGAATTTCGGACAAAACAAATACGACAATGAACGAATTTCAGTGGAAACAAAATTTGGAAAAAATTTCTGTGCACATTTCTAATTATAATATAACATAATAATATTATATATTATAATATATTTAGTTCTGTGTGTATGGTTCTAGACCTTTGTTAAACTTGGGAATCATTGAAATTGGCCCTTAAAACTCTGTTTTACTGTTGCGTTTTGTTGATGTTCCTTAGCTATGCGGGCAGACATTTTGGATGTTACATAATGTTCATACTATAAAGGAGTTATATCAATCACTGTGTCAGTGCATCATTTTTTATTATTGTTTAACAATCGCCCTGTTCTTGAAGGATTTTTTTTTCTGGCTTATAGTCTTAAACACTAAGATTTATCGCAGATACAAACTGCATGGGTACATGATGTCAAAATAAAATGTTCTTTGCTTTGATATACGGATACTGCGTAGTGACTTAAAATAATGTTCTAACTTGTCATTACCAAAACTGGCCAGTGTTAATGTTTAACTCTTTAGCCGTCGGAGAGCCTGTTATATATACTGGTATGACATTTACTGCAACCTCTCCTGCAGCTGTGGTGTTCCTGCATATGGCAGATGAAGAATTTGGCCTCCCAACTGTCTACTGCACATTTGCCTACTGGGAAGGGTAAAAAAAAAAAAGAGTAAAAAAGAATACAAGAAATAGATAATACAAGAGATAAATGATTTAGAGATGTGAGTAGATAAAGGAACATAAAAGTAAACATTTTCATTCCCACAAAGGACTAGATTATGAATGGTTCGCTAACTGTACCACACAAGCGATATAAATTGTTCTGCATTTTGCATGCATCAGAAATAGAACACATATTTCAAGTTGAAAGTAAGCTAAAAGTAGCGTATCATGTCCGCTGCACATTGCGGCACAATGCGGCACATCGATAAATGCTGACAGCATAGGCTGTTGGCATTTATCATTGCACCAGCAGTTCTTGTAAACTGCTGGTGCAATGCCGTCCCCTGCAGATTTGCGGCCGCTAGCAGGGGGTGTCAATCAACCCGATCATATTCGATCGGGTTGATTTCTATCTACCACCTCAGAGCAGGCAGACAAGCTATGGAGCAGCGGTCTTTGGTCCATACGGAGCTTGATAAATATCCCCCTTAGTCTAGTTTTAGTCGACTAAAATCTAAGGGGTTTAGCTAAAGTGTAATGCATTATTTAAACATTTCTCTATAATTTCCACTCATGTTATTATTTATGATATTAAGGTTTAAACATGCAATACAGACACAGATTTAGCCATTGTGATATATAACGTCTTTATTAAATTTGAAATTAAATGAAGCCAAGTTTCATGAACAAACAGAAATGCAACTTTAAAATATAAAAATACGAGGGGCGGAGCCAACTGCCTAAATGGCCGGACGCATGCTGTAAGAGCTCTGACTCTAAATTGTGAATTTGGAGTTATACCACGATCTAAGCTATAATTATGCATCATGATTGAAAACGTCTACATGCTCTCTACATATAGCTTTCTGCTCATTTAACTTGGGGGACTATATACTTAATACAACCCCGACTTGGGTTTTGCAGCGTGGCCCAGAGGGAGCAGTCTAAAAATGGCGACAGCGGAGGATTGGGAGCTGATAGCTTTGGGCTACATCGAGGCCTCTCACCGGCTACTAGAGACTCAGCTATTCAAGGTCTTAGCTACAGCAACCTTTAACTATACCACTCCTGCTCTAGCGGACCACGGACGAGATATTTGCAGTACGAGAGGAACCATGCTGTGCACAGCTACTGACTCCTGCAGCCCTAAGACGGAGGCTCCACTTTACAATATTGAGCCGCATCAGGCATCTCTAGTTGGCAGCTTGAAGACTATAAACCAACGCGAATCCTTCATCTCACTAACTCCTGAGAGCTGTTGCGCACTCGGGCCTACCTTCTTTCGAGCTGCGGGTGAGTCATGCATATCACAGGGGGCTGAAGATTGTGTCAATCTAGCTGCACGTTTTGTCCTCGGGTTGCCTGATGGGGCGCGGAACTTTAGAAATACTCAGCTCTCACTCACAACCTTGCCTGTGGCTGCGGAGCTTAAGTCATGCAGAGCTACAGTTCTCCCCACGGTTTCAGCGGTCTTACCTTGCTCTCCCGCGAAAGCTCCTGGTTTCATGTCCCGCCAGCTACTAGACTCTGATACCGCTGAACGACCACATATTCTGCAGCTATGGCGGGCCGCCGGATGCTCACTATCCCAAGGCTTGCTGAGCCTGCTTCAATCATACCTGGCAGAAAGGTTCCTCATCTCACAGGTTCGCCTAAAAAAAGGTGTGGGTTAACCACCATGGAGTTGTTACCCTGCCCGGTGTTATAGACAGAGCTTTAGTGCACCAAGGGACATTTTATTTGGAACATGTGTGAGCTTAACAATTCCACTGAGGATTTCCCCTGGGATATTTCTTGGCTAATTTTCTGCTAAATCTTAACTCTAAATAGAAACCCACCTTTGGACACTCACGCATGGGAGCACAGAGACAATGTCCTTTACCATGCTGAACCTTTTATCTCTTTTTCAGAGAATTCTATAATCGTGTTTTACTGTTAACTTTATGGTTGGCCTGTTCTGGGCACTAGATGTTACATTATAGCATTATACCCTAGTTAATTATTTTACTATGATAATAACAAATGTGTGATCAAAAACATGGGTTGGTAAAACATACACAACATCCTATTGATTTAGGCTCCAGCCCTATCATAACTACACTAATTTAATATACCTTATTTGGGCACAATACCTCTGCTCATGTTGGACTGGCTACATATGTTATGTTCTAAAGTTTTTTAGTTATATGTCTGCTTTACCCACCAATGTAATTTTCCATATATCTTGTTTTACAGGCTGAGTTCATTATGACATTTTATGTAGGGTTGAGAGTTCTTCCCACTGTATTAGCCTCCTTGCAGTATATTTAACTGTTTGTCTCACTAAGATTTGCAGGGGATGCCTCCTGTTCTCCCCCTACCCTGTCTGCAAGGCTCAATATATGCTAGTTTATATCACATTCTGTATGTCCACCTGAGTTTTATTTGATAAAATACCTAGTGCTTCCTTGGTCACTTAACAATTTGGGGTTCTACAGTTTAACATGTTGCAACTATCTGTTTACTTTTGGAGATTTTTCTGCCTTCACTGGGATTCCTTTCCTTTTTAACTTAAATGTTTGATATTATCTCAAGTGATGGACACCTGTATATATGTACAACTGTTTGTAATGTTTTGCTCTCTTTACCTTGGTGGTATAGGCGTAGCCAGCGGCCGGGGCTGCGCCTTCACAATTAATATGCCTAGAAATGTAGGTGTTCCATTGTGTTTAATGGATATATCCCTCTAGTGTCGCGTGGTTTCCCCATTATTGATATTTATTTTGTACACAGTGTGTCACCTGCTCCCACGTTACTTATAGATACTAGCCCTCCTACTACTCTATCAGCAGACTCTTATAGATAAGTTCACTCTATGTTATAATGGTTCTAACTCAACCCGCATAGCCCATTTTTTGCTTCTGCTTATGACTCTCCTACTTATGGTGACGTTTGTTTCCTAGACTTACCGATCTTTATATGTTACCTACATAGTGTACCCAGAGACTAACTGTAGTGCTCATTATATTACCTAACTTATCCCAGCTGGCATATTTATCACTGTTAGAAGGTATAACCCTCTGGCTAATAGCCTTGCCTACTTAGTTCATAAGTATATTATCAATCACTAAATTGCTAGAATATGAGGTATGGCGAGACTTTCCAGACAAATACAGTGCTTCTTGGGCAGGCAGGTCCTGCATCATTACTTTTAATCCCTTTTGCCCTTCTCATGCACTGTATTTTAGATAAGCCTACAAATTTTGCCAATTGTGCGACCATAGAACCTATGGCTTGATTTAAGTGCTTCCTCTCCCCATAATACCACCTCCCCCCCCCCCCCACCATAATATGCCTCCTAATTCAGGAGGACTAACTACGCAGTCTCTCTAACTAGTACCGCAACTATCACTACTTTTATGCTTGCAGCTTTTCATTTTCCCACAGTGTTGACTTTATCCCTCTTTTTTTTTAGCATAATCAAAATGATCAGCTTCACTTACAAATTGAGTTAAAAGTTTTAAATCTAACAACTCTCCCAGTCTTAAACCTACTCAATTTAAAGTTCATCCTACTCATACCCCTTAAAAATTGTTTTATTATATTATTAGTTACCAGCTATAACATCATGAAAATGTAAAATCTGAGGTGAATGTTAAGGGATCCATAAGTGATCTCTCCTATTTTAAGTAGCCTTCTACAAATGTTTATTTTTCCTTTTCATGGTTTGAGGCCCAAGAGAGGCCTCATATTTTTGCAGAGAAGGTTTCGATTATCATTGGCATCTACCTACTTTGTTCTTCAATGGTACAATTGATATTATTAACCTTGGTTTTTGCAGCCTACAATGTATACTATATAAGATACCTTGTTATTGTTTCTCTTTACAGGTGACTGTATATTGTTCAATTGTTTGACTTGTTTGCCGACATTTTTCCCTCAATAAAAAATATTTAAAAAAAAATAAAAAAAAAATAAAATATAAAAATACAAACTGTAAACTGTATTGGCTGTATTGCACATATTACCTAATATAAAAACTTTTACAGTTCTCTGTTAATAATTAAAACAAGTATTCAGTAACTCAACACAACAAAACGTTTCTGCAGCTAGCACAGGCACAGCATAACTTAAACCCATACTCATGGGTTATGCTTATTTCTATAGGAAGAATCAATTGATTGTTCACAGATTTGAACATTTTTCGGCAACTAAATTAACACTGCTCTAGAACTTTCAAACTCATTATATACTTTTTTTTTACAAAAGAGCAGTAATTAGATATGGATTGATTATAACACCTTGCATAACAACAGCAAATTTTGATTTAGTTTTAGTCATAGTCTTTTGACTAAAATGTCATTTTGATTTAGTTTTAGTCATAGGGGTATATTTATCAAGCTCCATATGGCTATTCAAATCAGCTAACAGAATTTCAGTAGCTCTCATCCTATTGGCTGATTTGAACAGCCAATAGGATTTCAGTAGCTCTCATCCTATTGGCTGATTTGAATTTCCAAAATCAAATCAGCCAATAGGAATGCAAGGGATGCCATTTTGAAAAGGCTTCCTTGCATTGAAGATTCAGTGTATGGTGGTGACCGTATGAAGAGAACGTTCCGCGCCGGATGTCTTCAAGGATAGACTCGCTTCGCACCGCCGGGATGAAGATAGAAGACACTGCCAGGATGAAGATAGAAGATGCTGCCTGGATGAAGATAAAAGATGCCGCCTGGATGGATGAAAACCACGCCGCCTGGATAAAGACTTCTCGCCGCCTGGATGTCCGGACTTCAGAAACTGTAAGTGGAGTGTCGGGGGTTAGTGTTAGGTTTTTCTTTTTACTTTTTGTTTTTTTTTTCTTTTTTTAGATTATTGTTTGGGCTTTTTTAAAAGAGCTGAATGCCCTTTTAAGGGCAATGCCCATATAAATGCCCTTTTCAGGGCAATGGGTAGCTTAGGTTTTTGTTTGAGTTTGTTTTTTTTATTTTGGGGGTTGTTTGGGTGGTGGGTTTTACTGTTGAGGGGGTCTTTGCATTTTTTTAAATGTTAAAGAGCTGATTTCTTTAGGCCATTGTCCTACAAGAGGCCCTTTTAAGGGCTATTGGTAGTTTATTGTAGGCTGGGGGGGTTAATTTGGGGGGACGTTTTATTTTTATAGGGCTATTAGATTAGGTGCAATTGTTTTTACTTTGGATACTTTTGTTATTTTTTTGTAATTTAGTATTTTTTATTTTTTGTAATTTTAGAATTACATTTTCTTTCCTAAGATATGGTGAGTCCACGACTTGAGTAATTACTGTTGGGAATATCACTCCTGGCCAGCAGGAGGAGGCAAAGAGCACCACAGTTAAACTGTTAAGTATCACTCCCTTACCCACAACCCCCAGTCATTCTCTTTGCCTTCGGTGCATGGAGGTGGTGAAGTTTAGGTGTCTGAAGAAAAAATTTGATTTAATCTACAAGCAAGTTTTGGGGTAAAGCTATATTTCACGTCATTCTTTGCAGTTGGGTAGTGGTGGCTTTAAAGCAGTTAGGAACTTGTAAAGAGGTACTGCGTTTTCCTAACAATTGCTGCCCTAGTTTAGAAAGCCAGAGTTGGCTACTCTGTTCTTTCTTTTTCAAAGGTCTCTGTGAAGAACTGGGTCTTCTCATACCTTGTAACTGTCTACATGCCGGATAGCGGAGCAGGTAAGTGATTTTACTTCCAGTTGGGGAGACCATGCACTTAACAAATTAAAAGACACTGCTTTTTTATTGGGACATAGATAATCCAGTTGTATGGGTTACACTGGGGCATGAAGCACGCACTGTAGCATGTGTGAGACTAACATTTAAACTCTTTTAAAAAGAAAGGGTAAAATGTGTTTATTAGGCTTTATTTTCTGACTCATATTTACTTGATAAAACAATACAAGTTTAAACTTAAAGTAAGGCTGAATTTTCTATTTCAGCAGCTTATTCATTTCCCCTTTGCTTTAAAATAAAACAATGCAACATTTTAAATTGTCAGGTTTGAAAAAACGGTTATTTCTGGTACTCAGTGTACCAGGAAGCTATTTTTAATGCCTCTCTGTGTCGCAGCAGTAATTTGAAAGTCAGACAACATAATGGCAGTTGCGGTCACATCCCTGCTTTACTTCATAACATTTCTGAAGAAAAAGTAGTTTTTTCTCCATTTCTGGGTGATCCGGTCTTAATTGGTTGCGGTAAGGCACCTAAATAATCGAAGTGTGAGGTTGCCTGAGGGGTATTTTAGAAGTTTATTTGATGTTTATTAAATGTTTTTTTCTTAACTTTTCTCACATACTTTTAGCTGAGGATCGATCCTAATTTGGGATAAAATTTAAAGTGTATTTTTTTCCTTGGCTTATTTTAATTGAATATTAAAATCTTTGAAACTTATCTGTATAAGTTTATTTACTGTTTTACAACATGTCTGATATGGAGCAAGAACCTGCTCTCATGAATTAATGGTTATTATGTTTAGATGTACAAATTGCAGCGCCTATGCAATTTTGCTCTTCATGTGTCAAGAAAACCTTGGAAAATAAAGGTAAAATGTTTGAGCCTAATATCTCTCAGGATGATGCTGTAATACCTCATCTTTCTCCTGCCATGTCCCAAGCCTCAATAGTGTCACATGCAGTGCCCTGCGATTCCTCTATAACACCTAGTGGAGTTTATTTAAAAGCAGAAATTGTTGCCCAGGTATCTTCAGCGGTATCTGCGGCATTAGCTGCCATTACCAGATTACAGGGAGATCTAGAAATTCAGAAAGTAAGGTGCCTGTTCTCAGTTTTGCTTCCCAAGTTGCCCTTTCTCATAAGTCTGATGAGGAAGATACATCGGGACTTTCTGAGGGTGAAATCTCAGATTTCGGACCGTATAATTCCTTCTTCTGAGACTGAGGTGGTATTCTTCAGATTTAAGTTTGAACACCTTCATGTATTGTTAAAGGAGGTTTTAGCTACTTTAGATGACCCCGATACCCCTGTCGTTGTCACTCCTAAGAAATCTAGTAAACTTAATTGTTTCTTTGATGAACCTTCCACTTTGGAGGTTTTTTCTGTCCCGGACCGTGCTAGGGAGATTATCTCACAGAAATGGGAGAAACCAGGTGTGTCTTTTTCCCCGTCTCCCATTTTTAAGAAAATGTTTCCTGTCGAGGACTCCATTAAAGACCCTTGGTATACTGTACCTAAAGTTGAAGGGGCCATTTCTACTCTGGCTAAGAGAACCACTATTCCTATTGAGGATAGCTGCTCTTTTAAGGATCCGATAGACAAGAAGCTAGAGGCTTATTTGAAAAAGATTTATGTTCATCAAGGTCTCTAATGGCAACCTGAGGTGTGTATTGCCACCGTGACTAGTGCGGCATCTTATTGGTTCGACGCCTTGTCTGATTCTCTTCAAGTAGAGACTTCCTTGGATGAAATTCAAGATAGGATTAAAGCTCTTAAGTTGGCCAATTCCTTTATTGCAGATGCCATTTTACAGGTTGTTAGACTAGGAGCTAGAACTTCTAGTTTTGCTTACCTAGCCTGTAGGGCAATATGGTTGAAATTCTGGTCTGTGGACGTTTCCTCTAAAGTCAAGCTTCTGGTGATTCCTTACAAGGGCAAAACCTTGTTTGGACCCGGTTTGGCAGAAATGATCTCTTATATTGCGGGTGGAAAAGGGTCTTTTCTACCTCAAGATAAGAAGAATAGGCCTAAAGGACGTCAGAGTAATTTTTGTTCCCTTTGTACCTTCAGAGGAAAGCCTTCCCCTTCTTCTTCCAAGCAGGAACAATCCAAGTCTTCTTGGAAACCCAATCAGACTTGGAACAAGGGGAAACAATCTAAGAAACCCGCAGCTGATTCCAAATCAGCATGAAGGGTTTGTCCCTGATCCAGGATCGGTTTAGGTGTGGGGCAGACTATTTTGTTCTCTCAAGCCTTGATGCGAGATGTCCCAGATCCCTGGACTGTGGACATAGTATCCCAGGGTTACAAATTGGAATTCAAGACTTTTCCTCCCATAGGCAGATTCCTTCTCTCAAGATTATCTGCAGACCAGATAAAGAGAGAAGCTTTCTTGAAATGTATACAACATCTTTCCTCCCTGGGAGTGATAGTTCCAGTTCCAGTGAAGGAACAGGGTCTTGGGTTCTACTCCAACCTATTTGTGGTTCCCAAAAAAGAGGGAACTTTACGTCCCATTCTAGACTTGAAGTGTCTAAACAAGTTTCAAAAAGTTCCATCCTTCAAGATGGAGACTATACGCTCCATTCTTCCCTTAGTACAAGAGGGTCAGCTAATGACAACCATAAACCTAAAGGATGCGTATCTTCATGTTTCTATTCACAGGGACCATCACAGATTCCTGAGATTTGCCTTTCTGGACAAACATTTCTAGTTTGTGGCCATTCCATTTGGTCTAGCCATGGCTCCCAGAATTTTTTCAAAGGTTCTGGGGGCTCTTTTGTCAGTGATCCGTTCTCTTAAAAAATTGCTGTGGCACCCTACCTGGACAACATATTGGTTCAGGTGCCATCTTTTCAACAAGCAAAATCTCACACAGAGATATTGTTGTCTTTTCTTCGTTCCCACGGATAAAATGTGAATCTGGAAAAAAGCTCCCTTTCCCCTGCTACAAGAGTAGTGTTCTTGGGGACCATAATAGATTTTCTATTGATGAAGATTTTTCTGACAGAGGTCAGGAAAAACAAAATCATTTCCTCTTGCCTCTCTCTTCAGGCTACTGCTCATCCTTCAGTGGCTCAATGAATGGAGGTAATTGGTCTGATGGTGGCTTCCATGGACATCATTCCTTTTGCTCGATTCCATTTGAGAGCTCTCCAGTTGTGCATGCTCAGACAATGGAATGGCGACCATGCAGATTTATCTCAGAGAATAAAGTTAGATCAGTTGTCAAGAGATTCTCTCCCATGGTGGATTTCTCAGGAACATCTGTCTCAGGGCACATGCTTTAGGAGACCTTCCTGGGTGATCGTGACCACAGACGCCAGCATGCTGGGCTGGGGAGCAGTCTGAAACTTGTTAAAAGCACAGGGCCTTTGGACTTGGGAGGAGTCTGCTCTTCCCATCAACATCTTGGAGTTGAGGGCAATTTACAATGCTCTATTGGCTGGCCTCAGTTGTCCTCAGCCCAGTTTATCAGGTTCCAGTCAGACAACATAACCTCTGTGGCTTTCATCAATCACCAGGGAGGAACTCGGAGTTCCTTAGCCATGAAGCAGGTTACTCGGATTCTTCAGTGGGCAGGGACCCACAATTGCTGTCTATTTTCCATCCACATTCCAGGACAACTAGGAAGTGGATTTTCTGAGCAGACAGACTTTTCATCCCGGGGAGTGGGAACTCCATTCGGAGGTGTTTTCAAGCTTAATCCTCAATTGGGGGTGCCGGAGTTAGATCGGATGGTGCCCCGTCAGAATGCCAAGCTTCCAAGGTACGGTTCAAGGTCAAAAGATCCGCAGGCCCTTCTGATAGATCCTCTGGTGGTTCCTTGGGTTTTCAGGTTAGCATACCTGTTTCCTCTGTTTGCTATCCTTCCATGAGTCATTGCTCATATCAAACAGGAGGCGGCGTCAGTGATTCTAATAGCCCCTGCGTGGCCTTGCAGGATCTGGTTTGCAGACCCAGTGGAGATGTCATCTCTCCCACCTTGGAGACTATCTCTGAGGAAGTACCTCCGGATTCAGGGTCTCTTCCTTCATCCAAATCTCATTTCTCTGAAGCTGGCTGCTTGGAGATTGAACGCTTAATTCGGTCTAAGCATGGTTTTTCTGAGTCGGTGATTGAGACCATGATTCAGGCTCGCAAGCCTGTTGCTAAAGAGATTTACCATAAGATTTGGCATAAATATCTTTATTGGTGTGAATCCAAGGGCTACTCTTGGAGTAGAATTAGAATTCCTAGAATTTATCTTTTCTTCAGGAAGGCCTGGAGAAGGGATTGTCAGTAAGTACCCTGAAGGGTCAGATTTCTGCTTTATCAGTTTTACTACATAAACGTTTGGCGGATGTGCCAGATGTGCAATCTTTTTTTCAGGCCTTGGTCAAAATCAGGCCTGTCTTTAAGTCTGTTGCTCCTCCTTGGAGCCTTAACCTTGTTCTTAAAGTTTTAAAGCTGACTCTGTTTGAGCTGTTGCATTCCATAGATATTAAGTTGTTATATTGGAAGGTTTTGTTTCTTGTTGCTATCTCTTCTGTTCAAAGAGTCTCGGAATTCTCAGCTCTGCAGTGTGAATCCTCTTATCTTATTTTTCATGCCGATAAGGTGGTTCTTCGTACTAAGTTAAGTTTTCTTCCTAAGGTTGTTTCTAATAGAAATATCAACCAGGACATTTTTGTTCAAATCCTTCTTCTTCCAAAAACCTTTGTTACACAATTTGGATGTTGTACGTGCTCTTAAATTCTACTTACAGGCGACTAAGGTTTTTCACCAGACCTCTTTGTCTGTTTCTCTGGGAAATGTAAAGGTCAGACAGCAACTGCTACTACTCTTTCTTTTTGGTTACAAAGTATAATTGGTTTGGCTTATGGGTCTGCTGGACAGCAGCCTCCTGAGTGAATTACGGCTCATTCTACAAGAGCTGTTTCCTCTTCTTGGGCTTTCAAAAATGAAGCTTCTGTGGAACAAATTTGCAAAGCTGCAACTTGGTCTTCTCTACATACTTTTCCAAATTTTATAAATGTGATACTTTTGCATCGGCTGAGGTTTCTTTTTGGAGAAAGGTTCTTCAAGCGGTGGTGCCTTCTATTTAGGACGGCCTGTCTTGTCCCTCCCTATTTATCCGTGTCCTCTAGCTTGGGTATTTGTTTCTAACAGTAATTACTCAAGCAGTGGACTCACCATATCTTAGGAAAGAAAAACAAAATTTATGCTTACCTGATAAATTTATTTATTTCCGGATATGGTGAGTCCACGGCCCACCCTTTATTTTAATACAGTTGTTCTTTTAACTATAACCTCAGGCACCTCTACACTTTGTGTTACTTTTTCTCCATTTCCCTTCGGTCGAATGACTGGGGGTTGTGGGTAAGGGAGAGATACTTAAAAGTTTAATTATGGTGCTCTTTGCCTCCTCCTGCTGGCCAGGAGTGATATTCCCAACAGTAATTACTCAAGCCGTGGACTCACCATATCCGGAAAGAAATACATTTATCAGGTAAGCATAAATGTTGTTTTTTTTTAGTAGTGTTATGTTTTTTTTAATGTGTAATTTAGTTTATTTCATTGGTAGTTATTTTAATTTTAGTATAATAGTTATGTTAGGTTAATTGTTACTTTAAACATGTTTTTTTAATTTCACAGGTAAGTTTTTATTTATTTTAAGATAGGGATATTGTAATTTTAATTTAAAGTTAGGGGATTGATAGGATTAGAGGTTAGTAGTTTAATTTAATTTTTTACGATGTGGGGGGCTGGCGGTTTAGTGGTTAATAGGTTAATTTAGTAGCTGTGATTTGGGAGGCCAGAGGTTTAGGGGTTAATACATTTATTTAGTGGCGGCGATGTCAGGGAGCGGTGGAATAAGGGTTAATATCTTTATTATAGTGTCTGCGATGTTGGGGTGCAAGGGAATAGGGGTTAATAACTTGATTATAGTGGTGACTATGTCATGGAGCGGTGGAATAGGGGTTAATAACTTTTATTAGTGGCGGCAATGTCGGGAGCGGCAGATTAGGGGTTAATAACTTTATTATAGTGGTGACGATGTCAGGGAGCAGCTGAATAGGGGTTAATAACTTTTATTAGTGGTGGCGATGTCGGGAGCGGCAGATTAGGGGTTAATAAATTTAATTAAGTGTTTGCGATGCTGGGCTCACCGCACAACCTGTAATACCGGCGCTTTGGAAATCCCACACAAAAACGTCATTTTTTTTGAGTGCAGGATTGACATTACGTTACATGCTAAAATGCTTGCGGTATAGCTATACCGACAAGACTCGTAATGGCTGCGTTATGATTTTTTACGCTGAAATGGCCATTTTGTCATTGTTAAAACCGTAACGCAAAACTTGACAGTCTACACCTTAGTCATCTTAAAGGGACAGTCAAGTAAAAAAACTTTCATGATTTAAATAGGGCATGTAATTTTAAACAACTTTCCAATTTACTTTTATGACCAATTTTGCTTTGTTCTCTTGGTATTCTTAGTAGAAAGCTAAACCTAGGAGGTTTACATGTTAATTTCTTAGACCTTGAAGGCCACCTATAATCTGAAAGCATTTTGACAGTTTTTCACCACTAGATGTGTTAGTTCATTTGTTTCATATAGATAACATTGAGCTCAGGCACGTGAAGCTCCTAGAAGTAAGCACTGATTGGCTAAAAATGCAAGTCTGTCAAAAGAACTGAAATAAGGGGGCAGTTTAGATACAAGGTAATTACAGAGGTAAAACGTGTATTATTATAACTGTGTTGGTTATGCAAAACTGAGGAATGGGTAATAAAGGGATTATCTACCTTTTTAAACAACAAAAAATCTGGTGTTGACTGTCCCTTTAAGTCTTACCTTAGATTAAGCTGCAAATATCATTTTGCACCCCTTTCTATATCATGCAGCAGTAACAGTAAAAAAAGTTATTTTAAAATTAATGTTGTTTCTGGTCACTTTGAAATGGCTGCCAAGCTCTGCCCGCTGATGACATCATGATCTGGGCTGCATCTATTCACTTTGCTGAATAGCCTTGACAGTCTGTTGAATCCAATTAGTGAGTCTTTTGTAACTAGTGAAGCCTTTAATGCAGCCCAGATCATGATGTCATCAGTGGGCAGAGCTTGGCTGCCATTTTAAAGTGACCAGAAATAATAGTCATTTTAAAACTACTTTTTTACTGTTACTGCTGCATAATATAGAAAAGGTGCAAGAGGATATTTGCAGCTTAATTTAAAGTAAGACTTTAGGATGACTAAGGTGTAGACTGTCCCTTTAAGCCAGCATTCTACCTAGTACACAATTTTTGAGTCTCGACCAAGGAGATACAGTTTGTGAATTAGTTTGTTGTGTGGGACGGTGTCAAATGCTTTGCTAAAATCTAGATATGCTACATCAGCTGCTCCACCCTGGTCTAATAGCTTTGTTACAAAATCAAAGAAGTCAATTAGATTAGTCTGACATACTCTTACTGAAGTAAAAACATGTTGATTTTTGTCCTCTAAATTGTTTGTCTTTATGTAAGTCATAATTCTTTCTTTTTAGAGACTTTCTATTAATTTCCCTACTGCTGAAGTTAAACTAACTGGTCTCTAGTTACCAGATTCTTCCCTACTGCCCTTTTTATGAAGAGGTACTATATTTGCTTATTCTCCAATCATCTGGAACAGCTCCTGTCAATAGTGACTGAATAAACAGATCAGTTAATGGGGCAGTTAGCGCTGATTGGAGTTCCTTTAAAACCCTTGGATGAATATTATCAGGACCCACTGACATTTTTACACTAAACAATAGGAGCTGGAAAAAAGGAAAGGAAGGTTGACACTGTGAGGGGTTAGGGTGTGTGGAACTCAGAATGCAGGAACAGATACACAGAACAAAGAAAGTCTTTTAAAATCTTTACTGATTGATAAGCAAAAGAACAGTTGGTGGTTCAGCTTAAAAATCATAGAAACAGCAAATTTGAACATAGGCCTTATGCAAAACACTAACTTTTAATACAAGGTTAATAATAATTTAAGTAGATTGCAGTAAATCAGTCCAATAAACATGGATGCTTGAGTTGAACAGTAAAGAGTGAGGTTGACACAGAATACCTGATTGGTGCAGCTGGTTTGAAGAAGGATGTCACTGGTAAGGTAAACACAGGTTTCTCAACAGGGAAAGGATACCCAGCAGGTACTGTTGTTGAGACTGTCACAGGATACTAGATATGAACAGCAGGTACAGCTGATTTGAGGAGAGCTGTCACTGGTATGGTAGGCACAGGATACCCAACGGGTACTGTTGGTAAGACTGTCACGGGATACCAGATAGATACAGCTTCAGGAACAAGATGAACATACACCGGTATCAGACTGGAGGGGCCTTCCTGGAAGCTCGCGGTAGGCCCTAGATAGACACTTAGAAAAAAAATTAAAATATTTTCATATACAGTATTATAAAGAAAGATATGTATATATAAACATAGCAGTTTAATTTATATTACATTGTAGCTTCAACAGGTAGATTGTAAGGGGCCCATCTATCAAGCTCCAAATGCAGGCTCACCAGAAACAGCAGTTATGAAGCAGCGGTCACAAAGACGCTGCTCCATAACCCTGTCCGTCTGCTCTGATGAGGCGGACAGGAATCGCCAGAATTCAACCCGATCGAGTACGATCGGGTTGATTGACACCCCTTGCTGGCGGCCGATTGGCCGTGAGTCTGCAGGGGGCGGCGTTGCACCAGCAGCTCTTGTGAGCTGCTGGGGCAATGCTGAATATGGAGAGCGTATTGCTCGCCGTATTCAGCGAGGTCTGGCGGACCTGATCCGCACTGTCGGATCAGGTCCGACAGGCATTTGGTAAATAGGCCCCTAAATGTCCATAATTTATCATCACTTTAAGCACTGCAGATGAGAAACCCTTGTGAAAATAAAATATTAACACCATAGTAACCATAAAAGTTGTTTTTAATTAATTTTATATTATAGTTTATCCTTTTAGCAAATGGCATTATACTATATAAAACACAGAAACATATGAGGACCATCATTTTTTCCCCTAGTTCATTAAAAAGTATACAAAAATAATACATAATAGCTAATGATAAGAAAGAACAATATAGTAATAAATAAATAATTTAATGAATTAATGAATGAATGAATGAATTAATTAATTAATTAATTAGTAAAACCTGCTTTATATCAAGGTGTCCCCTGACATGCTGCTGGCTGGTCATAGGATTATTCAAATACATACAGAAAGAAAAGTGCTCTACCAGGAACGAACAACAGCTTAGTATATTTGTTGAATCCCATCTAACAAGGTCAGCCCAGCCCCGAAATACCAGGCAATCATCCTCTGAACAACGAACATGGCAACCCCATTTGGCCTTCTTTTGGGTCTCATCAGTGGGGTACAGCCATATCCCTCTTTGCATATTGGGCACAGAGTTAACGTTTGGTTTCCTCCATCACCCTTAGGGAGTCTGCACCTCACTGATGAGGCCCAAAGGAGGTTGAAATGATTGTCTGGCATTGACATTTCTCTTGTTCAGAGGAGAGATGCCTGGTATTCCGGGGTTAACTGACCTTGTAAGGTTGGCTCAGACTGATAAACTTCAGGACAGGTTTCCTCTGTGAAAATCACAATTAGGGTTAAAGAAGCTACTCTCAGGTGGTAACTGGGCCATAGAACAAACCAATATGCTGTTGTTTGTTTCTGGCAGATTGCTTCTATGAATAAACCAAATTATATCTGTGAGACTTGCTCCTGTTAGTCAATGAGCAGTGAAGACCCAAAACTCAGTTGTAGTCAGTTATGAACTTCTTGTTACTGTCACTTTAACATTAAACTGCTTTCATGCAACAACAACAAATATTTTTAACTTATATAAGTGTAGCTCTTTCATATACATACTAGAAAATATCTGAGTAATATATAGAAAATATTTGAGTAATATGTTCCTTTAATGAAACCTTAAAACTTATGATACTAGTTGTTCTTATGATTTTGCAATGTGACAGTTACAAAGAGCTGGGGGGTTTCTTGCAAATTAAATATCGTCAGCACCATTGTGAAAAACACGCTGGTCCAAACCTTTCTTTTCTTACAATACATTTTTATTTATTTTTTTACAAAAAATTAATTACCATTTCTATTACTCTAAGACAAACAAATAATTATCAATTTTTCTACGGTATGGGAATATGATATTCCATTGCTTTTCTTCTGTAACTTGTTTTGTACTTGGTAAATAACCTTGTTAGAACTTGCTCCTGGAGTCTAGACAACACCCTAATTTTCTGCTCAGGTTTCTTTTCCAAGTATCCACTTATGTAACCATGATGTCTAGAAAACATATTAATCGACTGTTTACATTCACATCTTATAAAGAATTATTCAGTGAAGAGACAAAAAATGATTTTGGATATTCCTGGTTCACTATGGGACACTAGCGGTGCCAATACCACTGTAGCTTTTGTGCAGAAAATAAAAGTAAGAACATCCATGTAGCATATTGCAGCATATTATTAGATTTTGAAAAACACATCTATTCCACTTACATATTAATTTATCCAAGAGTATCTTAAATGTTTTTTTTTATTATTTTTTTGTAAAGTTATTTAAAAAGATATAACATTTGTATGATAGGTCATACAATTAAAAGAAATTCCAATTTACTTTTATTATAATATTTTTAGCTACAATTAATAAACATTAATTCCTTTCCTTCGCCATCGTGGTTAGTTCAGGAATGTGCATGTGTCTTGAGCACAGTATATATATTGTTACAAACATTATTGCAAACACTGCTATCATATAGTTCTCAAGACTACCTCAGTATGCTCTCATGAAGTGAAGTTTCAAACAAGAATACCAAGAAAAAGAGTTAAATTAGATAAAAGAAGTACAAACCCAATTCCCAAAAAGTTGGGACAATATGGAAAAGGCAAAAAAACAAACAGAAAAAGTAATTTGAAAATTCCTTTCACCCTACATATTATTAACACATTATTTGATGTTTTACTTTGTGAATTTATTTTTTAAAATATACACTAATTTGAAATCTGATGACTGCTAAACGTTCCAAAAAAGTTGGGACAGGGGCAATTTAGGACTAATAGCAATGGGACAAGTTGAAATAAGAAGGTGATGTGAAATAGGTGAGGCAATCGTGTAATCATAATATATGAGGAGCCTCCTAAAAGGCCTAGTCCTTCAAGAGCAAGGATGGGTCTAACACAATCTAACACTTTGAGAACAATATTCCCCAAAGACAAATCGGTAGAATTTGGGGCATTTTAACTTCTACAGTGCACAATATAATTAAAAGATTCAAGCAGTCTGGTCAACTCTGGGTACATAAAAGGCAAGGCCGAAAAACCACTTATGAATGTGCGTGATCTCTGAACCATCAGACATCACTGTCTCAAAAAATGGCATGAGTTTGTAATGAATTTCCTGACATGGGCTCGGGAATACTTTAGTAAACCTTTGTCAGTCAACACCATTAACCGCTGCATCCACAGATACAAGTTAAGGCTTTACTATGCAAAGCACAAGACATAAATCAACACTTTCCAGAAGCGTTCCAAACTTTTCTGGACTCTATCTATTCTGAGATGGACAGTAGCACAGTGGAATTGTGTTTTGTGGTCCAACGACATTTCAAATAGTTTTTGCAAAAAACAGACATCGTGTTTTTCAGGCCACAGAGGAAAAGGACCATACAAGTTGTTATCAGCATCAGGTCCAAAAAACAGCGTCTGTCATGGTATGGGGGTATGTCAGTGCCCATGGCAAATCTGTGATGGCACCATTAATGCAGAAATATATGTATACATTTTAAAGCAACATATGCTGCCATCCAGACGTCTTTTCCAGGGAGGTCCCTGCATTTTCCAGCAGGACAACGGCAAACCACATTCTGCCCGGATTACAAGTGCATGGTTGCGTAAGCAGAGAGTTTGGGTGCTATCATGGCCTGCCTGCAGTCCAGACCTGTCTCTGATTGAGAATGTGTGGAGCATTATGAAGTGCAAAATAAGGCAATGAAGGCCCCTTACAGTTGCGCAACTGAAGACATGCCTAATGAATGACTGGGGGAAAAATCCACTTGCTAAACTTAACTGATTTCTTCAGTGCTCAAACGCTTAATAAGTGTTATTAAAAGAAAAGGTGATGTTACACAGTGATAAATAGTCGACTGTCTCAACTTTTTTGGAGTGTGTTGCAGTCATCAGATTTGAAATGAGTGTAAATTTTCAAAAATACATTAAATTCACAAAGTAAAACATCAAATAATGTGTTAATAAATAATGTGTTAATAAATAATGTGTTTTCAATATAGGACAGGGTGAATTGAATTTTCAAATGACTCTTTTTGTTGTTGTTTTTTTGCATTTTCCATAATGTCCCAACTTTTTCAGAAATGGGGTTGTAAATTATAAAGTGTTTTTCTAATTGTGCCCTCAATGCAGAAATCTTTCCATGTATCCTAAAGAATGACTCAACCATAAAAAAATCAATATATACCACATAGGGGTCCACAGGTTAAGGCAAGAGGGGGTGATTGCCCGCTGGCTTTTACACCTCTGCAGACGGATGTGTAGGTACAATAAGTTAACAAGGCTCTTAATGTAGTTCCATTGGATCTTAGCGGCATATGAAAGAATATTCTTTTTCACATTAAAGTGAAGGTAAACTTTGATGAATGAAAGCCAGGTTTTTAAAAATACTATTAAAAACCGGGGCACTTTCATTCATCAAAGTTTAGAAAGCAGCTATTTTGTTTAAAAACTTACCTTTCTTCTCTTCACAGCCGGAGCAGCTTCCCCCACCCAGATATCCTCTCTTCACACGTCAGCAATGACTAATCCGGCTTCCTCCAATCACGGCTTTCCCCCCAGGGGAGTCATTGCCTGAGGCCATGCCATAATTGGAGGAAGCCGGATTAGTCATTGCTGACGTGTGAAGAGAGGATATCTGGGTGGGGGAAGCTGCTCCGGCTGTGAAGAGGAGAGAGGTAAGTTTTTAAACAAAACGGCTGCTTTCTAAACTTTGATGAATGGAAGTGCCCCTGTTTTTAATAGTATTTTTAAAAAACTGGCTTTCATTCATCAAAGTTTATCTTCACTTTAAGGGTTAACACTCCAAATACCTTGTGGTTGTGGATATGGCAGATTTTCACCCATTAAAAGACCAATTTAAAGTAATAAATATGGGAATGCTCTTTTACCATGCCTCCTATAAGCCAATATTAAATTCATGTAGATGAGGAGTCATAAGGCCTTATAGATCAGTTTTCTTCAATTCCAGTCTTCAAGGCACACTACCAGGCCAGAATTTCAGGATATTTGAACTATAGCACAGGTGAAAAATTCAACTGACCCGTAACCATGGTGATTAATTTGCTCACACCCAAGGTAATCCTGAAAATATGCCCTGTTACTTTACCCTGAGGACCGGGATTAGGAAGCACTGCTCTAAATATCCCATGGTGAGCAAGAATAATAAAAATACTTAGATCATCATATATCAAGTTTGGACTGATAAAAAAAATGGAGGTTAAGAAATTAGCATCTCATCCAAAATAAACCTATCATTAAAAAGAGAAGGGGCTTCTCTTTCAAATGGGTTTTATAGTTATTTAACTTTCTCCTTGAGTGTGTTAGAGTTATGTAACTGACTATATACATTTTATTTGTTTGTCTACCATCAATTTCAGCATAACTTTTTTGAGTGGCAGAAGGTTAAAAAAAAAAAAAAATTATTATTCTATGAAAAAACATTATTAATGTGAACTTTTTTCAATTAATATCTAGTTGAGAGAGTGTTGTAGTTTAATTCCCCAAACTGTTTTATTATTTTAAACTTAAAGTATAGTGCATTTAATATTAAAAAAATAATTAACAATGTAATATCTATAGAAACATGTTACTCCTCATTTAAAATAGGAATCTCTTCTTTTTAATCTAGGAGTAACATTGAAAAATGGACACCTCTCTGTTAATCATGGTTGGAGTTAAGGGCTTAGATCAGGGGTTTTTAAAGTTGGCAGTGGGTCTTCCCTCTGAGAAAGTTTACAGGAGAGCAACCTCCCCCCCCCCCCCCCACCATTATAGATGTTCCTTTATTTTTTTCTCCATAAGGAAAATTGTAATATTTATTTGGGGAATTAACATTTGATTAAGGATTCACAAACAGCTCTCAAGAGTCAATTCTGCTTAACCAAGAAAGGGCTTTACTCGCGTTTCAATTTGCACTTTATTATTCCTGTGTTAAACGCAAGTTACTGATAAAGACAACAAACGCAGCACAGTCTCTAAACTATTATGATCTCAGTGCCTTTCTTCCACCTGTATCTCACCCTATGGCCTCTATTTATCAAGCCGTCAACCGCAAATACGCTGGAATTCCACAGCGTATTTGTGGCGAGGCTGATTTGCCATAGTTATCAAGACCTACAGACCGGCAAAAGTAGAATCTAGTGACGTAACATACAATCCGGCGGACTCAGTCCGACACAGATCGATGGTTACGTCACTCCAGATGTTCCGAACGCAAGTTCGGCCCAATCTGACTACTTTTGGAAGTTATCAAAGAACAACTAGGTACTCTCGGCACTTTTCAGGCCCAGCGTACCTGGTTTTCAATCCGCCGCCCTGGAGGCGGCGGATCCCATAGGAATCAATGGGAGCCTGATAGCAGCGAGAGCCCATGTTCGCTGCTGCCCGATATCCCATTGATTCCTATGGGAAGTGTCTGCACCTAACACCCTAACATGTACCCCGAGTCTAAACACCCCTAATCTGCCCCCCCTACACCGCAGCCACCTACTTTCTACTTATTAACCCCTAAACAGCCACCCCGACACCGCCGACACCTACATTATACTTATTAACCCCTAAACCACTGCTCCCGGACCCCGCCGCAACTAAATAAAATGTTTAACCCCTAAACCGCCGCTCCCGGACCCCGCCGCACTATAATAAATGTATTAACCCCTAAACCTCCACTCCCGGACCCCGCCGCCACCTACATTATACCTATTAACCCCTAATCTGCCATCCCCTATACCGCCGCCACTTACATAAAGTTATTAACCCCTATCCTGCCGATCCCGGACCCCGCCGCAAATAAATTAATTGTTTAACCCCTAAACTGCCACTCCCGGAGCCCACCGCCACCTACATTACATTTATTAACCCCTAATCTGCCCCCCTACACCGCCGCCACCTACATTATATCTATTAACCCCTAAACCTAAGTCTAATCCTAACCCTAACACCCCCCTAACTTAAATATTATTTAAATTAATCTAAATAAATATTCCTATAATTAAATAAATTATTCCTATTTAAAACTAAATACTTACCTATAAAATAAACCCTAAGCTAGCTATAATATAACTAATAGTTACATTGTAGCTATTTTAGGGTTTATTTTTATTTTACAGGCAACTTTGTATTTATTTTAACTAGGTACAATAGCTATTAAATAGTTATTAACTATTTAATAGCTACCTAGTTAAAATAAATACAAATTTACCTGTAAAATAAAACCTAACCTAAGTTACAATTACACCTAACACTATACTACCATTAAATAAATTAAATTAATTAAATACAATTACCTACAATTAAATAAAAATAACTAAAATTAACTAAAGTACCTCTAAATTACAGAAAATAAAAAGAATTACAAGAAGTTTAAACTAATTACACCTAATTTAAGCCCCTTAATAAAATAAAATATCCCCCCAAAATAATAAAATTCCCTACCCTATACAAAATTACAAATAGCCCTTAAAAGGGCTTTTTGCGGGGGAATCGCCCCAAATAACTATTTAATAGCTATTGTACCTAGTTAAAATAAATACAGATGCCTGTAAAATAAAAATAAACCCTAAAATAGCTACAATGTAACTATTAGTGGGTTTATTTTATAGGTAAGTATTTAGTTTTAAATAGGAATAATTTACTTAATTATAGGAATATTTATTTAGCTTAATTTAAATAATATTTGTTAGGGGGTGTTAGGGTTAGGGTTAGACTTAGGTTTAGGGGTTAATAGATATAATTTAGGTGGCCGGAGGTGTAGGGGGGGCAGATTAGGGGTTAATAAATGTAATGTAGGTGGCGGCGGGCTCCGGGAGCGGTGGTTTAGGGGTTAAACATTTTATTTAATTGTGGCAGGGTCCGGGATCGGCAGGATAGGGGTTAATAATTTTATGTAGGTGGCGGCGGTATAGGGGCGGCAGATTAGGGGTTTGTAGGTATAATGTAGGTGGCGGTGAGGTTCGGGAGCGGCAGTTTAGGGGTTAATATATTTATTATAGTTTCGGCGGGTTCCGGAAGCGGCGGTTTAGGGGTTAATATATTTATTATAGTCGCGGCGGGGTCCGGGAGCAGCGGTTTAGGGGGTAAAACTGTATAGTATAGTGTGGGTGCTTAGTGACAGGCTAGCAAGAAAGGCTGCGAATAAGCTGATGAGCAGCAAGATCGATGACTGTCAGTTAACAACAGTCCACTGCTCATCGCACCGTACTTGGTGCGCGGCTTTTTGACAGCTTTCTTGATAAATTTGGCGAACGTATTCAGGTCCGCTGCGGCGATGTTAGGCGAGCTTAGGCGAGCGTATTGGGGCCGGCGAATGCAGGTAAGTAGACAGCTTGATAACTAGAGGCCTATGCCTTATTCCACCACAACATGGCAAGTGTCATTGTTGGCTCTTAAAAATCATTCTATGTTTTGCCAAATCAGCTGCTTATTGTGGTTTTTATAGGATAGTGCAAAGTGTCATTGCTCCAATGCCTCCACTTACAGTATATGCTCTAGCTTTTATCTGGGGAGGCCAGTCTTGCACTTTGAAAACCACTGGCTTAGATGAAAAAATAAGTCCAGCCACAGATATTAAAAATAACCTTTATTTTTTTCTGTCTATGTAAAACAGACAACATTTCAAGCCTTAAGGCCCTTAATCGTGTCATCATTGGAGTTAAGGGCTCTTTAACTGTCTATCCATATGAGCAGATTTAAGACATGATCAAGCAAGGACGATCTCCCCATACACACACACAATGCACACATACAGTATCTCACAGAAGTGAGTACACCCCTCACATTTTTGTAAATATTTTATTATATATTTTCATGTGACAACACTGAAGAAATGACACTTTGCTCCAATGTAAAGTAGTGAATGTACAGCCTGTATAACAGTGTAAATTTGCTGCCCCCTCAAAATAACTCAACACACAGCAATTAATATCTAAACTGTTGGCAACAATTAGGCATTTTCCCTCCCCAGGGGTCATGTGACTCATTAGTGTTACAAGGTCTCAGGTGTGAATGGGGAGCAGGTGTGTTAAATTTTGTGTTATTGCTCTCAAACTCTCTTACTGGTCACTGGAAGTTCAACATGGCACCTCATGGCAAAGAACTCTCTGAGGATCTGAAAAAAAAGAATTGTTGCTCTACATAAAGATGGCCTAGGCTATAATAAGATTGCCAAGACCCTGAAATAGAGCTGCAGCACGGTGGGCAAGACCATACAGTGGTTTCACAGGACAGGTTCCACTCAGAACAGGCCTTGCTATGATCGACCAAAGAAGTTGAGTGAACGTGCTTAGTGTCATATCCAGAGGTTGTCTTTGGGAAATAGACATATGAGTGCTGCCAGCATTGCTGCAGAGATTGAAGGTGTGGGGGGTCAGCCTGTCAGTGCTCATACCATACGCTGCACACTACATCAAATTGGTCTGCATGGCTGTCATCCCAGAAGGAAGCCTCTTCTAAAGATGATGCACAAGAAAGCCTGCAAACAGTTTGCTTAAGACAAGCAGACTAAGGACATGGATTAGACCAAGATAAACCTATTTGGTTCAGATGGTGTCAAGCGTGTGTGGCGGCAACAGGTGAGGAGTACAAAGACAAGTGTGTCTTGCCTACAGTCAAGCATGGTGGTGGGTGCGTCATGGTCTGGGCCTGCATTAGTGTTGCTGGCACTGGGGAGCTACAGTTCATTGAGGGAATCATGAATGCCAACATGTACTGTGACATACTGAAGCAGAGCATGATCCGCTCCCTTTGGAATCTGGACCACAAGGCAGTATTCTAACATGATAATGACCCCAAACCCACCTCCAAGACAACCACTGCCTTGCTAAAGAAGCTGAGGGTAAAGGTGATGGACTGGTCAAGCATGTCTCCAGACCTAAACCCTATTGAGCATCTGTGGGGCATCCTCAAACGGAAGGTGGGGGAGTGCAACGTCTCTAACATCCGCCAGCTCTGTGATGTCGTCATGGAGGAGTGGAAGAGGTCTCCAGTGGCAACCTGTGAAGCTCTGGTGAACTCCATGCCCAAGAGGGTTAAGGCAGTGCTGGAAAATAATGGTTGCCACACAAAATATTGACACTTTGGGCCCAATTTGGACATTTCCCCTTAGGGATGTACTCACTTTTGTTGCCAACAGTTTAGACATTAATGGCTGTGTGTTGAGTTATTTTGAAGGGACAGCAAATTTACACTGTTATACAGGCTGTTCACTCACTACTTTACATTGTAGCAAAGTGTCATTTCTTCAGTGTTGTCACATGAAGAGATATAATATACAGACATAAATGTACACAAACATACACACACAATGCACACATATATACATACATAAATGTACACAAACATACACACACACACACAATGTACACATACATACATACATATATACACACACACAATGTACACATACATACACACACAATGTATACATACATACATACATACACACAATGTACACATATATACACACACAATGTACACATACATACATACATACACACACACATACACATATGTACACATTAATACACACATACATTTACATGCACACATACATACACATACATACATACACCCATACATACATACAAAATACACATTCATACACACATACATACAAACATACACATACACACAATGCACACATACATACATACATACATACATACATACACACACACAATGCACACATACATACACATACACACACACAAACACGTTAATACATTTTGTGGATTCTTAATTTCTTATCAAACACCAGTTAACATTTGTGCATATTTAAACAAAATATGCAAAAAACAAAGGCCATGGTTTACGGAATGTAAGATGGTGTCTTTTGTTGACCTTCCATGTCTTTAGTGATCACTACATTCTGAGATGATGTATCAATCGTTTTATTATTTCCACCTCATTATTCTCAAAATGTAGATTCTGTCTGAAATGCAGACAGTATTTTTTGGCCCATCTTGAGAACTTTGTATACATTTCTCAAGAATCTAGTGTCTCTATTCCACATGTTGACAGCTACATCAATCAAGACTTCAAATACCAGCTCGATAGAATGTATCAATCCATCCTCAAGGACCAGCACCACAACGACAATGCTTGCTTTCCTATAGCTAATTTATTAAGCATTTAACTATATCCAGATGTGTTTTTGTCTGCCTTCTATTCAATGTCCAGCCCTGTGGGATCCTACTGTAGGTCTCTACCACAACTTAGAACTCCAGTCAACATTCCTGCAAAGGGCTAACTTCTAATTACTTCCTGTTTCTGTTTTTTCCACTGTATTTCAAGGGGCTCCATATCTTTCATGGCCATGTACCATGAAAAATCAAATAACACCAGTCTATAATGAATCCCCTGGTGGCAAATATCAACTTTATTGAACAGTAATTATTTGGAACAAAGGTTATATTTTTACTCCTTTTGAATATTTATGGATTCTAACAACCCTTGTGTTTTTCTAAAATCACACCATTCTCTTACATAAAGCTTAAAACATTTGCACTTCTTATATAAACGTCTCAATACTGTTGTAATTTCTTTTTGTTCCGCTAACATATGGTTTTACATTTTAGTATGATTATTTATGTTATGTAATGGTATTAGATAATCTGTATAAAGCAACTTATTAAAACCTCCTGCAAAAGTTACTACTTGATGTATTAGTCATACAATAGATTTGTCTAAGGGTTGCTCTTGAGCATGATAAAAGTCAGCTGGAGAAAATACCACTATTGAAATCATAGAAAAATAATCTCTTTTGTCCTGCCAGTTGCTATTTTTAAGGTGGGATTATTTCTCCATTTTAGTCATGTTCTGTTCATTTATATGTTAAGAAATATACATTTAGAAAAATATGAAAGTATATTTAATAAGTTAAAATTTTCACTTATTCTCTTTCCTTCCTTGATTTTGTTTAAGTTAATTTTTCACAAACTTTCGGCTAGATTACGAGTTGTGCGTTAGGGTAAAAAAGCAGTGTTAACAGGTCCTAACGCTGCTTTTTAACACCCGCTGCTATTACGAGTCTTGAAGGTTTAGGATCACCACACACTTTTTGGCCTTACCGCAAACCGACTTCCGTAAACTTCATAAGGCTATTTTCAATGGGACTTCCATAGCGCCGGTATTGCGAGCTTGTCCTGGGAGGCCAAAAAGTGAACGGTACACCCTACCCCGTCAAGAGTCCTAACGCATTTAAAAGTCAGTAGTTAAGAGTTTTATGGTACAACGCCGTAACATAAAACTGTAAAACTGTAAAAAAGTACACTAACACCCATAAACTACCTATTAACCCCTAAACCGAGGCCATCCCGCATCGCAAACACTATAATACATTTTTTAACCCCTAATCTGCCGCTCCGGACATCACCGCAACTATAATAAACATATTATCCCCTAAACCGCCGCACTCCCGCCTCGCAAACATTAGTTAAATATTATTAACCCCTAATCTGTCGTCCCTAACATCGCCGCCACCTACCTACATTTATTAACCCCTAATCTGCCGCCTCCAACGTCGCCGCCACTATATTAAATGTATTAACCCCTAAATCTAAGTCTAACCCTAACCCTAACACCCCCTAACAAATATAATTTAAATACATCTAAATAAAAATTACTATAATTAACTAAATTATTCCTATTTAAAACTAAATGCTTACCTATAAAATAAACTCTAAGCAAGCTACAATATAACTAATAGTTACATTGTATCTAGCTTAGGGTTTATTTTTATTTTACAGGTAAGTTTGTATTTATTTTAACTAGGTAGAATAGTTATTAAATAGTTATTAACACCTAAGTTACAATAACACCTAACACTACACTATAAATAAATAAATTAACTAAATTAAATACAATTACCTAAATTAAATTAAATTAGTTAAAGTACAAAAAAAAACCCTACTAAATTACAGAAAATAATAAACAAATTACAGAAATTTAAACTAATTACACCTAATCTAATAGCCCTATCAAAATAAAAAAAAGCCCCCCCAAAATAAAAAAAACCTAGACTAAACTACCAATAGCCCTTAAAAGGGCCTTTTGCAGGGCATTGCCCCAAAGAAATCAGCTCTTTTACCTGTAAAAAAAAATACAAACAGCCCCCCCAACAGTAAAACCCACCACCCACACAACCAACCCCCCAAATAAAATACTATCTAAAAAAAACTAAGCCCCCCATTGCCCTGAAAAGGGCATTTGGATGGGCATTGCCCTTAAAAGGGCAGTTAGCCCTTTTTTTCGGCCCAGAACTGTAAGTCGATGTTCAGAACTGTAAGTCGATCTTCAGGGGGTTAGTGTTAGGTTTTTTTAAGGGTGTATTGGGTGGGTTTTATTTTTTAGATTAGGGTTTGGGAGGCAATAGAGCTAACTGCCCTTTTAAGGGCAATGCCCATCCAAATGCCCTTTTCAGGGCAATGGGGAGCTTAGGTTTTTTTAGATAGCATTTTATTTGGGGGGTTGGTTGTGTGGGTGGTGGGTTTTACTGTTGGGGGGGTTGTTTGTATTTTTTTTTACAGGTAAAAGAGCTGATTACTTTGGGGCAATGCCCCATAAAAGGCCCTTTTAAGGGCTATTGATAGTTTAGTTTAGGCTAGGGTTTTTTTATTTTGGGGGGGCTTTTTATTTTGATAGGGCTATTAGATTAGGTGTAATTTGTTTATTATTTTCTGTAATTTAGTGTTTGTTTGTTTTTGTACTTTAGCTAATTTAATTTAGGTAATTGTATTTAATTTAGTTAATTTATTTAATTGTAGTATAAGGTTAGATCAGTGTTTTTCAACCAGTGTGCCGTGGCACACTAGTGTGCCGTGAGAGATCCTCAGGTGTGCCACGGCAGACTGACAACAGTGTGACATATTTTTTAAACTTTGCTTGTTTTTTACTCCCAGTGCAGGGGTAGTTTGTAGGAGGCATGGCATAACAGCACAATACATACAGTATGTGTGTGTTTGTGTGTATGTGTATATATATATGCTGTATTAGGCTACAATGTGTGATTTTTTTAAAATTTTGGGATGGTGGTGTGCCACAGGATTTTTTAATGTAAAAAAGTGTGCCACGGCAAAAAAAATCACTGGGTTAGATGTTAGTGTAAGACAGGTTAGGTTTTATTTTACTGGTAAATTTGTATTTATTTTAGCTAGGTAGTTATTAAATAGTTAATAACTATTTAATAACTATTGTACCTAGTTAAAATAAATACAAACTTGCCTGAAAATAAAAATAAACCCTAAGCTAGTTACAATGTAACTATTAGTTATATTGTAGCTAGCTTAGGGTTTATTTTATAGGTAAGTATTTAGTTTTAAATAGGAATAATTTAGTTAATGATAGTAATTTTATTTAGATGTATTTAAATTATATTTAAGTTAGGGGGTGTTAGGGTTAGACTTAGGTTTAGGGGTTAATACATTTAGTATAGTGGTGGCGACGTTGGGGGCGGCAGATTAGGGGTTAATAAGTGAAGGTAGGTTGCGGGCGACATTGGGGGCGGCAGATTAGGGGTTAATAAATATAATGTAGGTGGCGGCGATGTTGGGAGCAGCAGATTAGGGGTTCATAACTATAATGTAGGTGGCGGCGGTGTCCGGAGCGGCAGATTAGGGGTTAAAAAATATAATGCAGGTGTTGGCGATGTCGGGGGCGGCAGATTAGGGGTTAATAAGTGTATGATTAGGGGTGTTTAGACTCGGGGTTCATGTTAGGGTGTTAGGTGTAAACATAAATTGTGTTTCCCCATAGGAATCAATGGGGCTGCGTTACTGAGTTTTACGCTGCTTTTTTGCAGGTGTTAGACTTTTTCTCAGCCAGCTCTCCCTGTTGATTCCTATGGGGAAATCGTGCACGAGCACGTACAACCAGCTCACCGCTGACTTAAGCAGCGCTGGTATTAGAGTGCGGTAAGGAGCAAAATTTTGCTCAACGCTCACTTCTTGCCTTTTAACACCGGGTTTGTAAAAACCTGTAATACCAGCGCTGCAGGTAAGTGAGCGGTGAGAGAAAACTGCTTGTTAGCACCGCACAGCTCAAATGAAAAACTCGTAATCTAACCGTATATTTGTGTAAGCACAGTGCAGTTAATAAAGAGAGACAGTGAGAAAGAGGGCATGGCATAGAGAAGAGAAAAAAGACAAGGAAACAGAGAGAGTATGTGAAAAAGAGAGAAAGGCAGAGAAATATAGGGAGCGGGTGAGAGACAGTGAGAGAGAGAGGAAGAGTGAGGCAACTGACGGGGTGTGTGAGAAAGAAAGAGACAGTAGTGTTTATTTCTAATGGTTGGGAATCTCAAAACTGCGTGAAAAACTCTAATGTGAACCTTTTGTTTTCTGAGACTGCTATGTGGACTGCAAATCTGCACTTTTTATTTCCAATTTTGCATTGTGCGCAGTGGGTAAGTAGTCACATCTCAGAAATGAATCTGTATACTTAGGCCTAGATTAAATTGTGCATTTGCAAGAGTGATTTTTGCGCTCCCCTTGTAATACCAGCGCAAGCAAATGTATGATGGTATTAGAGGTGAAGCGCAATGCGAACGCAACCTCATGTTCACATTGCATGGAAGTGTTTAGCCCCTGGCTGATCTGCCTTACCCTTTTCAATGGCTAATCTGATACTAGACATATGTGTGTGGCCATTCTCTCTTTCAGGGTACATTCCGTTTTGCCAATGTAGACATCACTACATTGGCATTTAATCATATACACCACGTATTTTGATTCACAATTTAAAGGGAATTTAATTTTATATCTTTTGCCTGTATGGCTGTGTGTGAATGTGTCCCCTATAATTTGGTTATCCCATGTCACACAGCCATGACATTTATAAACCCCTGGTTTCCTCTGCAGAAAGCGAGTGATTGTTTTTTCATATTTTTCCACTGTGTCTGATTGGACTAACATGTCTCTCAAACTTCTTCCCTTTCTATATGAGAAGATTGGCTCTTCTTTTACATGTGGGGTCAATCTTTCATCTGTTTGCAAGACCCTCCAGTTCTCATTTATGGCCTTCCTTAATTCCCATGTATCAGGGGTGTAGTCTGTTACAAAGAATTGTCTATTACTGTCTATCTCCTTCCTTTCTGGTTGGTGTTCAGACATGGCTTTCTCTTTTCTTTCCTGTAGTATTTTGTTTGAGTACCCACGTTTGGAAAATCTCATGCCTATATCATCCACTGCAGCCTCCCTTTCTTCCACCTTGGAAGTGAGTCTAACAGCTCTGAGCATTTGAGCTTTGGGCATTGATTGCAGAAGGTGCTTTGGGTAAAAGTTTTCAAACTTAACCAGGTTGTTCCTATCCGTGGGTTTCCTATAGATCCTTGTCACTATCTGTCCCTTCTCCTTATAGATTTCTATATCTAGGAACTCTATTCTGTTGGGGTCCCATTTTGGCACAAATTTGATAGGGCTAGGTAGTGTGTTTAATTCATCTATGAACTTTATCAGTGTCTCCTCCCTGCCATACCATACAAAAAACATGTCATCTATGAAGCGCCTGCATCCCCTGTCATGTTCCTTAAAAGTAGGGTTGTCAAAGATATATTTTTGCTCATAGAAATGGATAAATGTGTTGGCATAACTTGGTGCTACACGGGAGCCCATTGCAGTTCCCATTCGATGCAAAAATATCTCATTTTCAAATTTAAAGTAATTTTATGCAACACAAAATGCAATAATAGGGCAAAGTATTCTATTGGTGGCCCTCTTCATGAGGTACGCATGTATATAAATTAGACACATCCATGGTAACAAATAGCATATCCCCTTCAATGTTCTCTATCTCTCCCAGTGACCCAATAAAGTCTGCTGAATCCTTTATATAGGATGGTAGCTTTTTTACACAGTGCTGTAGATGGTCATCCAGGAACTAGGCTATGGGTTGGTTCAGTGAGTCAAATGCAGAGATGATCGGTCTCCCTTGTGGCGCCTCTAAGGACTTGTGTCTAATTTATATACATGCATACCTCATGAAGAGGGAATAACAGCTGTTAGGGAGTTGCTCACAAACAATAGAATAAACAATAATATTGAATTTTGTGTTGCATAAAAATTACTTCAAATTTGAAAATGAGATATTTTTGCATCGAATGGGAACTGCAATGGGCTCCCGTGTAGCACCAAGTTATGCCAACACATTTATCCATTTCTATGAGCAAAATATATCTTTGACAACCCTACTTTTAAGGAACATGACAGGGGATGCAGGCGCTTCATAGATGACATGTTTTTTGTATGGTATGGCAGGGAGGAGACACTGATAAAGTTCATAGATGAATTAAACACACTACCTAGCCCTATCAAATTTGTGCCAAAATGGGACCCCAACAGAATAGAGTTCCTAGATATAGAAATCTATAAGGAGAAGGGACAGATAGAGACAAGGATCTATAGGAAACCCACGGATAGGAACACCCTGGTTAAGTTTGAAAGCTTTTACCCAAAGCATCTACTGCAATCAATGCCCAAAGCTCAAATGCTCAGAGCTGTTAGACTCACTTCCAAGGTGGAAGAAAGGAAGGCTGCAGTGGATGATATGGGAATGAGATTTTCCAAACGTGGGTACTCAAACAAAATACTACAGGAAAGTAAAGAGAAAGCCATGTCTGAACACCAACCAGAAAGGAAGGATTGACAGTAATAGACTATTCTTTGTAACAGACTACACCACTGATACATGGAAATTAAGGAAGGCCATACATGAGAACTGGAGGGTCTTGCAAATAGATGAAAGATTGACCCCACATGTAAAAGAAGAGCCAATCTTCTCATATAGAAAAGGAAGAAGTTTGAGAGACATTTTAGTCAATGTGGTGATGTCTACATTGGCAAAACAGAGTGCACCCTGAAAGAGAGAATGGCCACACACAGGTCTAGTATCAGATTAGCCATTGAAAAGGTTAAGGCAGATCAGCCAGTGGCTAAACACTTCCTGGAGAAAGGACATTCAGTGTCCGGTCTAAGGTGCTGTCCCAAAGATCACATACCAATACCCTAAAAAGGTGGAAACAGGGAAAAGGCACTAATACAAAGAGAGAGCAAATGGATCTACGAGCTAGACACTGTACATCCCAGAGGCCTAAACCCCTATTTATCTTTATCATGTTTTCTGTAAAGCATAGACAGGCATAGATGAGTGTGGATAGAGTTAGATTAAAACCCTAATCTATGTTACATGTTATGCATTATTTGTTATACATTATATATTGTTTTTTTATCACTGTACAGCACTAAAACCCCTCCTAATAATGGGATGCCTTATATCTTCTAGCCAGAAATAGTGAACATATGGAACAAGAAGCAAAGTCAGCAAATGGTTTTTGCTAACATTAAAGGGTTGAGAAGCTGTGCACTCTGGGAGTTGGGAGTGGCTTGTGAGTACTGGGGAGTATATAAGGGTGGTGATTTTCACTGCATTGTTACCTTGACAAAGGCCCAGATGGGGCCAAAACGTTGGAATATGTTACAATAAAGAATTTAAAATAAGAACTCTGAGCTGAGTCATACGTGAGAATATATATACAGTATATGTATGTATATATATATATATATATATATATATATATATATATATATATATATATATATATATATATATATTAGAGGGAACAAAGCCTTTATTTTTTGTTTAAACTGAGTAATAGCAAAAATGCTAAAATTCTCCAGTACTTTGGTTTTTCTCTGAAATTCCTTGTACAGAAGGGGTTAATAATATATACATATAACAATTTTGCCTTGTCTTTTACAAATATTGTGTCATCATTGTACTTTTATCATTTATACCCATGGAAAGCGCTGAGGAATGTGTTGGTGCTTTATAAATAAAGTACAATAATATTATTAATAATAATATTAATAATAGCAATAATAATAAAATACAAACTCACATCATTATAGAGTGCAGTGTGCACACTGCCAGTGTATAAATACTCAGTATCATTATACAATGCAGCATGCTCATTATCAGTATGTGTGTATGTGTGTATATATATATATATATATATATATATACTGTAGGTATTGCTTCCGACTTCAGAAAGGAAGTTATTCTTCTGAAAGCTTGTAAACTTATAAATGTATAGTTAGTTCAATAAAAAAGTATCATTGCTCAATGCAATACTCTTGTTATTTTGATATATATATATCTGTGTGTTTGTTTACACATAAATACTCAAATTCATTATACAAAGAAGCATCTATATTATTATTATTGCTTATTACTTAGTTGCCACCAGGGCCCTCTGTTGAGTAGGTCTGTTACTGACTGTTACATCTAAAAAAATAAATAAATATATATATTATTTAGCTTTTATTTCAGTGTGATAACTGATCATTTATATTGTACCTTCAAAGACAGAGCATTTCCAGAAGGATGTAAATAGAGGCCATAGCATACTCTTATATCCATATAAATTCACTAGATTTCTTTAACCTTTTCTTTGCCAGTTTGTTAGATGGGCTTTATCTGCTTGCAGACAACACAAAGAGATGTCTAATTATGTTTTAATTCACTTATATTTATTAGAGTTTTTATAATTCTGTGTTACTTATTAGCTCCCATGCAGTTGATCATTTTATGAGCTATGCAAAAAGACAATGAAAAAATGTAAACGTCACCAGTGATTCTTGATTGTCATCAATAATTATATAATATGTATCAAACATTCTGTTCAAGATATGAGATTGAAAAATAAGGTACTGTTTATCTACTTAATATATTAACATTGTATAAACAAAAAGATAAAAAGGAAGTTAAATAAAAAGCTTTTTGTGCACTATTTAAAGGATTATTGATGTTTACATTCCTTGCTCTCACTGTATTGTAGCCTAAGGGTTAATAGTTACTATTTACTGTGACACAGAGTTGTGTTTTTCCTTTGAAACTCTCTGCTGTGACCACATTAAACATAGAGTTACCTGTTCTATGGTTTTTCCCATACTATCTGTTTGCCACATCTGAGATATTACCCTGAGAACGTTCCTTCATACAGATGGGTCAGAGAACAAGGAATGTTTATTTACCTGCCTCTATAGAGCGGCTTCATGACTGTTCTCTCTCTTTTCTTTTGTTAGCTATCATTAGGTCATTGCACAAGCTTGCAGGGAAAGCCAAATGTGTCAGTAAAAAGCTGGATAATCTAAAGATGATGTAAGAAAAACACACAATTAAGATTAACTAACTTACTCTATATCTATTTATAAAATAGTGCTTCAAAACCTGTACACCTGTATAAAAGGATTTCTTGTTTCTCTTTCTGAGCAAATGGATAAAACACCCAACTAATGGGGGAAAAAAGACATTATAATTATTTCCTTTTTAACATTAGTGACTCAAACTTGCTATCCCTTTAACTCCTGCTAGGGGTTTAAACACATAAGTAAAGCCCTTCTTGGAATTCTATACGTTGAAGTTTGAGAACATAGATGGTTGACAACTGCATTGCTAGTGGTTACCAGACAGGACTTTACTGTGTTTAACCCTTTAATTGTGAGGTGTAAGGCTTTTACTGTTGGATTAAACAGTTAATAATTATATTCAGTGAAATTTGGTAAAAGTTGGATATCATCTAAAATGATACTATGGGGCATATTTATCAAGCACCGCTGCTCCATAACCTGTCCGCCTGCCCTAAAGGTGCGGACAGAAATCGCCATAAATCAACCCGATTGAATACGATCGGGTTGATTGACACCCCCTGCTAGCAGCCGATTGGCCGTGAATCTGCAGGGGGCGGCATTGCACCAGCAGTTCACATGAAACTGCTGGTGCAATGATAAATGCAGAGAGCGTATGCTATCGGCATTTATCGATGTTCAGTGTCATGATCCGCTATATCGGATCATGTCCACTCGCACAATCATAAATATGCCCCAATATAGTTATTCTATACAATGTAAAAAAGTAAAAATGCTACCAAACCGCCCTCTAATCAGTCAAACAGTCATTAATAAAGCAATACACTCTGCCATGGACTGTCTGAGGAGACACAGGGCTTCAGTTATCAAGCAGTAGAAGCTGCGACCTTGTGGGGTGTGAGCCTACTTGCTACGAGTTAAGTTGTCCAACCTCCACTTCTTAATCTCTTTCATTTGGGGTGATTGACAGACCCTGCTCTTTGCATGATTTGGTCGTAAGAGAGCAAGTGGCGACACTGCACAAGGATATGTAATGCAGGCAGTGGAAGTACAGTATTCATGGCCCTTAGCTGCAATTACAGGTGAACAGGTTATCTAGTTGAGAACATTATCTGTCTGTGATTTAGTAAATGGAGCCCACAGTGTTTGAATGGGGATCATATACACATATGCTCTAAAAGCCCATACACAATAAAAGCCGATAAAAAACTGAGAACTTGTGCTAGATGTATTTTTTTTTTAAAAACAACTGAAATGCTTTTTTAGTTTGACCATAATATCCCTTTAAAAGAAAATTACACACAAAATTGAATTTCTAAAAATATATAATTATCCACAGTGGAAAAGCTTTGTAATACACGTTGATGATTTATTTTGCCTGATTATCCTATAATTGAAATCTAAACATTTTATCTTTCCCACTAACCCCAGTGAAGGTGGATTGTTTTCCCTGGATTTAAGAATTCTGACCCTATTACATGATGTACAGTGATTGCTTGATGTTTGTAGGAGCTCATTTATATCTGCTGCAGGCTGCTAGTTTGCCACTGCAAAAGAGATGAGGCTTTTTAAGGGCGTTGTCCTAGAACTGCAAAGCAATGCAAGTCAAATTATTACCTACAAACTGTGGACTGAACCAACACTCTGCAAGATAGTTATTAAAAAAAAGCAAAAACACAAGACTTTTATTCTTTCATTTATTATAATGATGATGTTGATTATTATATTGTCTAATGTATTTGTAAGGGTTGTGTAGTAGTTGTCATAGAAACACTAACAGCTATGGCTCCTTTGCATTCAGTCAGATGCTATTTACATCAGCACCAATCTATGATTCAACTTCAACAAACTATAGAATGAGAACAAAACAAAATTGACAATATAAGAAAACTGGACATTTTAAATCACCTGCTCTGTTTGAATCATTAAAGTTTAATTTTGATGTTAGTGTCCCTTTTTAAAGAAATTAAACTTAAAGGGACACTAAACGCAAATTTGTCTTTCATGATTCAGATAAAGCAGCAATTTTAAGCAACTTTCTAATATACTTCTATTATCAACTTTTCTTCGTTCTCTTGCTATCTTTATTTTAAAAGCAGGAATGTAAAGATTAGGAGATGGCCCATTTTTGGTTCAGAACCCTAGATAGCACTTGCTTATTGGTGGCTACATTTAGCCACCAATAAGCAAGCATAATAGAGGTTCTAAACCAAAAATGGTCCGGCTCCTAAGCTTTACATTCTTGCTTTTTAAATAAAGACAGCAAGAGAACGAAGAAAAGCTGATAATAGGAGTAAATTAGAAAGTTGTTTAAAATTGCATGCTCTGGGGACGATTTTATGCCTCTGCTTCTGCGCGAGCCTTTAGGCTCGCCGGAAACAGCAGTTTTAAAGCAGTGGTCTGAAGACCGCTGCTCCATAACTTGTCCGCCTGCTCTGAGGCCGCAGAAAGAAATCAACCCGATCGAATATGATTGTGTTGATTGACACCCCCTGCTAGTGGCCGATTGGCCACAAATCTGCAGGGGGGCGGCATTGCACCAGTAATTCACAAGAACTGCTGGTGCAATGATTAATGCTGACAGCGTATCGATGTGCAGCGGACATAATACGCTACATTGTATCATGTCCGCTCGCACTATGATAAATCTACCACTCTATCTGAATCATGAAAGAAAAATTTGGGTTTATTATCCCTTTAATTTCCCATAAACGCTAGGAGTAGCAGAACAATTTTACAGTGGAATTTGATTATTTCTTTAGTCCACTTTTATGGTAATTTCCCTCTGAAAATGTATGTTTTTTCCACTGCCCTTGCAGAGAGGCCGCTGCGTCCTACAAAGTGATTTCTTGAGTAAATGTATCCCTGTCCCAAACCACTCAGACCAGAGAAGATCAGATAATCAGTACTCAAGAGGCTTTTCAAAAGGTTTATCTTCCTGGACTGCAAAATAATTTAAAATTTGTTATCAAAATATTCGATTTGGTTAGTTTTTAAACGTTTTTACTTTGTATGCAGATCTTTTGTTATCTTTTCATTTGCTAAACTATTGGAATCATTCATCCTTACTAGCATATAACAAATTGATAAACTGTTTCGGTTGTCTGTTGAGCATAATTCTTTATCAATGCCTGTATTAAATTCTAAACACCAGTACGCTTTATAACCACACAGATTACAGTTTGCTGCATGGCTACATACCAGTGAGTAAGCAAATTAAGAACAGAACTTTGTGAGCCGCTAGTAAATTATGATGAAATACTTTTGTGATATGGAAATGAGAGATGTGTGGCAAAATGAATATAGAATCTTACTTGTATTAGAGATCTAACCCTTTTGAAAGCTTAAACTTATATTTATTAGTTAGATGTTCTTGCTGTGTTGTAGATCCCCAGCTTGTGAGTAAGGGGCCGATTGGACGCGAATCTGCTGTCGGCATTTAGCGATGTCGGATGGACATGATACAAGACAGCGAATTATGTCCGACATTTAGTAAATCGTCCCCAATGTCTTGAAGTCAATGGAGCAAAAATAGTGGGGGAAAAAACCTAACACCTACTCACGCGCAAACCCGATCGCATATTCTCAAATTTGCTAATCTGACATGAAAATATATAGGAATATCTATTTAAAAATACATAGAACATTTTCTGCTATGTGCAGAACATTGGATTTTGAACTATTTACAGTAAATACACAGTATAACACTTTATTAAATATGATACAGAATAGAAATATATAGGCGCTTTACGTAAGTCACACAGAATCCCAAAATAATGTAAAAGAATAAAAACAACAAAGGTGATAGTTATCTATATAGAGCTATATGTATAAACAACCGGCTTAATTATATTAAAAACTAAGCTCGTATATAACAATTCGATAGAGCTCATATATACCCTGTTTTCATGTCATATATTATATTTTGCTATTATGCTATGGAGATATACAACCTGATGTCCAAGGAAGGAAATGGGTCTGTCCAGATAATACTGATATAATATTGATGTTAATTTGTCACAGTTCCCTTAGGTTTATGTTCCTTTTTTCCTTGTTAGTAGATCACAATAAAGTGTTACACACTGCAGGCAAAGTTTCCAATGTTAAGTAAGCTTGTGTCGGGTGCTGCTCTTTGATCTGTTGCCTCTTGTGCTTCAGATGAAAAATGCAGAAATCTAAGAAAAAAAGAAAAAGCGCATCCTCCGATTCAAGTGATAGAATTTATTGACAACACAATAAGCGCTAACAATATGCACTTACAAGATTAAAAATGAATTGAGCCTGTAGAGTAACCTTTCCAGCTGCCGCTGAAAGAGACTGTCTTAAGTTTCCTCCCACAAACACCGCTCACACCTGCACTCCTGCTGTCTCCGTATGCGGTTCTTTTTTACCCTGAAATGTCATCCAAGTCTGTGACGGGTAATAGCGGGTTTGGTCGGTTGTAAAGACAGAGTTCCTTATCCGAAGTTTGATGAGAATGTTGGTCCTTGATCCTCAACGCGTTTCCCCCGACGCCGGTCGGGCTTTCTCAAGAGGTGATAGTTTCGTTTGGTGACTGAGCACTCGCGGGCTTTTTTTAGATTTGTAACAATAACGCCCCCAGGTTGAAACAACCAATCAGTGTGGTCTCAGTGATGACGTAGCCGGAGACTGTCCAAGCTCCGGTATTAAGCACAGTCTGTTATCTAAAATTGTCTCTATGCTTTATATATGATTCCACACAATAGTAGCCTTCTGTTACATAAATATCAATAACATTTCATTATATATACACTTCAACAAAGTATCTAAATTTGGCATTGGAAACATATGAACAGAGAACATTGCAGAACAAAGTATCTTAAAAGTTACGTTAAGACAATCATATACTAATACATTTTCAAAGATAATACTAAAATGCATATAAACACTCAAATACCAAAATACATCGTGAATTCTAAAATTGATAAGAAATTAATTAATTACTAACTATATAATCTGTCATAATGACTTTAATGGAGACAATGTTAGAAAATTTTGATTACACTTGATACCTAATAATAAATATTCCTATCTTAATCAATTTATTTTAAAACTCCCCTATAGTTAATTAAAATATTTTAAAAATAGATTAAAAATGCAAAAGATTCAGTTTAAAACCCTAGAATTTATATTGGATCTATCTGATTGTGTCTCGAAATATGAACATTGCATAAATATGATTTTATGTTTTCATTTACTTGACTGCAAAGGGCTCAAATGCACTTATGTATATATATGTAAATATGTCTATATGTGTGTACATATGTATTTATGTGTTTATATATGTACAGTATGTAAATACACATATAAATATATATGTACACACTAATGCATAGTTAGACATTAATATGTATGCATCTCAATGTTAAAGCCCTTTGGAGCCTTTTTTTTTTTTTTCAAACATCTGGGACCTCATTTCTTTGATCATTTATAACTTTTTTTTGTGCAATATACATAGATTTGTTTTAATAATTTTTATTAGATAGTGTTATTATGAGTGTAGTTTTATTATGTGTTTTTTTACTTGTTTCATGAAACAGTTAACCTGAGCTCGGAGGATGTGGTAATCATTCTAACACAAATTGTGATTACGCTCACGCATTTGCATTTACTTTCAATTTGTAATACAAGCAATAAAGCCGCCATGCGCAAGCCCTTTTTGCTCACATGTAACTGTTAGCGAACCACTCGTAATCTGGTCCACAATACGAGAAAAAAGCTGTGATATTGGGTCAGATTCACAGAAACTTGTGAGGCTACTAAAGAGCTTCGTTATAACGGCAAAGTATTGCTCAGTATTGCTTTATCTATCTTCCGAGGGTATTGTAAGGTGGGCATTCCTGTCAATAGCACCTATGAATGTGTAACGTGCCCGTTACATGATATCACACACATCAAACAAGAACAGCTAGCAGCGTGCAAAAATAATAACTACAAATAAAACAGAGTTAATGTAAATGTTTGTAATTGGGAAATATCCGCATGTTCGTTTTATTATGGTTAAGTAGTATCGTGGGATAGAGACATGTTCAGGCGTTTTCACCTACACCTCAGCGCAGTATGTGGAATTTACAGGGGTATGAAACACAAACATTTTCTTTTTTATTCAGACAGAGAATACCAATTAATCAAATTAGCTTAGTTCCCATGATATGCTGCATGAAAGATATACCTAGGTAGACATCTGGAGCACTACTGTGGCAGGAAATAGTGATGGCAGCTAGTGCTTTTGCAAATGGATAACATTCTTACAAAAATGCTGCCATATAGTGCGCCAAAGCTTACATCCCTGCTTTTCAACAAAAGATACCAAGAGAACAAAGACACATTGATAATAGAAGTAAATTAGAAAGTTGCTTAAATGGGCATGCGCTTTCTGAATCATGAAAAAAAGAAATTTGGGTTTCATATCCCTTTATTGCCCCTGCAAAGTATTTCATTCCGCAATTGTGTCTCGCTATTTCAGAGCGGATGAATCGTCTCATTTTTTGTTTATCTCTTATTTCTCTTTAGTTGTTTTGTTTTGCACATAAGTTATTGTGCTCTGTATTTTTTCTTTCATCCTGATTTGTTTATCCTGTAAGGCTTGAAGACATTTATGCAATACCTGTATCTTTCACAGTGGAAACCATATTATGCACGGAGTAGTAAACAGTTACAAAATAGATGCTCATCCATTAATTAGAATGGAGATGAACTTGTATATAACGGCTGTATAAAGGGGCGGATGCAAAGAGAATTTTGAATTAAGCAATTGAAACGTTACAATGTTGCAGCAAATTTTAAGATATTAATTTCACAGATTCGTTATATCTTGTCCATTATCTGTGCTGGATGTATGAAAGGTATCTTCTCTTAAAGGGACATAGAAGACAATTTTTTCCTTGTTACATTTAAAATAAGGCTTCTTAATATATATAACTGCTTGTTGTTTGTATGCTTTTATGCCAATACAGCTGTGGGTGTTGTACGAATCAGCCATTAGCTTTGGGTCATTATCAGCCTTTTGGCAAGCTGTCCCTACAGATGCACACATAACCTGTTACTTTAAAAATAAAAATAAAAAAGTCTTAGCTCATACTTTTTAATGCCAAAAAACAATAACATGTGTTACAATTCTTAAAGGGACATTAAAAACCAAATAAATGCTAGATAGAATACGGCATTCAAATAAAAGATCAGTCTGAGAATAGCATGTAGATGTACTTTTTAAAGTTTCATTTGCTGTATAAATATTGACAAAATAAGTGTAAAGTTTTAGTGTCTATAAAACAATGGTAGCTGCCATGTTGTAACTTAGGTTACCTTCTCTGCTGTGGCCAATTAGGGACAGTTATAAATAAGTCACTAGAGTGTGCAGCCAATGGCTGTGGGGAATATAACAGTGTTCTGCACTTCCATTTCTAACAGGAACTGAAAAGCTCACAATTTCAGAATGGAATTACAGGAAAAGGAACAAAATAAATAATGAAAAGCATATTGCAGATTTTTTTTTATTTATACAGTTCATAATTTATATTACCATCTCAAAGTGTTTACTCTGTTAGAACATGTAGTTTTAACACTTACAATGCTGTAATGTTATGTGTTTAACCCCTAGCAGAGGGCTTAATCAAATAGTTAAAGTTCCACTGATCTGCAGGTCCCAAACAGAAACTGTTACTGATCCAATTAGAAACACAAGTTTAGGCCTTTAAATAGTGTTTGTTCATGTGCATGACGTATGCTTTTTAAGTTTAAAATCCCATTAACAAGGTGCACTATGCTGCAGCCTTCTCTGGTAGCTAAGAGGTTAAAAACATTGCAGTCTTTGTTTTATTATTATACAACCTAATGACTGGGGAAAGGGCATTCAGTACTGCATTCAGCATTTATTCATTCACATTACCATTCTCTTACTTCCTGTTGGTCAGAATGGCACCATTGATAAAAAAGAAAAAAAAAGGAAGTCTGTATTTGAACTTTATGTTAAGGGTTTTGTGTTAAAGCAGCGAGTCACCTTCAACTAAAATACTGAGGCTAAATGTTATACAGGTACAAGCACAATGTATGTAGTGTACACTGATTAAATAAAACATTCAATTTTACAGTTATTCTAATCCAGACCTTGAAATGTATAACATTTTTCTTTCATTTTTATGGTCTGAATTTACTGCATTCACTGGACTT